>NC_088885.1:128706202-129018702 GCF_037157495.1 Lathamus discolor | reverse complement strand
TAAATTACACTCTCTTTTACAAGCGTGCCATTAGTGAAAAGAGCCCCCATGCTTTCCCTTGTCACCCCCAAAATCCCTATTAAATTTGGAAGTTCAAGTTAATAATCCTGCTAAATATAAATCTTAGCTATTGAATCCATATTTCTTTTTCCTTTAAAGAAATTTGCTGCATTAATCATTTTAGGAATTAATAAATCGTATTTACTGTGTTTATTCATATGTCAATACTCCCAATCTGTAAAGCTTTCACCATTTAATCTCTTTAACTCTGACCAAAGTTAGTTTACATTAGATGTTGTTTTAAACACACATAGAAATAAATTAAATAGAAGCAGCTAGAAAATTAATCCTAATTATCTTCATGAAAAATCACACAGCCTGGATCTGTCACCTGTTCGCAAACACTGTGAAAGAGATCATTAACATTCACAGCTTTTAAGAAAAAAATTACAGAAATATAAGCTTCATTAAACTTATATCTAATTTAAGAAATATGTAATATTAACATAAGGTAAGTATACTAAAAATACCGTAATAATGTAAAAGAATAACATAGCCTTTTAAAGTGTGAATTATCACAAACTTTGTGATTTTACTAAAGTCTAGATGTGTCTTCTGTCAGCACATTCAGTAGGTAAGACTGAATTGCAAAAATAACAATTAATGACCAGGGAGTCAAAGTGGCTCCACAATATTCACCTAACCTCTTTGTTGTCTCAAAACCAACTGAGAAATAAATGTTACAGTACTTTTTTGTTTGCCTAATACTAATTTGCTTGCATGCTAAAAATGCTTCTAAGAGTTATAACAAGGCAGGTAGTCAAACATTCCAGTTCTTAGGGAGATACTACAACTCCAGATGACTTCAAAAAGAGTCTTGATGAAAACAAAAAATAAAGAATGGTGCTTTTGTGCACATTTACAAGGCTGCAAGACTCTTCCAATTATGCATCTGAAAAAAAAGCCTTGGGTGCTGTAAATCATGTTAAACATTTAAGTATTTCTCTGTATTAAAATCAGCCTGGTCAGTGATTAAACAGGATGTTTTTTTAACAGTTCAGTTATTAATAAAGCATTTGTTTTTTCTAGAATATTATCATGGCAAATTTGTTTTGTATTGCCAAGATCAGCTGGGCATTTTGTTTTTATTATGCATAGTCTTTTGTCATTTTTTTGCTTTGCAAGTTAATTTGACTGCTGTGCATAAGTGAAGTGAGCAATTCGGTAATTAACTTTTGTGTTTTAAAATGTATGAACTTTAATTAGATTTCATTATAAACAAACAAATGTCAACCATAATTATAAGCTCCTTGGTTTAACCACATATTATCCCTTTTCAAACAAACTTGATGTCAGACAAATTAAAATCAAGCAGCCAGCAATTTTGAGTTGAATTTTACATGATCTGCCAGTAACCTGATTACTTTAACTTCAATATCATTACAGGAAAAGTATTTCAGGAAAAATAATTACAAGAATTCCAACAGGAGACAAGCTTAATTGTATTGATTCAAAAGATGCATGTATATAGGAACCATGCTGAAGGAATAATGTTATCTTAAATCAACAGTTACTATTAAAATGATATTGTCTGGCATGAAAAAGGCAATTTGAGATTGGTGTCTGAAAAAGCAGAGATACAGAACTAACTGAAATAATTATCTTTACACCATTATACTCTAAGCAACAAAATATCAATGTGGAACAACTTCAAGGCATGAAGGTTTGCAGGTTTATTTACTGACTGGTGTATCTATTAGTACCAGGAACAAGTGGAGCTGTCAGGACATAATGAAGGTAAATGATTAGTTAGCACAGAGACTGAGCTCTTCTTCAATGCAATAAGAGTTAATTAAAGTTTACCACCAAACATCAACCAAAGCAGGATGTTGATCAGGTTTCAGCATTAAGTGCAAACAGACAATGGTTGGCAGCAATTAGTGCAGCTATCAAATGACATGCAATGATAATTATACATTTAAAACAGCTAAAGGGCTTGTGGAAGGGAGGGAAGGATCTCATCAGCTTCTTTGACTATGTACAGTCAAAGTGCAGGAAACAGGTATCAGATATTTCACTTCAATACTGTAAATCAATAGAATTAAAAAAAAAAAAAGGTAGTACAAGCACATTATCTGAAAGAGGACAATTCACTGTACATGAAATGGAAGAAATCTGCAGATGACTCCTAACAAACATAAGTATTAGTTAGGTTAAGTAAATTACTCTGCTGCTGCCACTCACACTGACACATAAACAGAGAAGTGTTTGAGGTTTAAAGACTAGTGACTGCAGCTTTGTTACTTATTTCTATGCCAGTTTTGAGGTTACCTGGTATCTTTAGTCCCTGTGGCCATGTTCATAGTACAAAAAGGCCCAGAAGTACCACAGCCCCAAAGCCCATGACCACAAAAGGTAGTTTCACGTGCCAGTTGCAAGCCTGCTGTGAGGAAGCCTAGGCTTACCAGAGGCAATTACCTGGTTTCTGAGCCACAGCCTAAGGCTCTGCCACATATCCCCTGCTCTCCACCTCCTGTGATCAGTGTACGTGCTAGTTCTGCGTGTTCCCGAACTTCCTCCCAAGTTTTGGGAAAGAAAAAGAAAGCAAGAGCTTTCCACCACAGGTGAACACTGTGCAACACACAGCAGTGACACAGGCACACTAATAACCCAGAGCGCATAGAAGGCCAGTGCCGTTCCCTGCCACACTCTGCTCCATTTCAAAGGCCTAGCATAATGGTGGCAAGTACCAGATCAGTGATGTACAATGGAGTCAATACCAAACTTAATTTTCATTTCAGCCTTCCATTAAAAAGGAAAGATGATAAACTTGCAGCAGCACTTGTAATAGCTACACCAAACAAAGGAAAAACTGCCCGTAGCCCAGTTTTTCATCCTTGGCATGGATCTGTGAAGTTAAAACAACCCCAATTCTACAATATCAAAAACACGGGAAATGCAGCAAAACATGTAAATATCCCTTCCATAGGCAAATAGCCATAACTAACTGGTGTAGCCAGACAGACAGCTACACACATCTAGTATTCTGACAATTCCTCAATAACCGCTCCACACACTGGAGATGGAATAACTCATTCCTGCTCACTCCTCTTGAGCTGGCATAGTACAGCTAATGGGATTACCTGGTTAAACACCTACCCAGTCCCACAGCAGCTGAATAGGTCTGGCAAGTAGGATCCCCACCTCAAATAAATCAAGATTTCTTCAGCATTTTTATGGACAACATAGTGGCAAAAGCACCCTGCTTTTTCCAGGTACATAGAAGGAAGCAAGACAAGGTTTACCAAAAGACAAGTAGCAAGTTTCCAAGAAAGCTAAACTGTGACAAATTAAAACCCCACAATGAGAGAGGGAAAGGGGTTAGATAGTAGGACTCATTGCTGCAGGTTACCACTGAGATCATGAATCTACCAACATTAAAAAACAATAAAAGCTAGCTGCTGAAAGTATCCAGAGTTATTGTAATGAATGTGCACTCAAAAAAAAAAAAATTATAAAAAAGAAAAAAAATGTAAGGGATATTAAACCTTACCCTTCAGAGATCTAAACAATTTGCATTTGCAGTTATGGCAAGGCAGGAGTATATAATAGTTTATCCTACATCTGCCTTCTGTGATATTCTCCTGAAACATCCTCTACAGACCAGTCAAAGAGAGAGGAGGCTAGCCACACCAGAGTCCCAGTTTGGCAATCAGTATATTCCTATAGTATGAATTACAGCTCCTGAGTAAAGACGTGCCTGCAGCAGGGAGACTGCCCTTATATTTTATTTGAACTAACCCATGCAAAAAGATCATCAGCATCAGTTTGCATTTATATAAGTTGTATTAATTTCCACTGTGTCAAATTCAGAAAGCCTTCTTTTAAGATTGTGATGACTGTATTTATTTTAAATTCTTTTTTCTTTTCTTTTTTTTTTTTTTTTTCCAGAAGCAAACCCACACACATATGCAAAATGCATTAAAGATGAGGTTTGTTATAATGCTGGCTACCAATTGTGAGTTTTGTTGGAATGTATGTTCACATTGCTAAATTTATTTTAATAAAATGCCTTAGTGGTTTGCGTAGTTCCTGAGCTGCAGCCTAGAGCAGTTCTACAGAATTTTTTTTTTTTTCCTAACAAACCTCATTTTCCCAACTAATTCTGTTATGCTAGGGATTTGTGCACAGAGTTGGCTAATCCCAGTATTTCCCTAGAGCTGCATCTAAGCTATGGCCCACTCCCAGTACAAAAGTGTCTCCAAAAGCCCTTTCGCCCCCTTCAGCACTGATACACTCATTGGTCCTGACATTTTCACTTCAGCCATGACAAATGAGCTGATGGCTGTGATCAGATTGCACACGAGGACTGCTTTATCAAAGACGTATCATTAACTCTCATCACTGTCTTCCATTACAGCACTTTTGGTCAAATCTGTTGTGAAAATGCAAGTCAGTTTAAAAACATAACCTAAACACAGCCACAAACAAACTTCATTAAAAAGCAGGAAAGAAAACCAGACTCAGACAGGATCAGAAAGAGACTAGCGTTAACTAAATGTTTCTCTGGGGATTTAAGTAACTGTACTCAACCTCTGCCCCAGTGCAAACATGGCAGTTGACCGTCTTCGAAAGGTCCCTTCCCCCATCGCGGACTGCAAGCACTACTTTGCCTTTTCTAGAGAAACAAAAATAAAGCAGCAACAATCAAATACATCTAGCAGCAAAGTCAATTTTTTTCTTTTCTTTTCCGCCTCTGAACTACTTCGCATTTCTGTGTGTCTGCTTCTATCAAAATATGTTTCTCAAATGAATCCCTTAAAGAATATAAAATTTTCATTTGAATCGCAGCCATATGATCATACTGTTTTCTGACTCATATTAAAAACACCAACATAAAACACTGTCTGAAACGGAAATCTCTCAGTTTGTTATGAATAACGCAACCTTTCTGTCAGTTAGAACCTAAGTTCCAGATACATAGTTCTTGTTACATCTAGAGGGTTTACAAAGTATATATTTGTTGTAACCTCTTCTAGCAATTCATCTGAGAATACACATCTAGCAGAGTCAACTGTGGCACAACAGATCTTGGGAATGGAGGTCATGCTTCGAGATAAAGTGCTATTCACTTCTGGACCATGCAAGAAGCTCTTTATTCCTGTTCTTATTGGCATCAGTTCCCCCTTACCAGAGCAAGAACAAAGCCAAGTGCTCGTGTGAGGTTTATGAATAAATCAGAGGTGAGCCACTTTAAGTGCTGCCCATGATTTCCTTGTTGACAGTGAGCACTTAAACAGGCTTCTTATGACCAGCAACTCCTGGCAAGCCTTAATGGCTCCTAATCTGTGCCCTGCTTCATTTCAGGAAAGAAATGACCCACCCCAATTTTTCTCAAGTCTTCACCTTTTGGGCAGCTACTGTCCCACCTTTTTAGAAATCCGTGTTCAGGCACTGTCCCATTTCAGTGCCAAGTTTTTACATAGCACACAACATAAAAATCACCATTTTCCTCCTAGAAAACAAATGACAGCTAATAAAATATTATTACGCTGTGCAGCCTAAGTAATTCCCAGACAAACCATTACACAATCCAGCGTTTGTTTAAATTGCATAGATTTTTAAATGAACCTAAAAGATTTCTAACATACTTGCTTCCAATTATTAAAATCATGTAAAAAATATGCTGAGAACAGATTCAGCCCTTTTGTACAGCTACAGCTGAAACCAGGAATGTTTATAAATCACTGCTATTGTATGTATTTAAAAAATTCAAACAGCCTCAAAATCTATTTTTAAATAATGATAACATTGAAAAACAAACAGATATCAAAAGTAAACTCAGTGCTGGGCCAAGCAACACTGGTCCAGAAACATTAACATCCAACTGCGGCAAGACACTAGGTGTTTCGGTACGTACGTCTTTGATGCACAAAACCACTCAGAGACCTAAGCTGTTCAACATTAAAGCAGCAGCCTGCGTGGAGAATACATTTCAACATGGAATGAAATCCTTCATTTTTAAGGTCTGTCTCCCCCACACACCCCTCCCTTTCTGGACGTGTCACAATCTCCAGATGGCTGAATTGACTCTGTAGTAGCTGAGTTATTGTCAGACTCCCAGTTTCTGCTGTGTTTAAATACTAACATTTTTCGACTCCATTGTTTCTTGTTGCCTTTCCACCCACTTCGGGAAAAAAAAAAGTTGATGGCACTGCTCTGCCTTGTGATTTCAGTGCACGGTCCCTGCTGCAGGGCTGGGGGATGGCTGCCCAGCAGTGCTGACCTACTGCTGCTTGAATTGTGGCGGGTACCTCAGCAGAGGACACTCATCCTCTCGCTAGGGCCTGATCCAAACCTAGGGAAATCGATGAGGTGGCACTGGACTTTGGAAGAGGCCCTCGGACAAAACTGGAAACTGCAGCAGTGCTGGGGAAACCACCCATCAAGTGAGAGAGAAATCTACAGGCCAGACAAGGTGAGACTTAAAACTCCAGTGATGCTTTTCACCACAGCTGAAATGGCTGTCCCAGTGCACGGGCCAATGACCCAGTGAGAAATCATATTTTGTCTCCCTACAGCAGCTGGGTGCTCCTGCTGGAAACAGTCCTGAAGCACGCTGCTGTACTGAAGCAGAGTGGCTCACGGTTGTTTGTGCTTGGGGTGACATTTCCAACCCCAAAGGGTGCTGCAATGGCAAAGAAAGAAAGTGATTTTTTGGTGAATGGTTCATAAAGCTCAAAGGAACTGAGGGACTGAAGGGTGACATTTGCCATATAGCTAAATAATTTATTTTAGAAATGTTACATTTTCTTTAATTTAAACCCTCAGTGCTGTAAACAAAATCAATAGCCATATTTCAATATAAAAAAATATAAAAGGACCAGAGTGAAACCCACAGGAATAAGCTTCCTGTTTAGGAAGCCACTTTTCACTCAGAAGCTTATTTTCTGGAGTGGGGAAGGCACATGAAGTGTTACGTATTAAGTGAGGAGAAACTCTTACTTGAAGGTGACCAGGTTTCTCACACAGAAAAAAACAGCTGCATTTGAAACCATCATGTAGCACTTGGCAAATCCAAGATTTTTTTAGATTTTTTTCCCCCCTCTTCTTACAAAAGCTCTGGCCCTCTGAATACCAAAAATCAAAGGATCCTCCCCAGCAAAGAAACAGAAAGAAGGAAGTTAGGTTTTGTTATTTTCAAAAAGAGATTATTCTTATCTGTTACACTACCAACTTCTGGAACAAGTGTGCAAATAACTGGGATTACTCCAGGGTTCCATCAGCATCCTAAACACTGGAGCACTACTAACAACAGGTGCCTTGTCATCTCAGATTAGGTGAATTTATAAGGCAGCCTCGGTGTCAAAACAAGGAGGAGCTAGACTTCAGCAGCTGCTGCTCTCAGACCCTGAGCTCTGCCATTACCTGTTAAAAGGACCAGAACTGACTCCAACCAGCTTTGCTGGAAAGCCTCTTTCTTATGGACACTTCTGTGCCTTCTGCACTAAGCACACCATCCATAAAAATGGAAATGGTAGTGCAAAAGAGAAGATGAAACCTTGTAAATTTGATTTCATGGAATTCTTGTCAACTGGTAACTAAAGGCCTGATTCTTTTTTTACTAATATCAAAACTGTATGTCTTGCCAGTTTTACATCGATATCACTCCTCTGATTTCAGAGGAGTCGCTGTTAATTTAGTTTGGAGTCAATGGAAAGAATATGATTCTTTTGGGTTTACATGCCCTAGGCTCACATCAACACAGGCATTTTGTAAGGATTTCTTTGTTTCAGAACCATAAAATTTGTCCATTTAAATACAGTCTTAGATGTACATCTAGCGCTTGAAGCCTATATAGTAAATGGTTGCTTTCAGAATCACCAAGGTCTGTCATACACATACAGCCTTTAGTTCGTGAACTATTGACCTGAAGGACTATAACACCTTCTTAGGAGCTGGTACAGCCTATCAGATCTCCAGGAATTCTCTAAGTGCATGATTTGTCTGTAAAGAGATCCTAGGTTCTGGACATTTTAAAAATTGTTCTCAAAAGTACCAAAAGCAAATAAAATATAATTTGGACAAATTACTTCATAAATATCTCTTTTTTGTTGGTTTTTTTTTTTTTTATTTGAAAGGTGATTCTGAGCAATATGAGCATGTAAAAAAAAGTCTTAGTATGGCAAACTTTGATCATATAACTAAGTTAAACCATTCGTTAGAATATTTTGTTTAAGCAAAAAAAGTCAATCCTCAACAAGACAGCCATATTTCAGACCAGTACAAACTTTTCTGGCTCAGTTTGGAACTCAGCAAAACCTGCAGTAATAATGAAAATATTGGTATAAGTGTGCTATACAGGGACCAGTGAAAAAGGAATTAAAGACTAAACTTACTGCCCTTATTTATGCAAAACAAGTTTATCTCTACAGGTCTGCTGAATCCTGTTGATAAATATGTTTATTACCCCTTTCAAAACCAACAGCAAATCTCAACAACAACCAAAAAGAACCCATGACCTACTAGGTAAAATTAATAAACACGTGCCTTTTAGTTTATTCTATCTGTGCATCTGTTCACACAAACATACTCTGTGTTACATCTTATCCTGTAAAATCTTGAATCCCAGTATCTCAGTGTTCTGGTTTTCTGCCCATTCAGTGAGAATGCAGACATCACATAAGTTATTAACCCATGTGTTATCCAGTTCTACAGTGGCTGGAACTTTGCCAGAGACAACACATGGTGCTTGGTTAACAATATTTTAAAATATAAATTAATTTATTTTTAAAATTAACACATTTTTCTTATGGAAATACACTAATAAACTGTTCCCAGAATGAAAGACTATCCCCTGTGCATGTTCCTTTAAAAGAAGTTTTAAGGAATTTCATAAAGTGCGCAGTAAAACATTCGCAAGTCCCACAGAAAGTCTTTAACTTTGTCTTAAAAGAGAGAATTTTTGTGATTTTATTCTTACCAAGCACTGACTGCATTTACAGTTTTACTTCATTTATCCATAAATAATCCCAATTTCAGAGGCATCTCAAACTGTTTAAATATTACCAGATAAAGCCCAATACTGAACTAACAAGCATTCACAAATAAACGTTCTGCAAACTAAAAATAAAATCCCCCAAACAAGTTAATATTTAGTCTAACTACCAACAGTTTTCCACAGTAGCTCTAAATCAGTAATTATGTTGACCTGAAAAAAAAAAAGAGAGCCTATTTAATATGCATACATACAAATAATTATTCACACTGCATTTGATTTACATACGTACAAAAGACCCACTTCCCACTTTCAAAAGTGGCTCAACACTTATGGTATTTTAACTGCCCTAATTACTGTTGAGAGAGCATAATTAGAAGCACTGATCACATTGTCAACAGCTAACCAGTTGCAGCCCTGTCTGGAGGCCTGATCCTGCTCTGGTTGAAATCAGTGTGCGCTAGCACTGATTGCAGAAGGAGAATGGGGCCTTTCTTGCCACCTAAATCTACGAGAATCCATCTGTTTCAGACAACCTGGGTACGCTGATGCAGTCATGCCAAAAACCCCGCTCCTTATGTGCATGTATCAATTTCTATTTCAGTAAGCTATATCTATTTTCAAAGCCAAACAAAGAGAGGCATTTTTTTCCCCAGCAAGGCTCCTATACCGCATAAACACTTAGCACTGAGTCAGAATTCATAACTTTTTCCAAAAGAGAAATAGTTTAATAATTAAAACAGATATTGACTAAACCCTGCTTCCTTGAATACCAAACCTTATTAGATTATTTTGCCTTGATGCATAATTTCCATTGGCAACTTTTAAAATAGCTCCTTCCCTCCCTGCAGGCCCCCTCCTGCCTCTTTCCTTCCCCCAAGTAAAGTGCTGGGAATCCTCCATACCCAATAGTCAATATTTGGTTTGCCTGTCATGTTCCTGGAGCTCCTCTCCATACAAACCTGTGTTTCTCAGCCTTTAGTTGCACAAATACTACTCTCACACATACTACTTCACACGATGATGGAAACTCAGGAGATCTTAGCAAGTTGCTAAAATCTGAGCTTCTGCTTGTTTTCTCAAGCCTTGGACAAACATAACTTTAGGGAGAGCTGAACATAGGCATAAAGAAAGAGGAGCCTGCATTTTCATCTTCCTTTCATCTCAGTCATTCAGTCAACCATTCAGTGCCCTATTCAACAGAGCTTTTCATTATGCAAAAAAATGCTAATCCTTTTCCGATGCTTTCACACTTGTATAAACCCCCATTCCTTCGACTGAAAAGCAATTATATCAGTTTACCTTTCTGTCAAAAACAGGATTAATATTCCAATACCAGAATCTCCTTTATTTTCCTATCTTTTGCTTAGGAAACTAGAGATTATTAGTGGAGTTATTCCTTAGAGCAAGAATACATTATTTTAAATATTATTATTTTAGCCAAAGCAAGAGGGAAGGGGGAGGGAGAGAAAAAAACTTCAGTTGCTGCGGAAACTCTTTTCAGTGACAGAACTGACCTTCCCTTTGCAGAGGCCTGAATAGAATGAGCCTCACTTTGGTCTATTAATCAGAAACAAATTATGAAAGAATGTGGCTGGACTGGTTGACACTATCCTGTCTTGGGAGACTCAGTAACAGCCTAGTAACAATGTCCTCTTCATGGGTAATGAACAGCCATGACAAATGGGGCAGAGAAACTATTTATTTGCATATGCAAATTCTCACACAAGGGAAACATGTACAAACAAGTGTCATTGTAAGGTGGATTAGGCAAACAACGCTTTCTTTTTAGGACATTCTGCAGCCCAGAACATTAGTCAGCACAATTAAACCAGTCTCCATGGAAACTAATGAAATTTCACCATGGTATGAGTTAAATTAGATAGCTAGTTATGTGTTTTCACAATCCAACTTGAAATCCATTATTGTTTCAGAACAATACAGCAATTGTGCCTGGCTGATCTTTGCCAGCTCAACAAGCTCCTAAGTTGACAATTTGCATATGTTAATATAATTAAGCACTAATTACATGAAACTTGTACATATTCACATGCACTTTCCCTGGGCGCTTCTCAGTTTGAACCCTGGCCAAGTCTTTAACCCTTTGAATGAATTCGGAGCAGCAAAGCTCTGCCTTCTGGGTACAGCCCCAAGGCAGATGCAGAAAAGCTCTTCATTTATAAACACAAAGCTTAACCTGGCTTCTCATATTTCTATCAACAAGGCTAGAAAACATTTTTGTATATGTTGAGAGTAGGAAAAAGAAAGGGGGGGCGGGGAGAGGGGAGCTGGTCTGGAAGTTCTTTAGAGATCCAGCTCTGGTACCCTTTTTTCATATGAAAACACAAATATTTACCAACATAACAGGTTACAAACACATGTATTGCCATTGCCACAGGTTCTTCAAGACCCAAATTGTCAAAAACTAGGCTGGGTTTTATGTCAGCACTCTCAGAGCCACAAAAAATGAGAATGAGAAAAGGAAAAAAGAGCAAGCAGTAACTAATGAGCTTTACATAAATATATGCAGAGGCAATTAAGCAGTGTTAATTACTATGACAGCAGTTAATTGAATATAATTAGATATTTTAAGCTACTGACTAAGGCATAGTTAAGATTAATTTTATTGAGATTAATTGTAAATAAGAATAGATTAACTCTGTGTTTTGACAGGCATAAAAAGTAGTTCTGCAAATTAACCAGGAGAGCAGAAACTAGCACAAAAATCATATATTATTTTAATGTCACACCTCAGAATCATCTGCTCAATAAACATGACTTTTCAAACCCAAACAGACAGGAATCTTGAAGAAAAACAAACAGCTTGCAGAGATTAAAGAGCCTTTTGTCCTTTTTCATGTGCATTTCTTTTAGTAGACTAAATTAAGCGAGTCTGGTGTACGTTTTTAGGAAGGAACATTTCACACTGAATGGAAAAAATGTTCTATCACATATGAAATTCATGCAGCTGTGCGGAACTTGGTCCAGATGGTCTAAGACTATAAAACAACACTAAATGATAGACAGTAGGGCCTTCCCAAGATTATGTGATACAGTCACAACCTCCTATTTTGACCTAAATTTTCTGTCATGTATTGTTTCCTTCCAGATTAGATAACGCCATTTTAATTTTTAACTGATCCTGAATATTCAATGGAAACTCTTTATAATAAACATTGCTGATAAGCGTCTGAGCAGAAATCATAAAATATTTACAAAACGCCCCTTAGCTTCATTAAAACAATGATGAATCTGAAGTGCAGAAAACAGTGCTCTGGTTCTCCCCACAATACTAAACTGTTCACACCATTTAGCTTCAATAGGTAAAAATGCTTGGTTTTAAGTATGCTTCAAAGAAAACCCAAACCACATTCTACCAGCAGATTAATTCATGCATGCTGTTTAACAAAATTAACAACAAGGCTGAAGAATGCTGAACAAATCACTAATAAGAAAGAGCTTCAATTGATTTTGAAATAAATCAATAGGTGATTAACACAATATTTTTAAAGCAGTAGAATGTATATATATTATATAAACATATATATTATATTTTCAGTACCTTTTTAGCTCTTAATCGAACAAGGACTTTACAACAGTGAGCATGTCCCTATATTGACTATCAACTTCTTTGGAATGCCTTTAGTCTTTTATAACGAAAATCCAAAAACGGTCTGTGAAACAAGGCTACGACAAGCCATTCTGCAGTGAAAGATTTTAAATCATCCAGCCTCTTCTAATAGACTTGAGACTTATTGAGGTAGAAACCATAAAAAATGAAGAAGGGAAATTTAATCCCTGAAATATTGATTTGCACATTAATATCATATAGGCAGAGGGCAATTTGGCTTCATGGAAATGACACATTGTCGACCCTTGGTGAAGTCAGAGCCAATCTAACTGCTGAACATGTCTGAATCTCAAGAGTTATTAAGGGCTTCCCTTCTTGCCTTTATGACTTTTCTTCAGCCTACCAATGCAATCTTAAATGTATTATCTTTAAGAAATAATTGTAAAACCTCAGGGGTTTTCCAGTTAATGGAAGGGAGGCTAAACCACATCAGATTCTGAAATGCAACATTAAACCCTTGCAATCAACAAAACCACCTCAATTCTCATCCATCCAGTGCAGGATCTAATATTGTTATTAGAGATAATCAAATTTCATTGTGTAAATTTAGGCTCATGGTCAGAATGGAAGCAGTAAATTCTGCAATATTAAACAGTGATTTTTCTCAGCCCCCTTTATATGTTCTTTGCTGGTGCACCATCTTCACAAATAAACCTAAACTATTCAAAAAATCAAGGAACACAACCGTCTCCCTATTCGGAAAGATGCACGCAATGCCATTTATCATCTCCCCAGCTTTCCTTTAATTTTAACTTGATCTAGCGGATAAGTTTCATTTTAGAGAATAATACAGCAGTATCACTGCATAAACCAAACAGAAGGTACTATTACTGTGACTTACACAGATGGTTTACCTGACCTTTCTTTGTTCCTTGGGTAGGTTTCACTTTTGCAGATTTATGACCCCCTATATTTCATTGACCCTCTAAGTTCATTATCATAAAAATGAAAACTATTGAATACATGCTTATGTTGACGAAGTCCAAAAAGCCTACAACTAAAGGAGAAAGAGATGCTACGATGCACTGTGTGGATCTCTAGATCATACACTATAAATATTCAAGCACAGATAGCACGAATAACTGAATAATCCTGGTGAACCCCAGCTCTGGAGCCAGGTGCAAGAGGTTAAAACAGCTGGCTAGCCATCTTTTATTTGTTGTGCCTTCCTACCAGCTGAAATCACAAGCCCTGAAAAACTAGCAGATATTCCCTCAAGGATGACTGTCTGATTTTTTCATTTCAACCAGTTTAGTAGGATCCCCCAGTCGAGAAAAGAGAGAAACTCCTTAAATACAGTCAGTAGAATAGGAAGTGGAGCAATGATGATTAAGGCTCTTCCCCCCCAACACACACCCCAACCTTCAACCCCCCGTTTCCTTCCACAATCTTCTTTGTGCACCTTCCCATCCAAATGTTTGTATTCCTTATTTCAAAGAAAAGCACTCCAGATCGTTCTGTCAGTTTTGCCAGTAAATATAAAGTAAAACAAGTGTTGATGGCACTGAGAGTGTTACATACCCAGGCTGTGTTTTTGCATTGCTCTCAATGGAAGCGATCGATGCCCATGTCACAGTCGCGTCCCAATCGCAGCCAAGTCTCTGCCTCAATCTAACCAACAACAGGCAGGGCTGCAAAGGCTTCTCACTACCTCTTCCATCCATCCACCACCAAACTAAAAATATAATGCTACATATGATCTTTTTAAACACTCCACCACCGCTCCTAAGGATCGAGCCACTGCAAATCCAGGGAAAACACAATTGGAAAAAACAACAAAAAAAATCCACCATAAAAAAAATCACCCTCACAGCAACCACCCCAAAAGCACCCAAGCCCTCTCTTGCCACTCTCTTTCTCGTTCTCCTCCTGCCAACTACATAATCCTTGATTTAAAACGGAACAAGGCTAATAAAAAGAAAATGAAAAAAAAAAAACCAAAACAAAAACAAAAACAGGAGGACGGAATGGAGCCGCGGAAATGCAACTGTCAGAAAACGGGATGCTCAGACTTCCTGAGTGAACCTGCCTGTGTCTGGCTTAATGTAAATCCACCATCTTCAGCCTGGCAAGTTGTCTTTTGGTTGGGCTTTTTTTTTTTTTTTTTTTTTTTTTTTTTTTTTTTTTTTTTTTGGTGGGGAGGGGGCTGTTATGTTTGCGATCTCTGCCTTGGTACCTAAGGAAGGAGGAAGAGGAGGAGGAGGGTGTGCTATTGAATGGTGGCTAAAGCCTCCTCGGGACGGCGCTGAGGTGAAACAGGCTGAACCCGAGTGATGTGGCTCCGCTCCCGGTCGGACCCGGTGCCCTCAGCAGCCGACGGGAGACCCCGGCCGCCCGGCTCCAGGTAACAAAAGAAATACCAACCCGTGCTTTTTCTGCTGCCGCTGCTGGGAAGACTGGGGTGGAAGGGGATGTAGAAGGTACAGGAGGGGAAGAGTGGAGGGGAACCGCCGTTAAGTTTGCATCAGATGGGGGAAAGTTTATTAGCATTTTTGCAGGAAACATCGTGCAAGGCAAGAGGGGGAAGCAGGGACGCGCCTGCCATTAGCCACTGTGATAGGAAAGGATGCACTTGATTCTGGCATGAACAGTTAGACCAGGAACAGAACAGCCTTCTCGCTGTTTATGAGATGCTTTTTTTTTTTTTTTTTTTTGGTTGCCTGGTTGTGTTTCTTAAACACCTTCGTCCTCGGTTTAAAAATAATAATAAAATAAAATAGATGCCTGTCCCGCAAACCAACCGTCCCCGTCCCGTCCCCGTCCCCCCCCTTCAAAAATTTCATAAAGACTGCGCTGAAGGCAGCCCCGACCCTGCCCGCAAGGAGCCTTTCCTGCGGAGCGGCACGGCACGGCACGGCGGGGATGCCGGGGGCTCTGCCGGCTCCTGGCCAGCATCCACCCGCAGGCAGCGGCAGCCGCGCATCCTCGCTGGCGGGGCCTTTCCGCGCAGTGCCAGCCCGGCCCGGGCCGCCTCCCTGCGCTGCGCGGCGAAACTGACAGCGAGGCAGTGCGCGCTCCTAACGGGCTCCTCTTCCTCCTGCTGCCAGAGAAGGCAGCCAGCAGCGCGATCCCCCTGCGCGCACACACACCGACACACACCCGCACAGCCACCCCTGCCTCTGCTCCTGAGAAACCTACCTGCGAAATAAAAACGGGGGGTGTAGGGGGAGAGAGGAAAAAAGCACCCCACACCTTCTCCTACGCACACGCACGCAGTCAGGGTCCCCATTGCCCTGCTGGCATCCCACCATCACAACCACCCCACGCCCGAAAGCGAAAGTTTGGGAGGCCGAGGGGGTTGGAGATGGAAAGGAGAGGGAAGGAGGGTGGGAGAGCGGAATGCGCCTTCAAAAAGCACCTCAAAGTTTTTGGGGGACCGAGGTGCGAAACTGGAGTGCGAGCTCTAAAGGGGCTGGAAAGCGATGACTTCTGACAGCCGTAACGTCTGCCCTAATCTGACAGTATTCCCCCTCTCCCCGAGCTCCCTACAAAAAGAGCTAAATAAAAAAGTGGGGGGCACCCGCCGAACCTCTTCTGAAAACTGAGCAGGGTCCTCCACTTAATCCGAAAGTTGCAGCCCGAGAGAGAAAAAAAAAAAACCCAAACCAACAGCCCCGAACCAAAGAAAAAAAAAATAAAAAATACACAAACAAAACGTAACCCCCGTATAAAAGAGAAAGGGAGAGAAAGAAGGGAGAGAGAAAAAGCAGCCCCTCCTTCCCCAGTGCGAGCAAATACTGTACCTAAAAAT
Organism: Lathamus discolor; assembly: GCF_037157495.1. Taxonomy (NCBI): domain Eukaryota; kingdom Metazoa; phylum Chordata; class Aves; order Psittaciformes; family Psittacidae; genus Lathamus; species Lathamus discolor. The sequence goes on along the minus strand of NC_088885.1, from coordinate 129,002,322 downwards.
GGGGAAACAGGCGGAAAAAGGGGGGAGAGAGAGAGGGGAGAGGTACATGGGATCTGGGGATGTGAGTGTGTGTGTGTATGTGAGAGAGAGAGAAAGAGGCACAGGGAGAGGGGGAGAGAGCGAGCGGGCGAGAGCGAAATATCAAAGATTGTGCAAGATCAGCCTGGAAAGATAATCGATACTCGACCTAAATTTAACACAAACTACTCAATAAAAGTTAAAGAAAAAACTTACTTTCCATTTCCCCTCGCAGTTCCTACTGGATCTTCGCCTCTTTTTTTTGTTTTGCTTTATTTACTTAACAGCTGATCACATCCAAGTAAACGAGAGAAGGTTCATTAAAAAAATAATAAAAAAAATAATCCTCCAACTTTATTGGGTGAAAATAAAAATGATTGAGCAAGAAGTGGGGGGCATGGAGCGGTCCTTTGGGGTCCAGGAGTTGTTAAAGCATGTGCCGACCGCGGTCTCGCTGTTTGGTTGTGAAGGGGTTGGGAAAAGGAGGAAAGGAAATGAAAATCCGATATGTCTTTATTCTGCTAATTATTATCGTTTTAGCCCTGTTTAAAAAAATGGCTGATTAAGTTGAGTGCGCATGTCTTTGTGTGTCTATTCCCGATATGCACTCTGGGAATGAGAGAGAGAGAGAGAGAAGAGAGAGAGAGGAGAGAGCGAGCGAGGGAGAGGGAGAGGGAGAGGAGAGGGAAGAGGAGAGGGAGAGGTGTAATTAGTGAGGTGATCAACATTCTCCTGGCTGCAAATGACGCGCAGCCCCGGAGCCGGGGAAGCCGGAGCCGCCGCGGCTGCCGGGGGCTGCAGGAGCCCCAGAGCCAGCCCGGAGAAGAAGGGGCAGCAGCAGAAGGGAGCGAGCTCGTGGATACAAACACAAGTCTGCAAACTTCATTAGTAACACAGACACACACGCACAGGCACACAAACTAGATGGCTAGGGAAAATTAAAGAAAAAAAAAAAAAAAAAAGGAAGGAAAGAAAGAAAGAAAGAAGGGGAACGGCAGACTTGCTCTTTTAACTGTCCGGGAGCTTAAAAGAAATTTAAGGTCCAAATTAATTATTCCGTCAGGGAGAGATTTTTTTCTGTCTTTCACTTCTCCTTTCTCTCTTTTAATGGGGATTTAATGAAAAAATACATGTTTGCAATGGAATAATGAATGTCTGCCCCCCCTGTAAAAGGAAAGATAATATTATATCTAAGATAGGGAATAACTGCCCATACGAAGATAAAGCTGGATTAATTTACACATACGCACACACGCACACATGTGCGCACTCACATCCTACAGTGTATTTACACATATGCATACACACTACACACACGCAGAGTCACTCAAAATGTAACACGCTTTATTTGGTGGCCTCCATGTAATTGCTTGGAGATAGCAACAAAATAAAAAGCAAAGCCTTCCAGAATATACAATATCAACTGTAAGCAGCCTTATCAAAATGAAGTAAATATCAGCCCAGGGAAAGAGTCTGTTTGCATACAGTACAGGTTTCACACATATACATGCATTGTCTTCCACTTTCCCTACAAGTATTGATATTTTATTAATATTTTATCCGCTACATTTTACCAGACACATTTCATTCTTGGAGGGAGGGGGTAATTATTATGATGAAAACTAGGGTAAAATGTACAGATGTCATTATAAATTGGAATCTTCTACAAATATTTTCCTGTGTGGGATTTAAGAAGATTGCTTCTCATTTGAAAATCTAATTATCTTAACCTAATACTGCAGATGTGAATATGACTGACACTTTCATTAAAAGATAATTAACTAAAACTAGGAATAGACATACTTTAAAATACCCCCTACTGAAGATAAAACCACGACTATTCAAAGAGCATCCGAATGCACCACAGGAACATGTGCAGATTTTTGATAATGCTGTGCCAGAAATGGGGATACCAGAAATGGTCCCTAAGTCACAGTTACATGCAAGAGATATTTACAACACCAAAGACCCCGCACAGGTGAACCATAACCTCCGAGCTGACATGCCTTTGAAGTTCATGATTCCTGCGATACATGTCAAAACCTTGTCTTAGGCCTCAAACACCAAAAGCCAGCAGGAAGGTTTTATCACAACCTCCCATTAAAAGTGTGCACACTCTACAACAACAACAAACCAGCAAAAAACTGGATTGCAGAAATATGCACCTCTCTGGGCCCTAAACCTTTGTTCCAGGAGAACATTTGGCAAGTACTGGAACTAATGCTAATAGGAAAATCCCCACCTGATGATGAATTAAAGCTGCCCTTAAGGAAGCGCAGGCCATTGTCAGGGAACAGAGTTGCTAAAAGCAGATGTTTAAGGTCAGAATGAACGTTTTGGAGGAGAAAAAAAAAAAAAAAAGAAACAAAACCACACACACATACACACAAAAGAGAAGGTCTTCGGAAAGCAGAGGGTAAAAAAAAGGCAAACAACAAAATCGTCAGTCTGAAAGTACAGCTATTCCATGGCAGGGGGTTGGAACTAGATGATCTTAAGGTCCTTTCCAACCCTAACTATTCTATGATTTTATGATTCTATGATTCCAAAAACTGGAGCCTGCCAATAAAGCAGGGAAAGGGCCCTACCCCAATCCAGAGAAACCTTACTTCAAACTCCAGGAAAATCTCCAAGACTGGAACTTAAGAAAAAGTCAGGGGCACTTGAGGGTTTGTGAGAGCAACTTTCTACCTTTTTCAAATCTCACCTAAGCCTTGCACCAGCTCATCAGTGAAAAACATGTGAGCAAATGTACGCAGATTTCCACAGGCACTGTACCCTGTGAGTGAAGGTACTGAGGAAACTGGTGATATTCTGCATCGTTGTTTACACAGTGGAAAAAAATGCAAACAAAGAGTAAAAATGAAATCTCTGAAACCCGTTTACAGTTATCAGATTGAGGGGGTATGATGGAAAGAGGACTTTTAGGCTTAAATTGTAGGAGAATCGGGACTCTGAGATAGAAGGATGCATTGTCCATTCAAGTGCATGCCTGAAGGATGGCAACACATTTTCTAAGACTGAAGACAATTAAATACAATGTGATGAAGAAACACCTGAGAACAATACATCTATTTCAAATTCAGGTGAAGAAACACGTATACTTAATGTCACAGAAGAATAAGGAAACGAAGATAATTTAGTTTTAAAGTCGTCCCCCCGCACCCACCTCCCTCCCCTCCTTTATTCCTAGTGCTTTTCTCCCGGTGAAACATCAATACCATTAATGTCATTAATGTCAAAACACCAAACGTCAGAACGGTCAAGTCATTCTTTTCTGGCTGTAGATTCTTTTATCCCCTTTCTCTCTTCTTGGAGAGGGATATAGGTTTATGGTGGACTTGAGTTACAGCTAAAGGAACAAAGGGGGGGGGGGAGATAGAGGCAGGAATTGAGAGAGTCGAGTCCACATTTTTCAGGGTTTTCTTCTGCCACTGTTTACTGTCCTTTCTAACGTTTCCAATCTTTTCTCTTTTTCTCTCTCTTTTTCTCTCTGCCTAAAAACAGTAGTTGTCGGGGGAGGAGGGGGGGTGTATGTGTAGGGAAAAAAAAAAAAAAGCACTACGGGATGTTAACTGTTCAGAAGAAACCCGGGAATCGCCACGTAGCTAGGAAAAATCGAAGAAGGTTAATTCCGGGAGGCAGCAGCAGCAGCAGGTTTGTGGGATGTGATAAGCGGAGCGCTGTGCGGGCTGGGGTAGACAAGCGAGGAGTACCCGGGGCCAGCATCCGCTGCCGCGGGGCGGTGCAGGGTGGCGGGCGGTCTCCCAGGCGGCGCGGCCCGACCCGGCCCGGCCCGACTCTCTCCTCACTCACTCACTCAGCTGATCGCCCCCGAGGACTCTCGCCTAACCTCTCAGCTCCTCTCCTCTGGTCTCAGCGGTCCCCCACCCACCTTCTCAGAACTTCTCCTGCAAGCAAAGTTACATATTTTGGTTTGGTCGTCGTCCCCCCAACATCCCCGTCCCCCGTCCCCCGTCCCCCCCCCCCCCCGGTACTCCTGTGGAAACCACTAAAAGCTCTTGATAGTGACGTTACATTTCAAAGAGAGGGAAAGGGAGAAAGGAAAGGACACTAAAAAAACCCTCAGCCTTTTCTGTCCTCCACCACCTTCAGCCTCAGCCCCAGAGAAAGCTTATTGGCCTGGGAGAGACGGATCTGGTGAGGACCAGAGCCCGGGACTGACCATTCTTCAATAGACAAAGAAATCCTAGCCCAAACCGGGCTCTGTTACACCACGTATCTCCGCCAAGCTAATTTCACTCTAAATCTGCTCTGCGGACACACAGGGGCACAAGGATCTGCATAATTACAGCCACAGCCGCTCCCCTTTTTAATAACCCGATATAATTCCCTAATAAGCGTCCCCTGCCCCCATCTTCTCCTCTCCTCAGACCCCAACCCAAGGGAAAGGGGATCCGTGTCTTTTTACTGCGTTCCGTAAGTCTATAGATGAGCTCAGTTTGAAACGAGGTATTACAAGATTTCAGTGTTACAGACCCTTTATCTGAGCTACAGACACTTTCAGATCCCCAGCCCCCACCTCCTCTCCTTTTTGTTGTCTCTTCTCCTCCCGGGGGCTATTTGACAAAGGCAGTGTGTTAACTAACATTTTTGTTTAACTCAGCAACTTCTTTTCAAAACATACTTAAACCTGATAGCAATCTCCTGTACTTTTTTCTGGGTTTTTTTTGTTGTTTTTTTTTTTTTTCCGAGATGAAATTGACTCTAAACCGAAAACGTTTGGCTACTATTAATTATTCATTTATTTGCAGGTATCACGTTTACAAATCTATTGTTAATTTACAACTCCACCCCAACTCCCCAAATCAACCCAAATCAAACACATTCCAGTACACACTGCAAAGGGAGACGGGGGAAGGGGGGGAGAGGGGGGGAAGAAGGAAGAAGGGAAAGAAAACAAAAATCCCCGATCAGATTCCTGGAAAGTTTTGTTCGGAGGAAAAAAAAAAAAAAAAAAAAAAGAAGAAGAAATAACAATAACAGATTGCATTTCAATTCTGCCCTCACTGTCCCAGATTTGGCATTCACCTCCTGAAAGTGCGTCTAAGGAGCAGTGACTTAAAGAGAAAAATCACAGCCGAGCGGTACAGACACCTCGCTGAGATTTTAAGCTTAAATAGTGCCATTCCCGATGGGCTTTTTGCTGTTGCTGTTGTTATTTTGGCTCGAGCCACACAAAACCGCGCACCCGGACGTTACTATAAATAAAAGCCTTCCAGGTCTAAGTCTGCTGCCGGCGTTTCCTCCGGAGCCTTAACAGCCCTTTTCCAGCTCCTTTCTTGGGCAGATCGCAGGGATTAAATGCCCTGAACCTGAGCTCCTGGCCTTGGGTGGGAAGGGGAAGAAAAAGGGAGAGAGAGAGAGAGAAAGGCGAGGGTGAAGGAGCCAGGCGCCCTCTGGGCTTTCAGAGGTCAGAGCACTGTCAAAGCTCTGACCTCCCTCCCCTCCCGGCAACCACCCCAGTGTTTATAAACAAAAACAGTCAGCACTAGCCCCAAACAATAGCAATTCACTAACTTCATAGGCACTTCACTAGCTCTTATGCAAATAAAGGAAAACGACCGCTTGCCACCGCTCCCCCTCATCCCCTCCAGAAAGCCCAAGAGCATATTTCCAGCAGTGATATATCCAAGGGAAAAATTTTTACATTCTCTCCTGGAAAAGGACAAAAAGAGACTTCAGAAATAAAACGATTCTGGTAGAAAGACAGACAGAAAGGGAGAAAAAGCCAATAAAACTACCGATCTTACTGCAGAAACAGGAAAGTTATGAAATATTTATACCTAAATCCAACAGTCCACACCGCCAATAAACCAGGAATCTTTGTTGGGTAGACAATATGCTAAACTACCTCTGCGACAAACAGCGATTATAAAGCAACCAAGAAAAGTTATTTTCGCCCAAGGAGCCAAGTTTTCAAAGAAAACGTGTGGATTTTACAGCTAAATAAAAGCCACCACCTCTGTGTTATCCGTAAAAACTACACATAAATTAAAAGCACCGTTAAAAGAAAAAAACCTTCCAGCAAGCAAGCAGCACATCTGATCTGACTTACAAAAAAGTATAATTAAAACCATCTTTAATTACAAAAAGCAGCAAGCTCAAACTAAATGAATCAATGGTTTCTCCCCAAAATGTTGTCCGCCAAGGTATAGAAATGATAGTTCTATAGTCCTGTATTAAAGCGTAATTGAAACTCCACAGTTCAGAAACTGATAAAGCGATAAGGAGAAAAAAAATGTAAATGAAAAAAAAGGTCCTAATGATTTTTAAACTTTTGTTTAAAAATTATGAAGAGCAGAAAAGGTTGAAGAAGTTAAAGGAAATATACCTCAAGAGAAAAAAGACCATCTCCTTTTCTTCTTTGTCTATCAGTCTCCAGTTAAAGCATATGGAAAATGTTTTCAAAATGCCTAGATTTGGCACATTGTCATTGCAAAGAGAGGAGCGCAGTGATGCTGTTATAGAAAATGGGAAATAAATTCAGGATTGGGTGCTGCCTCCTTCAATGCGGATTTATCTAAGTTTAATTTAATATTCCGCAATCACTGTATGATCGCATATAATTCACCAAGATTTTTAAGGGCTTTGCCTAAATGTGTTGACCACAGGCACAAAGTAATTTAATCAGATTATTTCCTTATTTTATTTGTGTTTATTTTTCTCATTAGAAACACTTTAAATTGCAATTGTAAATAATAGAAATGATGGAATACTAGGTTTGGAGTGAACAAACGCTCAGAGAAGGCATTAGCTTTATTAAAATCATTCTGAACGTAAAATCAAAAAGCACAAAATGGTTGTTTGTAAAACACTAAACCCTTAATCGATTTATTGGCATTCCTATCGATTAGATAAACGGAAATCTATAGTAAACATAAAAGCATTAAAAATATTTTTCTCTCATTTATAAACAAAACTTATTTTCTGTAGAAAAAAATTATTATCAAACGACTAACAGGAAATTCTTCAGATATCAAATTACGATAATAAAATTATTTCCACATGGAAAGGGATAATGACAATGATGATAGTAATTATAATAATGAATAATTCAACAGCCCTTTGACATATATGGAAGAGCCTGGTTCAAAAACAGCTTTTGAAGGGGACTACTTTTAGGGGATTTTTTTTTTTTTTTATATAAAATTGAATTTTGAGGGTGAAATGCTTAGATCAAGTGACAGTTTAGGTGCATGTGCTAAAATTGCTTGGTTTTGGGGTTTTGTTTTTTTTTTCTGCATTTTTCAGGCGGGAAGGTTCACTTTGACATCTCCCTTTAAATTAATTTACCACTTATTAGCAGAATATAAGTATGTTAATATATAAGCCACCCTTGAAAATGTGGGGAAAACAATGTGTCTTCACGCCAGGGCGATGGGGACCCTTTACCTTATAATTGAAACGATTTGCTTAGCTCGCAGTGTACCTTCCAGATTATAGAAAAATTCAGCAAGCAAATGTATTTGACGATTTAAGTGAAAGAATACAATTTATTTAGGGGTGGAGGGTGGGGAACTGCAAGCCGGAGAAATGCAGCAATCAGAGCTTGTGGCATTCTGGCTGCGCGAAGAGGAAGTGTTGCTGTAACGGGTATTATGTTTATTTGATAAAGAAAATCAATGAAAGTGGCTGTAAAGTAGTTAGTGAGGCGTGTGTTTGGGACTCGGGTTGAATAGTGACTCCAGCGGGCTGGTCGATGAGCTCTAAGAGCCCTGGAAATCTAACCTAACCCTCAGAGTGAGCTCTCTCTTGCTCTGTGCTGCACCTTCCCCAGGCTGGGAGACTTCAGCCCTTGTCTCCTCCCTCTGTCTCCTTCCTTCTCTCCCCTCATCCCTCCCTCTGTCTCCTTCCTTCTCTCCCCTCATCCCTCCCTCTGTCCCTCCTTCCCTCTCTCCCAGTTTACCTCTCCTGCTTTCCTTCTTCCCATCTGCTCCAACTATTCTCTCTCCCGGGTTTATTTGCTCTCCTTAATCTTTTCCATTCCCTTTCCCTCTCTCACTTTCCTCCTCTCTTCCCATCTCCGCCGTAGCTGTTCTCCCCCTCCGCCCTCTCCCCCCACCCCATCAAGCCGGTCCTCTTAAGTTTTCCTATACTCTTAGAGCCTGCTTTCTCCTCTAATTCTCTTCCTCTCCTCTCAGGTCTCTGTATTCCTCAGTTTGCTTCCAGCCTTTTCCTATCTGTCTTCACCAGCCAAATTTATCTCTTATTTTGGACTGGTTCCTCCGGACATGTGCTATATTAGTAATTATCCCTACTGATTTCCCTTTCACACACCCGTGTTGAAGGCATGAGCACACGACTCTCTCAGTTGGGATATTTTAAGCATTGGCTACTCTTCAGTGGTGCTTTATTCTAGACCTTCTGCAGCTATTTCCCCCTTTTCTCCAACTAATCTTCATTCCCTTTAATATACAACAAAAATGTTTCTCCTCCTCCTTTTCATTTCCTACTTTACCATTTCCGTTGGGGTTTCTAAATAGTAGTATGTCCTTTGCATTTCCCTACCCCCATGTATTTAATTGTTTCAGTTCAGCTATTCTATTTACCCGGTTGCTAGAGGAATATTTCTGTTCTTAAGGAGTTTATCTCCCCGACTTTCAGCCCCAGCCTTCAAGAAAGAAAGAAGGGGGAAAAAAGTAAAAAAAAAAAAAAAAAAAAAAAAAAAAAAAAAAAAAAAAAGTTGAGCTTGTGGCACATTTCTACGAAGTAACTTGGTTTCAAACTTCTGGTTTGGATTATGTGTCATTATCTATTTTCCCTTATCGCATCCCCTGCTGCCCTCACCACCCCCCTTTCACTAATAACATCTTTAGTGTGGTCAATGTTAAATATGGCAGATCTCTGAAAAATGCTTCCTTTCCAGCTCTCTGCTGGAATTCATTACTCTCCCCACTCTTCCTACCGCGCAATGTCTGCGGGTATCTGCGGGGCCGGCTGCGCGGAGCCCGGCGGAACCTCCGTGCCGCTGCTGCCGCTCTCTTGGGGATGCGCAGCGGCAACTCCTCGCTGCCTCCCGCGTGCTGCCGGGCAGCGCCCCCGCGCCGCGGAGCCAGCGCTATGGCAACCCTGGACACGGCACGGGGACCTGCCGCAGGAGCTGCGCTCCCGCGGTACTCGCCGCACGGCGCCCGGGAGCAGCGGCTCCTCCGGCGGGGGCTGCCTGGGGCGGGGGGCCCGGGAGGCTTGGACAGGGGGAGCACGGGGCGGGAGGGGTGTGTGTGCTGTCCCCTCCGAGGTCCCGGCAGGTGCGAGGGCGCTGCACCGGGAGCAACGTGTCCCGCGTAGCTCCGCGCTGGAGGGCGTGAACTGCCCCGCGCTGCGTGCTCTCAGCTGCCAGCGTCCCCTTCACGGGAAGTAGGCCGGCTCTCCCAGCTGGTGTAACTGCCCTACTTGGTCTGTGGGGCAGAGGTGGGGTTTAGGGTCTGGTCCTTACTCCCCCCGCCTCCTCACCGACTTCTTTTTTTTCTGTCTTTTTTTTTTTTTTTTTCCTTGCTTTTTCCTTATTGTGCGTTGATTGTCTGGAGTGGGATCTAGATGAGAGGTCCCCCCTGGCGAAGTCACTCATGTGCTGCTGGCTGTGACACATGCTACGTGTGTCGCCTTTGTATGGTCCTGGTTGGGCCACATGCACTTAGCCTGCAGTTTATTGCAGGATTTGCTTGTCGTGTGTGTAGTGAGTGCTGGAATAAAGAAGTGTTTCAAAGGATACCCCTGGATTTGACGTTTCAGACCTGCTCTAAGTTTTAAATAAACCTTAAACCAAGGAAATGATTGCCCCAGGTTAAATGGCTCTGCCCCATCCTTTGTTTCATTATTTTGGGTTCTTCTGTTTTGTCCTTGTGACAATTCCTTTTAAGAAGCTGGAGGAAAAAAAAATCCCATTTATTAATTTTATTTGCAGCAACTGAAACATTTTCACTCTTTTACATATGGCTGGAGTTATGTTTAGACTTACTTTTTCTCTATAGGTTATACACAGGAGGTGAACAGAATGTGCCCGATCCTGCCAGTCCGTTCTTGAGTGAGTAAATGTAGATCCTGCCCTTTGTCAGAAAATCTCAACACTGTCAGGGCCTCCTTCATTTGATGAGAAGTCTGATAAAATGGCTTTATTTGTTCCAGGCACCTATAATGTTACCCCAAGCACATGCTGTCTCCTAGTTCATAGAATGCTGGTTCACTAGAAACATGCTATATGTATTTTTGGACTAAGCCACTAATAGCTATAACTTTCTTCTTTTTTTAAATATGCTTCAGGGAGGGATGATAGCTTTTACCTTCAGCGCTTCGTAGTAGCGACACAGGCACAAATAGGAATGAATATTTTAGGTAGTTTTGGACAAAAAACAATACACAAACAAGGCAAACAATATCATCCAGAAGTCTTATTAACTAAAACCCAATGAAGATGTGTACATTTTACAAATGTTTGCCTGGGAACTTAGACTGTTAAATTCTGTCAATATCTCCATCACCCCTGAAATTATTGCTCACCTATATACACAGTGACCCCAAATTGTCAGAGAGAAAGCCTGCCAGTTGTAAATCCACATGGGGCTACAATAGAACTGCAATTTATTATAAAGCAGAAGTGTTACTGAAGGGAAAATTGGTGCTTGTTCCCAGGTCCGCACCTGAAAGGAACACACTTCCCAGAAATAAAGATCTTACAAAGGATTATTTAACACTTCTAGTGGGACAGCATCCTCATATTAGGTAGATTATTAGGTAGATATCTATTCTGAATTCTTTTTAACCCCCTACGAATGCTTTAAGAAAATAAAATCAAAATAAAAGCAACTACTGACATTCAGGAACACGTTGAAAAAATTAAAACATTTTCTTATGTTGCAGACTTCATGCATGACAGTACATTATAAAGTAGTCAAGATAGAGATTTACTTTTTCCTTCTTTTTCCAAAATGAGCTAAGCTTGGAATAATATTCTTGTTTCCTTTGGAAATTATTTTAATAAGTGAAGAAATATTTTTCATCTAATTTAAAAGAGGAAATTAAGGACTATCACAAAACTAAATTTAAAAGTATGTTTTAATACTCTGAAAGATAGGTATGGAATATATGTATTTTGGGGGAGATCTTGTCCCTGATGTGGAAAGAGCTTATTTTAAACAATTGTGTATATACGTTCCTTCAGATGACAGTGTGCACACTGTAGGTAGAATCACAGGATTTTTGATTTTTTTGTTTATTTATTTTTAACAGGAAATGATTGTTATGTAAGATATGTGTAAACAAATTCAAAGAGTATTTGAAATGTATTCATAAAGATAAAATCAAATTCAAAATTTAAATTATTTTTGATTATGAAGAATTGTTTGTAAAAACCCTAATTCTAAAAAGGTGGTTACATGAATTTTAAATATTTACTCCCAAAATAAACTTGTGACTCTAAAAAGGTGCAAACCTGCATACATGATACGGACAGTTTCCCCCTTTCAGTTCATTTCTGGTGTCAGTAATAACAACAAACACAGAAAAAAGCATTTCACTCTTTTGTCCTTAAACTTCTTTAAAATTATCTCTTCACAGAGACATCTTTAGAAATTAAAAGTACCCTAGGAATCAGTATTTCTACCAAATAGTCATTAAAAAAAATTAATATTCATACCATTTTCCTTTTTCAGTAGATAATTATGAGTAGCAAAACTAATCATCAGTAAAAAGAAGGAACTAAAACCTAAAACTAAAACAAGCTATGAGGCAACAAATAGATGTTTTTCCATTTACGCTAAAACATTTGGATTTTCTTTCAATAGGAAGCCTTTGTAAAATGTTAAATTTCACCTGATCCAGTTAATAATGAAATTAACTACTGACAGTTTAAATGCTGTTTTTTTTGTGTAAGAGTCATACTTTAGCCACACAGACACTTCATATCCCTGTTCCACATTCCTTTTGTTAACATGAGATTAATCAAACTTGTATTTTGTGGCTATTGTGATAAGTAAAATATACATGTATGTATGTTTATGCACAAACACACAGAAACAATTGATTTGTCCCTTTTTCACACGAAAATATTTGTGCACAGCTATATATTTAGGTGCCTGCAAAAGTCTGCTTCGTTTTTGGTTTTGGTACAGTAATTAAGGTAGCAGGGATCAGATAGGGTTTAATGCTGAACTTTCAAAATTTAACATTAGAGTTCCTGGATCATCTACAACAGGATGGATATTGTGTTTATAGAGTTCATTTTTGACCTTACCTGAGTAAGTACTTTAAGTTAAAGTATGAGATGCACCTAGAGGGGTAATACATTGAGTTTAATAGGAAGACAGTTAATAACCTTTTTTCATCCTCATGCACTATCAATCATGGCTGTCACCAGTCTGCTGAATCAAAGCAAAAGTGTTCTTCACAGATGACTGATTAGAAACACAAAATCACAAGATCCATCTTCATGGTCACTTTTATTATAGTCATTTTTAAACTGACAGCAACCTGCTCAGTTTCAGCAGACTGGGCATCACAAATAGTGTCACTCAGTGCAGCTAAGCATGAGAAGACGTTGGCTGGATTATACTTAAAAATAATTAGGCCCAAAGCCTTTTGTGGAAGCAAGAAAAAGGATTTTCTTGGTTCCAACCCTGTCTTTTCAACACTAGCAGCAGCCTATGCTTCTACAGTAGGTAACTACTAGAAAATATTTTCATTCTTTCACTTCTATGAATTAATAAGTTTTAGGTGGCCCTTGGATACTTTCTAAAAACAATACCTTTTCTGGTACTGTGACCAATCAGTTTCGATAGAACCACTCTTAAGCAGAGGCTTAACATTAAATGCTGCTATTCGTGTGGTGCAGTGAGGAACTGCTGGTTTCCAGCATTCTGAGGAATGTTGCAAAAGCTAACTACCTTGTTAGCTAGATTTGCTTCAATAACATTGTCTCCTGCTCAAACTAGCAAAGAGTTCAATAGTTTAAGGTTATTTAGAAACTAAATAGGCTGCATCAAATTTAACATCAAAATGGTACAGGCGAGAGGTAAAGGGAGAAAGAGGGAGAAAGGGAACATGGACCTGAAAGTTGTGCTCTGTTCTGGTATGTTTCTGAAAGGCAGTGAAACAAAAGGTATCCAGTAATGCTGAAAATGAAAGGTGTTTTCTTTTCCCTTTCAACTTTTTATTTTTTATTTTATTTTTTATTTTATTGTAGAAGTATGGTAAATACTGAATTTATAATGTGGCTTACAATCTTTAAGCTTTGCACATACTAAGATAAATTGCATAAATTGTTATTGACTCCGAAGGGTGTTTTTCCTGTGTGAAAACTGTAGGATTGGTTCCTTAATGTAAATAAAAGCCTTTCACTCTACTTAACACTGCTTAACATGGGTAAGAAAATAATAGATTCTGATTTGGAATTTTGATTCAAGGACTGATGGAGTGAGAATACAGCCAAGACTAATTTTTAAATTAGGTGGAAACTAGGTAGGCCTCCCTCAAAACTCTTCAAAATCTTTCCCCCTTTTAAAAATCTAAATTCCACTTCATCATGGGAACACAAAATAACATATTATACCAGCTGAGCATCATTTTAGAATTATCTTCAGAATTCCAATGAAATGGTGCGTCTGATTTGCCATTTAACTTTAAACCCCAAAGTGTAGTCTTATTAGTAAGCCTGATTTGCGTGGCTGTGATATGGCTCCGTTAATATGGCTCAAAGTACATTAAGCACTGTATATCTAAAACTTTCTGTTAAAATGTGCTTTCTAACTACAAGTGACTTCAGTGGGCTGCAGTATGGCACCTTTCTTGCCATGCCCCTTGTAGTGCCCCTTCCCATCCTCCTCTCTCAAACTGGAGGGCAATTCTTTGGTCAAGTAGGGCTCTTTCAAAAGGCAGCGCTGCTCACTTCCACCGTCAGACCTTACTCTGTCTTTTCTCACTAGGCTATTCACACTCTTTCACATCTCCCCCTTCAGTGGTGATGAAATGAGGTATATACAAACATGCAGACAAACTCTCTTATAGACACATGCACACACACACACAAAGCATACTACATACATGTCTTTAAAACTGTACAACATGAACTGGAACAAAACGGCTGGTTCCTAGATAGTTATGCTGACATATTTACACCAAGCTAGTCATGCCACGAGAATATCTATAATTAAAGTATCTTTAATAGTTTTATAATATTTCCATGTAGTGTATAAACAACTGTGAGACTGAAGAAGGAAAACAGGAAGCAGAGTAGGCAGTTTTATATCCAGTTGAGATTTGCATGCTCTGTAAACAGTTTGATTATTTTTTTCCCAGTTAATGCTTACCTTAAGGATATAATTAGCATTTGATAATATGGTCCCATGTAGAGACTCCATGTTTGTTAAAGTGGTTTTAACATGCATCTCTATTTTCTGATGAAAAATTGATACAGTAATGCTGACCGAGAACTGTCTAAAAATCAAAAAAGCCAAGTATGCCTGCATTTAAATTTATGAGCATTAAACAAAAGCTAATCAAGCAGAGAAACTAACAGTGTCTACTGATAAATAATACAATCATATTTTAATAAGGTTGATTTTTGTGGGGAATAACAATGATTTGTTGTTTTTTTTTTTTTTTTCTTCCCACTAGGTATTTTTAAGAGTATATTCTCAACATAAATATCTAGGGAAACTTGACTCTAAATTATTCATGCACACATTTGTGTGTAGCAAGGACCCATTTTAAAGAAATCCTGAGATATGAAAGTATAAATACTTGCATTAAAGAAACAAAGTAATACATTTGTTTGGGATACAAACACTTTCAAGTTTCAAGTAGAAAAACTATTCTTTCTCCTAAATATTAATTACTACTAGTCTACTACCTAGGTTTATCTTTCAAGTCCAGTTACCATTTCAAGACTATGGAAAACATGATCAGTACAGCTTAACTCAGGCATGGAGTGAATCCGTGTATCTCTAATAATGAGCATAAATAGGATGAACAATGGTAAGAAATTTTGTGGTTTTTTTTTTTTTTTCCTGTCACAACGAAATAATATAATCACTAAAGGTAGGTGATAATCAGTAAAGGTATTTTAAATTCCTTAAGAAAACAGCAACATCAGTCTGTCTTTGTGAACTTTTAGAATGCATATGTTGTTTTACTGAACATGCTGTATCACTCCAGAAATGCTGTACTGTTCACTGCGTGCTTTATTACATCAATACACTTGCTTATCCAAAAGAACCATTACAACATATTTAATCACTGAATTCATGCAAACATTTTGCAAGATTTCCCAAGGTGAAATTTACATAATAAATAAATAAAAGAATTTGCACCTACTTTAGTAATTACTAATGCTTTTGGAAGACAATTATAGTTAATAGATAGATACATGAACAGAAGACAGAAGCTGAAAGACAGTGAGAACAGTGTAACTTTTGTTTTAAATATGCAAATCTACTGAAGTAATAGAACAAACAGTATCTGCAAGATTTCTGTTTCCAAAAGCACTTATCCTAAACATATTTAGACCCATGGAAAACAGCCCTCAAATCCTTCAACAGCAAGCACACTGCAGCAGATACAAGGTATTTCCATACCACACCTGCCTTTTTGCTGCCTGAATATGCAGCTATTTCTGTCCTCACTGTCCTTTTTTTTTTTTTTCCTCTTTGGTTTCTGAAATGGGCCTTGTAGAAGCTTAGAAAAGGGAAAAGGCTTTTCTATGAATGTCAGGTTGCGATAAAGGTGTATGTGAGTGAGAGAGGATGTGTGTATGTGCATATGAAGATGTATTAGGAAGGTTAGACTGGTCATCTTTCAGAATTTTTCTCCTACCTAGGGTTCAGAACCTTAGCTACCACTCATTGAGCTTTAAAGGGAGAAGAGCAGGGAGTAGAAGTCAAGCAAAATGCTTCTATTTTTATATTCAAATTGCAACATCTAGGATAAAGCCTATAGCCTGATATCAATATTTCCAGTGGCTAACTAGCTACAGAATTTTTACCTTCTCTCAAATGCATTTAGATGTGTATTAGTAAATTCAGATGACTGCTCATCAGGACTTAAAGAGGATTCTGCATTTTGCCTTTTTTCATTTTCTAAAATATCAATTACATATTATAGAGGAGGGATTTCTGCTTTGTTGTCTTTTTTGTTATTATTTTTTTTATCTTCTTTATACTCCCAGACCTCTATTTTTTTTTTTTTTTTTTTAAATCCAGTAAAACCAAATATTTTTCTTCTAAGAAATAGGAAAAGCACCTATTTTTATCCTGATGCTGAAGGGTGCACGGGGAAATTGTGGTATAAACACCATAGATATGATACATACACTAACATACGTGAATCTAGTGCAGATTGAAAACAGCAGAAAAGCTATCTATTTGTCAAGTAACAGAATCAGAGATAAGCACATGCACTTTCCTTTTCTTCTATGTTTTAGTTGTAGACTAAATCATAGCTTTGATCTTGGTGTGGTAGCCTTAAAGTAAAAAGTGAATTTTTGTATAAATGTCTAACCAAGGTTTTAGAGCTCTGCTGTGGAATGCAAAAAAGACAAAAGAAAAAAAAAAAATCCCGAAAACTCCCTTGTCTTGATGATAAAAAAACAGTTTAGGTGTTACAGCAGGGCTTTTTTTTTTTTTTATTTTTTTTTAAATATTTGATCTTACTTTGTAGTTTTAATTCTAACTTAACTGTATTTAGGCCCTGTTTTCATCTTTATAAAGCACTAGATTTTCCTTCTTTGTAAACTATTCTCCCATAGTTCATCTTAGTTTAATTCATTTTTAGCAAAAGAAACACCCAGATTCAATCTGGAGACCTCCTTCCAACATAATTTAGCTAGACCTTTTCTTAGTAAAGGTTTTCTGGTTTTCATTTTCACTTCATATTCTCAAATAAAAGATCCTTTGTTGTCTACCATTTGATTGGACTTAATGAAAAACACTCCATTTTAACTTAACAGTATTTCCCTTTGAATTTATTATATTTAAGGACACTGTCAAAAATCGAGCATTTAATCTCAGGTTTTTATACTTAAAATTATATTACTATCATATGGTTCAATGAGGTGATATAAAAAGTATATTGAATAGATTTCAAAAAGAAAAGTGAAAAACTAGCCTCATTTTAATATGAAACTAAATACTATGCCTAATGTGCAGATTGGGTATGGTAGTTGACTTTAAAGACTAACATGTGACAGGGTGCCAACAGCTGAATTGTGCAGTATTGACTAAATGAGGTTCACTGATTTGTATTGAGGCTAATATCTTCTTTAAACAATTCCGTGTAAATTGTGCGTATAAAGTCATTGGAAGCTATTTCTCAGGACAGCCTCGCTGGCTAGCTACCTGCTGGAGTGAGGAAGATAATCAATAGAAAGAAATAGAGCTGAGCATGAGACTAGGAAGCTTCAGAGCAGTTAGTGCTGATAAAAGTAGATGATGTCAATATTTGGGAATAACACAACTCTAGGATAACAGACAAAAGAGAAGTGCATATGTTGTAGAGTGTTCAAACAGGGGCAGAATTAATGCATAAGTGGCAGATGTTGCCCCAGGCTGCAAAAGACATTATTTATTCCAGGTATTGTTAAATTCCTAGTGAAACACCGCTGCTCAATATAGTATATTAAAATTATATCTAGCAATGAGAGAATCAGAATGCTTTTTACATGAGTAGAAATTCTCAGATATAAAGAAGCAGATGCACTCTATTGAGACAGAACATTTTCCACGTCTCCTTGACCTCATAAGGAAGAGTCCGTCAGAAATGAATACTGCAAAAAAACCCAGTGCTCAGTACTATCTAATTAAATGAATATTTAGAACCAATATTTAAAATATTAAGAAAACTAAAATAGAATGGCATATTTTGGCAGAAATTCATTCTTTACTTGGAAAGATGTAGACATCATTGGGTTCACCCTCTTCCTCTCCCACCCCCTTTTTTGTGTTTAAAGATTATTGAAACAAAAATTTCCCAATGTTAATTCAGAATTATAATATGGTGAATGCTTTTAGCTGTAGTGTCCTTATTGGTAGTGACGTATTGGTATATTTTTGCTAATTTAATAGTAGAAATCATTTTTCCTCTTGCTGTCAGGCGATGAATTTTTGTTCTTCTATGCTGATCTTTCTGTTGATGTATTATGACATAGTCTGTCAACATGAACAGATATGTGAAAAGGAGATCGGGTGACTGAGACATGCAACCTGAATATGGCTCCTCTTGGATTTTAAGCATATTATCATGTTTGGATACAGTCAGTAGAAATGTAGGATTTTTTTTTTTTTTTTCTCTCTGAAGAAAGTTATTATTTTGATGTAATTTAAGCAAAAGCAAAACAGGTGGACTCTGACAAGGTCCTAAAAAGAGAATGAATGAGGTAACTCCAAAACATGCACAAGAGCATAAAAAGCTTTCACATCTAAGTTAATTGCCCTTTAAAACTAGCATTTGCAAAGCGCAAAAGTTTTTGTGTAAGAAGAACCGATCCAGGCTTATCTGATTATTAAATATTGCTATCGTTTTTTAAAAAAATAAATAATTCCACGAGCTTTACATGGCTTTGTTGTCACAGATGTTTTTATTGTTTGGTGTTAGATATCTGGATTACATCAAGTAGGTGATTACTATGTCAGCTAAAAAGGTCAAGTTCCATAGTTTTTGTTTCAAACCATCATAAAGAAACCTTTCTATAATGACACACATGTCTATACTGTAGATCTCTCCATACACGTTTAAAAAACCCCTTCTATCTGACACATGGTTTAACAAGGAAGACTTTCATATTTTGGTAGTTAATACATTGTCAGTATTTATGTCTGAGAGAAATACTTGTGTACTGAAATAATTAACTTTTCCACAGCAAATTTCTTCTTAAAATATCAGATTTAGTCACTAAATCTACAATTTTTACCAGGAAAAGTTGTTATTATTAATATGCCTTAAAAGTCTTATATTTTTTTTTTTTTCAGGTTGCTGTTCTTTAGTTTTCATATGTGCCATCATTTCATTTTAAAACTACAGGGATATATAAGATTCCTGTTTAATACTTAACTCTAAAGAAATCTTCATTTCCAATAAAGCATGCATTTTAATTTGGGACATAGTAAAAAAAATCTTTAAAGGTATATACATCAACTAATTTGTTAATCTTGTGCCACTTTTAGCATTTGTCACACATATAGACCAGGAAATTGGCTTCATCTCATTCTAGCTCTGTGTTGAATTAAAAACCTCTACTGCAAAGAAGAGCATGATGTGGGGAAAGAATAAATTTAGTTCTTTCTTTAGTAATGCACATATATTTCCATACATTTCACATCCTAAGGGAGCCTGTGAACGCATTCAATAAATACAAAACTGTAATTCCAGGAAAAGGGAATTTTTATATTATATATTTCACATAGTCCTTTATTCTTAAAAGATCTGAAATTATAAATGTCATTATGTTTTTATTCTTTTATAAAATACAGGCTATAGAAAAAATGAAGGCATTGAATTGTAGGGTCAGTGGTATTTCTGAGAGTATTAGCTGGTTTAGAACAAAAAGAAATATATTCAACAATAGCATTTGCAAATTAAGAAAATATGAGCTATGACCAGCCAACCTAGTTCTACCTTACATATCCTAAAGTCAAAATCATATCTGTAAGCATTTATATGGAACGATTGCCTATCTTCACCTTATATGTTAAGGTCAGCAAAAAGTGCAGTTTATGGATAAAGGGCAAAAATAAAGAGGTAGACTTTAAACATGATTAGTTGGTGTCTATTAAACATGTGTTAAAATGAAATATATACTGCAGGTGAAGGAAATTACAAACTCCTACTAGGATGATAGACTTGCTATATGTGTATTTCACTATACCTTTAAAATATTTGTGCATTTGACTGCATTCTGAGGAGACAGAGCAATGTGGTAGATTTATGAGGGTCTGATGGAAACAGGGCTAGGAAAGATTATGGCATACTTGTTTAGAAAAACTGAGAACTGAAGGTTCCTGATTTACACTGACATATATCTAGATGAAACTATAGTTTGCAAATTACCTAGAGGAGCTATCTTTTGTTAAGTGTTTGATGGCTACAGAAATGCACATATCTATTCTAAAACAGTCTAAGAATGCTGATGCAATATTTGCAAATATAATTTTAACTTTTTTTGGATTTTCTTCTATATTTTTGTTTTTATGGTCACCTCACCCCACCCTGTTCTGATCACCCTTGCCTACTGAACAAGCTGCATGGTTAGGAAAGTTGTATTGTATTATTTTGAATTCTCAGGTTAGCAGTATGCTGAAACGGTCTCTGCACTGCAGGACCAGGAGAGATCAAACCGCACCTTAGGCACTTTTTACCTTTCTATGTTTCTATGTTCTATGTCTTAACAGTCAGAAAAGGGAAAGATGGTGTTATAATTCCCAGCTTTTGCAATTAATACGTTTCCAAGGGCTTTCAACTTCGATGCTATGTTGTGATGCCATTACATACATATATTTTGAAATTAGACAAGGAATTACAGATAAGGCATGCAGTTTTATCAAGCACTGTAAGATTTCTTGCAAAGAAATTCTGAAAGCTTGGTAAATTCTCTACTCAGGTCAACTTTGCTTGTTTTATTCTGACTGATTGATAGAAGGTAGGTGACTTGTCTAGGAGCAGGGGACAGGCTGGATTTGTACTGTTATTTTCGGTACATTAACTCCCTCTTTCTTTAGGAGCTGTTACTTTTTAATCTTATTTTAAATCATTATTATTATAGTGAAAATCTACGCCAGTCAGTACAATTCTACTTTCATAATTTACATTTTATTAATGCAATTAAAATTGGTATTTACTGATGTTTCAGGAACAAAATTATGAATTTAATATGAATTTAAAATGGATGATTTTATGCATTCTAGTTCTGTCAGCATATTTTCCAGCCAGGTGAATGCATTATACAAATATTAGGTAATATTTTACATAATAATCTATCTATTATGTGGTACATTTTTTCAGGCTTGTAGGTACACTTGGTCACCAATTATATGTAGAAAATGTTTTTTTTTTCCTACATATAGATTTGGAAGCAGGATTAAAATATCACCACTTTTAAAGATTTCACTGGCTTCTAATAATAACATAATAAGCATGATCTGCTTGTGTAAACTTTAGGCTAGCATCAGAGAAAACAAAATTTATGATCAGACAACTATTTACACTTTTATTATGAATATGTTTTCATACATTGATAACTTTACCAAAGTCTTTTGTCACAAAATTATAAGAGGAGTTGTACATCTGTGATAAGCAGCATGCACTGAGCCATCTTCCTGAGTAACTAGCATGGTTTTCTTAAATCATTAACTCATCAGATCAGGGCCGGGATGCCTGGATCTTTCTGGATGTTTGTATAGTGCCTAGCATAATATAATGTGTACTAGAATATAAGGAAATAATTGGCACTTGTTAGTTATAAGCAGCACTTGTTAGCATAGGCTTTCTAGCATCCCAACAAGCAATTAACCTCAGAATCAGTCAATCACCTTTTCCTAGTTAACTCACATTACACTTTGAGGACAGCTGCCACCTTCTTGCGGAAAAATACATGTAACTATGCCCCTAACTGTCATGTGAGTTTTAGACCAGTGTAACTTTATTCTATTCAAAAGAGTTAGAGCTTTCTAAATAAGAGGGTAATCAAGAAAATAATTTTTCTTCCATGACTGTAAATTAAGAGTAAGTGCACTTAATTAATTGAAACTACATGTGTGTAAAGCTGTGGCACTGAAATCAGAATCTATCTTTTCTTTTTGTACATAAGAGGTGAAAGTGTAGCACTGTACATAAGTCAATCAAAGTAATGATGTTGCTTAACAATGTAAATTCAAAAGAGTAGATTGCTGATGCCAAGAAATTTGCACCCACGTATTGCACCTGTCAGTGAAAGGGAAGTTGCATTGCAACTGCAGTGCAGTGTGGAATTAATGCCCTAATTAAAGACTTCTTCATCTTTATTAGATATGCCTGACAAGGCAATATGGTGAGGTTTTTTATCAGCTCATCATCAGATGGCAGGCGTAGCTAATTTTGCTCTTTTTTGTTCTGTTTTTCTAGGATGTAGTAAATACTTTCAATCTATTTTTGATAGGAATAGATGACCAGGAAAGGGTTTATGTTTGTTATTTGCGTAGATCACGCAGCTTGAGAGTGGGTTAATATAACTGTTTTTTTCCCATTTCCTTATACGTAAGAGTGATTTTTATGGGAGAAATATGTGAATGAACTGAACTGTGATTTAAAGCATTTTATTAGGAAGCAACTTCCATAAATGACAACTTTTTTCTTTTAATAACTCCAGTGAAATTCAGAGATGACACCTGTATGAATCATTATTTTTAGAAAGAGGGACTGGGACACTTCTCCCCTGACTATCAAAATGACATTAATATAATTTGTTTTACTTTTTCTGTGAGTTCTGTGGCTAGTGCCTTGGTGTGTGACTGCGATGTGCATTTTTTGTTGACAGATGTGAATAAGGTATAGAGATAACTAAATAAAATAAAGAAAGTATGCTTGGTCCACATAAGAAGCAATATGAAGGATAAATTAATGGAAAAAAGAAAGAAAAAAAAAGAAAAAAAAAAAGAAAGTTTATTAACTGCAAACTTGTTTCTTCCTGTTGAGTCCATTTGGGAATAAACAGGCTGATGTGGAGCATTTTCCAGTGATGGAAACAAAAAAAAACCAAAAAAAAGGCTGAGGCCTGTAAGGTGTTTTAACACTGTTTTAAGAGTTTTACATATTCAATTCAAAATAAATACATCTTTCAATTAGGAATCAGAGTCTATTCAGTTCAGGTATGAAACCCATGGAATAGGAGTTTCTTTTTTGTTTCACAGAAATTTATTTATTATTGCTTAATATTTTCCATCGTTTGCAGACAGAAATTTTTTTGGGAGTGTCTATATAATAGACTTTTTGGTGTATTATTTTGGGGTGTTCTTTTCAAATAGTCACTGCAGAAATCATTTGAAGGCATAATCTGATCTCAGGTCACCCTGTAAAGTTCTTATTACCAGCTGGGCATTACCTTAATGA
The DNA here is from genome assembly GCF_037157495.1 of Lathamus discolor. NCBI lineage: Eukaryota > Metazoa > Chordata > Aves > Psittaciformes > Psittacidae > Lathamus > Lathamus discolor. The sequence goes on along the minus strand of NC_088885.1, from coordinate 128,979,216 downwards.
TAGTAACTTTTCAAGTATAACATCGTCTATTTGTGAAACAGTCCTATGAAAACAAAATGCAACTAAGTTTAATTTGATCTCTGATAACATGTTTTCTTCCAGCTGTATCTGTGGTAGTTAAAAATTACAATTTTCATCTTGCCCTAAACTTCTGATCACTTTTCCTGGTACCAGAATTTGCATCAAAAGGAGTGTGACCAGCAGGTCGAAGGAGGTGATCCTGCCCCTCAACTCTGCTCTTGTGAGACCTCACCTGGAGTATTGTGTGCAGTTCTGGTGTCCTCAACATAAAAAGGACATGGAACTGTTGGAACAAGTCCAGAGGAGGGCCACCAGGATGATCAGGGGACTGGAGCACCTCCCGTATGAAGACAGGCTGAGAAAGTTGGGGCTGTTCAGCCTGGAGAAGAGAAGGCTGCGTGGGGACCTAATAGCAGCCTTCCAGTACCTGAAGGGAGCCTATAGGGATGCTAGAGAGGGACCCTTCGTCAGGGACTGTAGTGACAGGACAAGGGGTAACAGGTTAAAACTTAAACAGGGGAAGTTTAAATTGGATATAAGGAGGAAATTCTTTCCTGTGAGGGTGGTGAGGCACTGGAATGGGTTGCCCAGGAGGGTTGTGAGTACTCCATCCCTGGCGGTGTTCAAGGCCAGGTTGGATGAAGCCTTGGGTGACATGGTTTAGTGTGAGGTGTCCCTGTCCATGGCAGGGGGGTTGGAACTAGATGATCTTGAGGTCCTTTCCAACCCTAACTATTCTATGATTCCATGATTCCCTGAGCTGCTCATGAGTACAAACCCTAATCCCTTTGCTGAGTTACTATTTAAATGAGCTAGTCACCCCAATTAGTTGAGTTAGAGAATGGCTGTATGAGCAGCTTCACTGGCAGCTCCAAATGAGTAGTAATCTCCACCTGGGGTATCACATTTAGCTAGAATGATTGAAAAATGCTTCCTTCTGAAGTTAGCACAATTATGGTTAGAAAGCATAGTCAAGCTCTGCTTATATGAAGCCCTCCCTCTGCTAATGCAGAAATAAAAGGCATTGTGCATTCTGCGGAATCATGATAAAACTGTTTTTTTTTGTTTTTGTTTAAATGTTAAGTAAACATCATGGTGCAACTGTGGTATAATAGGAGGATATATGAAACTTGTTGCCTGTAACAATCACATGGTTTAAGACAGCAAAATGTTATGGGTTATATTTGTTTACACTATTAAATGCACTACTGAAAACAGTTCTTAAAAAGAAACTGGATTATTTGGATTAAAATATTTTCAGTAGTATGATTAATTATGTGAAAACATTGAGAAAACTGAGAGAAAGTAAAATCATGTGAAGCAGAAGGAAGTGTCCTCACTGATAAAGATGAGGTTAGAAAATGTTACAATTTGGTATAATGGTTCCCTGGTAGTACATCTGCTGAAATTAGCATTATGGAGGGGACCTGTGATGGTTGTTAGTTATGTAAACTCATAATACAAACTTTTAGTGTGCTGTGAGCCTGGCAAATTTATTGACTTTGGGTTTTTTTTTAGACTACCTGGTGCTTTTACTCATATTTAAAGACAGTAGATACAGAGAGACAAGGACAGTTCTTTGTTCTGACTCAGTAGCAGTTCTGTTGCCTTTTTGCCTAGGGAGATGAAGAGTAGTCTTGGCCATTTAACTCACGTCTTCAGCATGTCCATGCAGTGCAACACATTTTTGCCTCTTGGTTATTAAGGCAAGCCATAAAAGTCCATTTAAGATGGTGATTTAAGAAATTCATCCTTGTCAATATTTGTAGCCTTAGTTATCTTTGATGATTAAAATGTATGGTTGCATAATATAAAATTGCATTAATTATTCAGTCTAAGTGCTCTATTCTGATATGTTTTCGTACTTATACACAGATTTCCTTTTCCTAGGTACCTTTTTAATGCTGAAATGGGCATACTAATTGTGAACTGTGTGGTAAGAAGTTCCTTCTAAAATATGCACCAACTTATTTACAGGAATTTAACAGGCGCTGCTCTTCAAAGCTTCCCTTGCCTTTAATCACGTGAACAAACCTTTCAAGTCGTATTATCAGCTTGAGATCTGGCAGAGGAACAGCAGTGCGGAAGCAGCCCCTGCCATTAGGCAAGGTACAAAAAGGAGCTGGTGACCTGCGACAGGAAAAAAGACCTCACCAGGATTTGCTCATGGTTATGCTTCTGGCAACTGACATTTCCATTTTATTCAAAGCTTCTACATCTGTGTCATCAGACAAAGTCCCATGAGTGGTGGCAGAACCTTCTGAAACTGTGGTCTTCATTTTCAAGTTTGAAGAGAAGAAATGATTTACATGCCTAAATCCCAGAACCTGCTGTTCAGACATCACTGAGTTACCCACTGCTTTAAGCCATTAAGGTTTGCAAAAGCTCTGTAAAGAAATATGACATAGCTTGTGACAGAAAACTTACTGGTTTTCATTTTGTTTAGTTTAATTTTTGTTGTATCATTTGATTTTTGTCTTACCAGAGGAACATGAAGGTGGGATGTTTCAGTCATTGCTTACAATGAATGACTGCTTAAATGGAATGTCAGAGTTTTGACACTTAATATTGTTATAAAGTGAAGGAGAATGTATTTTAATTTCTTAGGATTTCAGAATTTCTTTTGTAAGGAAAATTACTGATTCATGCAATGAGTGCTTCTTTGCTATGTATCACTCTTCCAACTCAGTATTTCAATATTCTTTGTGTTATGAATTTAGGCAAATGTCTACATATGTGTTTTAAAGTTGCACTGTTATTAAGGGTTTTTAAAATTATTTATTTATTTTTATTTAGACCTTTAAGAACACTTTTGATGTTCTCCAGAATTAGACCCTTGAATTTAATGGCAATTCATACAATTTCCAGAAACAAACTGTTATCAGTAAGTGTTGTCTACCAAGATGTGTGAATCTAGAATTTAAAGAGGGAGCACAAGTAATGACTTTCTTTTTTTTTTTTATTCACAGAGGAAACACTAAGAAGTCAGCATTATTCAACAGAAATGAATAAATGGAAAGGTATTTATTTTCCAGACTTCAAGAGGATGTCAGAAACAGTAAGGATACTATAAACCCAAAAATTCAAAGAAATTCCTTAATTTTCTTAAAAAATAATTGGAACTGAAAAAGAACTCCCAAACTATTTCATAGCGAAGGAAATCTTCAGGCAGGTGAAAAAAAAAAAGAATTTTCTGACACAGTGTTTAAGGTGGATTGAAGGAATCATTCCAGGGGCTATTTTTTGCTGCTTTGTAGAAGTGTGTCAGGCAGTTAATTATCTATCTTAGTTGCTATATCTGTAAATACAAGATGATAATGCCCACTTCTGTCTACTGTTATGCTGTCTTTAGATGCTTCATAGTGCAACAGAAAAGTCTTTCATAGTGTACTTAAAAATTGCCTGTCGGACCTTAAGCTTTAGAGAGAAAAGATAGTTTGGGGGACACATCCTGAAAGAGCAGGTTCCTTAACGCGGTGGTGGAGACTTTATGTTTTAGTGGGGTGTTTTAATAAAAAAGCCTTCTCTAGGAGATCTCATCATCAGCAGAATTCTGTCATCCTCAAAAAAACATACTTAGCAGTAATTAATATGGCCTAAGTTCTCTTTTTCAGCTACTAAACTATCAATAAGGGGCATCTTTGTCTTGCTAACATCTCAAGGCTGTTTTTTTTAGATATCATTGGAAAATCCCTTACCTTGAGACTAATTCAGATTTGGACATATGGTGGTATGAAAAATAATATGAAAATGCCATGGCTTTTCTCATTAAATAAGCAGGTTGATTTCATTAGTATTTCTTGAAAGAACAAGACAAAAAAAAACCTTTGATTGTTGTGAATCTCCTGTAGAGAATTTTGGTGACAGAACTGTTGCCATATGGCTGTACATATTTTGTGCTAAATGAAAGGAAATTAGCAGAAAATTAGTGGAACTTGTAGAAAACCTAAATAAAAAATAAAATACAAAAGCAAATAGTCTCTCTGCCGATTATACTGGCAGTACTGATGATGTCGTCTCTGACAGTATGTGTGGAGTATGCTTAGGGTGGTGTGTCTCCTGCCCCCTGCTCTTCTTATGACTGAGCTGTTGGATTTGCCAACAGCCTGGATTGCTTAACCCATCTGTCTTAGCAATATGAGACTGCAGGGCTGTCCTAGACGTGTGACATTGCCAGAAAGCCAAATGGCTGGCTGTTGCTGCAGAGCTGTGCCAGGGGACTGGGAGCACCTGAAATATCTTCTCTTGCACATCCTGAGCTATGACCGAGGCTTGACTCTGAGTGTAGCTTTATGCTTTCACAACCAAGCTTGAAATGAGTTATGGCCTGAAACACAGGTACAAATTTTAGGGTTAGAGACATTAAAAAATGTTTATTACTGTTTGAAACTTTCAGCATTTAGGGTAGGAAAGACAATTAAGAAGTCAAATACAGAATTGTATTTGAGCATCAAATACAAAGTGGTTTATCAAAATACCAAGATTAGGAATGCATCATTTTGCTTTTTAGGTTATCAGTAAAGCGGCAAATGTACCTCTTACTGGCTGATTTGCCAGTGGTAGGTGCCAGCTCACAGCTGAAGCAGGTGTATGAAATACCTGTCATATCACTGACACATGTTCACCAGATGCCACCAAAGGTATCAAGCCCTACTAAAAAATAAGAAACCATAATTACTACATAGTACAAAAGGATGTGTTAGAATAGTTTGTAAATTAAAGATTAAAGATTAACCCTGGAGGACAACCTTTCATTTATTATCTGTCTTTAATTAAATCCAAAGTGCTTTAAATATATGAGGACATCTTTTGGGTTTATGTTTTAATTGCAAAAATGGCTAATTTGTGTATAGTTTATTCATGTTGCTGTTTTAAGCTATTTTAATTACAGTACTTACGTAAGTTCAGGAATCAGAATTTCATTCCATCTGGTGATTACTTATTTACTTACATTAATCATACAGTCAGGAAACATAGAAATAAAAAAAAATAACTGCTGAAAACTTGACTGAACATACTAGAGAAATTTATGTGACTAAGTGTGTCCATATGGAGCCTGAAATTTCAACATACTTCAAATACTTAATATAGGAAACAAACAGTGAGCTACAAATGCTGTGATTTCCTCAAGAAACTTATTTTTCCTACTATTTCAACTGTTTTGTGTATCAGGAGTAGATGTATATAAAACTGCTTCTGAAGCTATTTTTTTTTTTTATTTCATTTATTACTTGTACTTACTGAGATCGAAACTGTTTACTTTCACTCCACGTGAATCTCTTACCCAAGTTAAATACTCAGGGAGACCTCATATGTTATCTTAGGGCTCAAAAAAAAAGTTTCCACTTGGTCATATTGGGTTTGGCAGTAAAAAGTTTTCAGAGTTAAGCAGATACATGACTCACCTGAGGGAGAGGTGTGTTAAACTGGTATGTTACAAGTTGGGCACTTTCTAGATCACAAGTCTTATCGTTCTGATATTTTTAAAATCCACCCAGGTGATTTACAGACCATTACCCTCTGGTAGATAATTACTCGGGAGTATCTCCTAAATCAACAGCAAGCCTAAAAGTGGACCTCTATACAGAGATATATGACCATCTTGACTCCTATTCTAGACATAGAAGCCATTTTTATTCTTAATAATTTAGGTTACCTCTAATACACTGAAATTCTGAGTGATTTATACGAGCACAATATATCGGATTACATGACAAATAAGTGGTTTTGCTTTATCATTGTGGACATTTAGACTACTCAAACAACAAGTTGCAATGCTATTCTTTTAAAATTCCAGTGGTATGAGAATGTGCACATGTGCACAGCAGATCACTAGTTATTGCAGTAAAGGCAGTCTCTGCTTCTGCTATATATTTTCCCATCTGACAGGCTCTTTTTTTTTTGAGGTTGTCATATGGTGTAACACTTTTACTAGTCGACTCCTCCCACTTTCTTTCAAACCACATCCCGATTTTTGGCCTCAGAAACCAAACATATGCACAACTTGCAGAACAACACATGATATTGTTTCTGTATAACATCATACCAGCTGGGATATAAATTCTAACAGACAATTTTATGCGAATGAAAAATACCTACATTAAGACATTTTCCATAGTTATGCAATACATACCACAGTAGAGCATATGGTCTAGAGTCAGAGATCCTCACTTAGAATTATAACAAAATCCCCAAGTCAGGCCTCAGATCTTCAGACAATGTAATTTTGAATAGATCCTTCTAATTTCTCTCTATTTTATTTCTTCTTTCTTCTATTATGTTTTGTGTTTCTGAAATTCAACATCAGCTAGTTTGCTGGTATGTGAAAACCCCTTAAATTTTATCTACTTGATTTTTTGGGTGTCAAGTGTAATAAAATTATTTTTTAACTAAAGGACAGCTAGTGTTTGTTGAAACGCTATCTTGTGCCATGATTTGAAGATATGCCAATAAGAAGAACTCATCATTTTTGGGCAATTTATTTCAATATTTATTTTCATTATTAGAAAAAGTCTTTGTTTCTAATTTGTCAGTGTTCAGCTTCAGAATTATTATTATTATGCTTCTTTTTCTTTTGGGGCCTGGTGGGAATGGTAGAATGGTTGTTTTGTTGTTCTTCCTTCAGGATAAAGATCATATGCATAAGAGGGTTTTCTCGCATGGTCTATAAACTATAATCAAGTCATCCCCAGCCCTCCTTTTTGGTAATGAGATTGAGTTTATACTTTCACAGCAAATAATTTCCTCCTGTACTCAAATTAATTTTGAATGCAATTTTGAGAACTATCAATTTTTTTCCACCATTCCCATTAAAATGTGGATAGCAGATCTATGGGAATTATTCCAGCAATTGCATCAGGATTCCAGGATTACATTAGGTCTGTTCTTGCAGCTTCACAATGGGAGCTCGTGTTGAGTCGCTGGTCCATTATGGCTCATAAATCCCTGTAGAGCCAAGGCATTCCAAGACACTGTACCCCATTTTTTGGGGGGTGAAATTCTTTTGTATTCATGTGTAACTGTGCATTCAGCTCTCCTAAAATAATTATTTTTTAAAATGGGTCAAGCTTGTAAGGAGATTTCCTCTTCCTTGATCTCATCATTATATACTACTCAAGAAATCTTTCTGTCATCCTCTGATCCTTGGCATGGTAATTTTTATTTGCACTTTCAGATCACTGCTGGGAATACTGAACATCATTGGACCTAGTGCTGATGCCTGCTGGATACCATTAGAAACAATTCAATATTAATTTTCTTTTTAACGTACCTTTTGATGATCTGCTGTCCAGTTCTTAATTGAAATTGTGAACATTAATGCTATGTAGTATTCTCTTTTCTTAATAAAAATATTTGAAAACTTTCATTATGGATTTATCAATTAAACAAACAGAAAATAAGCACCCCTTAAGTGTAAAATAATCCCTGGACCATGCAGAAAACAAAATGCTCAGGATTAATATTCTTCAGTTCTCTTTGCACATAAAAATTAATTTCACCTTTTCATAACGTTTCATATATAAATAGTACTGTTCATGTTTCAGAACTGGAGGGATTCTGATTTTCCTGACATATCTATCTTAAAATATTTAGGGACTTTCTGAATTTATTGAAATCACCTTTGGGAAGTTTATAGAACCTATGTCAGCACTGGTGCATGAGATTTCTTCAGTTGTTTTCAACACATTTTGCTAACAGTTTATTCTCAGATTGGGTAATGTATGTTCTGTAATTTGCCACAAAACATAAAATTCATAAAATTGGAAAAAATGTTCTTAACTTTGGCAGACATACCTTGTATTCATTTCTGTTTGTAAAAGACACAGCATTGCATCTATGTTGTCAGACAAAGGTACATTCACAATACTCTCAAAATGTTACTAATACACTGAAGCTGTCTGAATTTTTCCAAGTAAAGATAAAGAAGGGGATGAGCTTTGAGAGGAGAAGAAAGATTTAAAATGTCTCCCTTTCTTTTTGTGGACCCTTCCAGAAAAAAGTTCTGGTGAAATTTATGAAAAAGAAGTTTCCAATAAGTTTATTCTTTTTTTAAACAAATCTAAGGCTTTTGGATTTATTGGACTTTTCTGTCTTTGTATAGGTTGAATATCACAGCTAATAGCACAGTAATAATTACATGTCTTTATCCTCTTTGTGCAATGACAATCGACAAAGGTGTCTCATTTCACACATCATTTGTGACGTCCTAAGGTAATACTGTGTGTTTTGGGGAATAGCTGTTGAACGTAGTCATTAATCTCCATTTTGAGATGTGTAGTGCCAGAATTTTGAGATGTGTAGTGCCAGAATCTGGACCCAGTTCTGTAATTATTCTATGCACAGGGTTCTTGGTGAAGTCAATGGGCTTTTAAGATTATGCTCAGATCCCAAGAGGAAGAGTAAGATAACTTTAAACTGTATTACAGGACTGTAGGATTTCCCAGTCCTACAGTGGGGCTGCACTGGCCACAGCCCAGTATAGGGAAGCAAGTTAGTTTTTACCGTGGCAAAGCAGCCACGGATCCAGACCCGACTTCAACACAGAGAGAGCTTGTGAAATTGAAAAACAGGAATAAAATAAAAAGTACTATACATGCCTGAGAAATCTTATCAACCCTGGCAGAGATATTTATTGCTCGCTGATGACTGAGAATCTTGTTTTGCCCAGGGACTAGTTGCGAGTTACTAATAGAGTAAAAATGTGGGATGAGCAGCAAATGACAGTCTATGGCTGATTACTCTTATGTCACGCTTTGGGAATGGCAGCCAGAAATATGCAACTCATTCTGCCTTTAGAATCAAAAGCACCTAATTACAATCTCATTTTGTTAAAATACAGTGCTAATGACTTGCTTGTGCAGTAGCTAGATACATATCAACTGCCATATAAGCAAAGTTTTTTCATTTTAAGACTCCTAGTTATAGTATCCAACTGCCTATGCATAAATATTTGCATATTGTCTTTGGAGAGGAGAGATGCAGCAGTTTCCACCAGGCAGGGAAAGTCAGTGTAAGGTAAACTTTGTACTAAGATGTCCTACCTCACATTAGAAGAGCTGTTTAGAGTAATTTATAAAAACTGGTCTTTTAAAAGTCCAACCATGCTTGCTCAGGTCAGATTATATAGCATTTCAACAGAGGTTAAGTCCTGTTTTCTCTTGCAGTCTCTTCCTTAGAGTCCTTTTTAATTTTTGCAATCTGTCTTTTTATTGCCGGTACGCAGCTGTTCGCACCTTTGAGTTCTCTCTACACCTAGTCTACTTCTGCATTTTGTGCAAGTTGTAGATTATCTTCCAAACCTTTGTTAACAAATGTATATATATACATCTTTTCACTACTTGCAAAATCTTATTTTGTATTAAGGGTTACTTCTGTTATCTTCCAACTACATTGCTGACAGCAACTGTATTGTTTAATACGAGGGTACCTTGGTTTTTTTTCCCTATTTATGCCTTTCATTCAACAGATCCCAAATTAAGCAAGTGCATGGGTGTCATACATTGACATTTGCTATTATTTGACCATATTCCATGAAACTTCTTCAGCAAACTCTGTATATTTAAATCTGTTAATTATAGCAATGTCTATACTATTAAATATTTATTTGAAAGGAGATTTCTGAAAGCACAGAAATGAGACTAGCTTTCTAAATAACTGGGTTTTTGGTACACAGCAAGGACAAGCTTTATACCAAGCCACATTTTTCACATGGCATTAGATGGCTCCAGTGTTTCATAAGTTTGGTTTTCTCCTACATGCCTGGCGCAATCTATCACGTATAATTCTGAGTATGTTCTTTCTTCAAATGTGAATAGCAATAATGCTTTTACTGTGGCTGATACTGTGACAATGTCCATTCCTCTAAATCTGTGTAACTGGCATTTTCTCCAGGTGTATAGCTCCTGTCTTCCCAGGTCTTTGCCAGTTGTCTTCAATAGCCTTTCATATGAAGTAGCTTTACTACAAGCTGTTGTGTCAAAAATCGGATAGGATCTTAACGAAAGCAGTATGTGTATCAATCTATTCACACTCAGGTGGTATTCAGAGTCTATCAAGAGGAGAATAAAGTCTGTAATTGTTATTTTTAAGAAGCATGGAGGGCAGCCAGAACAGTTGAAGTGGGAGCCCTTTCAAGTATATACCCTGAAGAAGCAAAAGGAGTAGTAATAAAACTAAACTTCCCCCTGTAAAGTGAAAGACTGTTGGAAGGATGGACTCATTAGCTAGGTGCTGGGTGCCAAGTCATTCTCTATTTCCTTCTCATTACTTCCAGGCCATGACTGTGTTCTAACTCTATCCCAAATCAGAACATTACCTGAGAATATCAGTCATCTGAAAAAGAAACCAGTAAAACAGTTATGGTCCCAACGTCAGTATGAAAATCAGGACCAAGATTTTTTAACTGCTCCATTAAGCAGTTATATCAGTTGCAATTTTTGCTTCTTGGAGATGCCCAGCATTCAAAGACCTGTCCACAAGCTCACATTCAGTTCTGCTGGATGGACAAAAAAAAAAAAAAAGGGGGGGGGTGGTGGGGGGAACAAACCAGAAAAAAACTCTGATGATCTCAGTTTCATTGGGTTACTATCACTGCTGTCTCCTTCTCTAACTCTCTGAAGAAAGTTTGCTGGTGACTTCTTCAGTCATTAGCAGGATTTTCTAGCTTCTGTCCTTAGGAGCAGTGCAACAGAACAAGGGCAAGCTATCACAGACTACTGCTTTTATTCCTCTCAACACTACAAATTAAAACAAGAATATGAAAAAACCATATGACTTCATCCTTCAGACCACAAGTGAAGCTGAGTCAGCAAGTGGTGAAGAAAAATACATGTATTTATAGTGAATGAGAAATTATTTCTTTTTCATGAAATGTTTGTAGCTAATCAACTCAAATAGCTGCCTATCTAATAAATACAAGCTGCATATAATCCTGCCAAAAAGTGTGCTTGGATGGTATATTTGGCAGTGCTGAACAGCTCTCAAAGCATATTAGTTGTTCAGTGTTTGAGTCAGTAGGCTAAGATGTGAGTAAGATTTAAAACCATATTTTGATCTTTTTTTTTCATAATGTGTGCTGCTTTTATTCATTCCCAAGTTTAGTTCCACTGGTTTCTGAAGAGGTACCGGTGGCAGAAACTGCTGAACCCAAAGCTAGCACTTAACTGTTTCTTCTTAAACATCCTAATTATGCTTCAAAGCTTTTCTTTATCTTTTTTTTTTTTCTTCCCTCACACTTTTTTAGATATATCAAATGGGTTCAGCTTGAACCTGTTTCAGTTTGAAATTCACAGAAATCCAGCAGCTATATTTATACATGTAAGGTAAATTCTAAGAACAACCTCTGAGTATTTTTTTGTTGTTTATTATATAAATGAGAGACTATTTGGTACACTTCACTGAAGTGTCAGATTTTGAAATCAATATATATTTCCTACATGACTTAAACCCCCCTAAACATATCATGTACAAAACATACTATGATTTAAGGAGATTATGCTTTCAAAGGAGATTTTAAAGAAAGCATAATTTTAAAACTATCTTTTCTCCCATTTGATATTAATTACTTATTTCCTACCTTCAAACACATATCATAGACCTCTTAAACTCTGAATGCCTCTGCTTTAATCACTTCATACTGCTCTGCTCCCTCCTTCCTCCCAGGACCTTTATGGAGGTGCAGGTAGCCAGGCAGAAAGGTTCAGAGAGCAAATTTGAGAATAGTATATTCTGTTGACATTAGCTTCTCATGAATTTCAGCACACAGATTTATCTGTGTAGCTCCCATTAAAATTAATGGGAATCATGTGACTCAAACCCCTGCATACTGAGCAGTTTCCTTAGTGTACTGAAGAGTCTGTGTCTAGTTTCTGCATCCCTAAACAAAATGATGACCATGCAGTACCAATATATCATTTAAATATCACATGCATTAGGTGTACTATAGAGCTTTGAAGAAACATTTATAAAAGCAACCTTTGCATCAGAAGTCAAAAGTCCCACGCACAGTTTAATTCATATTGCAAATTTTGGTATGGTTTTCATCATAATGATAAAGCAGACTACTGTATTTGCAACTTACCCTCTAACTGTACAATTTTTAACTCAAATAGCCACAAGGAATGCAATAAATGAAACATTTTTCAGGACAATGGTTTAAGCTTGGTTTTATTTTTGAATCATTTAAATTTATTTTAAATGACAGCCTATTAAGAGACCATTAATATAAACATTATTTTAAAATGAGATTTCAAGGAAAGGTTAGACCTGAATACTTTACAGTAAGAACAGGCAGAAGCTGATGAGATGACTTTCAAAGAAATAATGCTATAAACAATATTTATGATGTTATGCCCAAGCAATTTGAAAACAAAAGCTATAATTTACCTTGAATTATAGATATATATATTTCTATGTCAATATATAGAAGTCCACTGACTTAATAGGAAGTTATATAAGCATGAGGACATGTGTAGATAATATAATGGAATAAATGCATGTTCTGAGTGTCTAAGTGGCACAGAGGAATTCTCAGGGTGTTACAAATACCATCTGTATTTGTAGAATATTTGAATTCCTTCCCTTCCTCCTCTTCCTTCCCTTTTCTGCTCCGTCTCATCTTAGGGTGCATTCTGCTTTTACACACTCATAGCTAACTCTTGTGAAGTTGTGAACTTCCTCCTATGTCACTGACCTTTAGGAAAGCTCTTCAGTTGAATCCTCTTCAGGAAGCTACCTTTTTTTAAGGAAGAAGTAAGAAATTCTGTTTCTTAAATTTTTGCTAAAAGACAAGCTGGAAAAGTTTTTCAACAGTTTTTCCAGTAAGGTATAAAAGGCACAATATTGACCTTTGGGAAATTTAAATTTAGTGCCTTCATTTTCACTCATACAACATGTCGCTGAATGTAAAAAAGTTGATAAGGATTAAGGTTCACCAGTACCAAGCTGTGTACTGTCCTCACAAAAGGGTTTAACAAATGGTGCTTTTAGTATGCCTGATACAAATATTTATTCTAAGACATATTCAAGTTCTTTAAAAGACCTTACAGATATTAATTGCACAACTTCAGTCCTCTTGTGTGGCAAAAATATATAAGTAGGTAGATAAACAGGGGCCATATGACTTCCTTTATAATAATTTTCTCTGGATTTGGTGTGGGTGACATAGGAGAAAGAACAGTAGTAACTCTCTCATGAGGTGGAGAATGACTTCCCTTGAGCTTCTGGCCATGCTCCTTTTGGTGCAGCCCAGGATACAGTTGGCTTTCTGGGCTGCAAGTGCACACTGCTGGCTCATGTTAAGCTTCTTGTCGATCAACACCCCCAAGTCCTTCTCCTTAGAGCTGCTCTCAATCCAGTCTCTGTCCAGCCTGTATATGTTCTTGGGATTTCCCTGATCCATGTGCACGACCTTGCACATGGCCTTGTTGAACTTCATGATATTTGTGCTGGCCCACCTCTCAAGGTCCCTCTGGATAGCATCCTTTCCCTCCAGCATGTTGACCACACCACACAGCTTGAAAACAGAAACTTGCTGATATCTCCCAAGTCAAAATAGTGTCTTTCACACAGCACTAGCTCTCTCTTAATACCAAAAAAAAAAAACCAAACCTAAAACAAAAAAACAACCCTCAATTTTCCTCTCATTTAACAGATAACAGCATCAACAATACAAAACTTGCGAAACCAAAATCAAACTAGTTTGTTTATTTTTGATTCAGGAAATGCTGTCACTTCTTGCCATGTTCAGCAATAGCTTTGCTTTTTCTGTAATTTAATGGGCTGAACTGCAATGAACTTTTGCTGTCTTCATGACTCATGGAATATACCCCTGGCTATTTCAACTTCGCCTCTGTTTTATCATTACCATAAACAGCATGTGCATATTGGATTATTAGTGGTGCTGAGAAGTAGCTGGTGCAGCTAATGTTTTCATAGTACTTTGACTAGACAAGCATAACAAATATTTTCTATTAATTATTGATATTATTGTTTCAAATGATATCTTTACTGAGTGGGTTCTCTGGCTTGAGATACAAATACACAGATGAATAGACTTGGTTCTGCTATTCTTAAAATTATGTGGAAATATGAAGGAGATAGTTTGGGTGGTTTATTTGTTAGATACCCTTTTTCCTGATTTATTTTTCCTCCTACTGATTCCCAGATACCATGCTATAGATTACAGTTTGTAATGATCAGAAAGGATACTGACATAAGGTATTACTGTTGAAAGCAGAAACAGATTTTATTCATCATCTTGAGAGAGTTAACAAACAAATTCATTACCATCATAAGAACAGAGTCAAACACAATCTTATTGATGCGCCAGAGAGGACCGTTCTGAGTTTTGAACAAGCATGCCTTCAATTTTTGCAGCTAAAACATATGGGTTTTTTTTAAATCATCATATTTCCCAAAAAGTTCAAGATTTAAATGTCTCTGATAGTCTTCATGATCATGAAAACAAAATTAAAACTTAGATAAAAATGAAAATATAATCATGGTTTTCAATCCTATGTTTGGGCATTAGCCCCAGATGTTCACAAATTATGCCCTTAAGTAACACATCAGGATCAGAAAAGCTAAATGGGGGAAAGAATATGAAGAAAAGCAACTATTCTTCAAAAAAATTAAAATTGTTCATTCAATTAAAAAACCCTTAATAAAAGTCCATAGTTGAGTTCAAGTTGCCCACGGGAAGGTCTAATTCATGCTGGCCATTAACAAAAGCTCTGTATGGCCATTAAGAAAAACTGACAAGTTATCACAGCAACCTTAGTAATGCCTGTTAACATATATATAAAAAAAAAAAAAAAAAGCTGGATACTTAGAATGCACTCTAAATTCCTCTTTTATAAGAGGAATATATAATATATAAATATATAATACATAAAATGCCAATAGGTTTAAAAGATTTCTTATTTCACTTACAGATACGTTCCTATGCATGTTTTTAAATGCTGTACTGAAATTTCTTTCTTTTGCAGATGACAAGCTTACTGTTTGATTAAATGTGAACCAATGTCTGGCAATGAATTGGCCATTGTAATACTTCTTTGCTCAATTCACCTAGTATAGAGATAACATTTCTAAACTAGAACTTATATAAAGCATTTGTATAATTTAAATCAAATTAATGTCTAGAACTGTTTGTTGAGAAAATTAAAATGAGTAAGTTCTATTATTTTTAAAGAAAGAGGTTGGTGAAAACTAATAATTTTGAGAGCTTACATATTGATTTCTGCATTTTTACATACTGCTTTCTGCAATTTTACATACAGCTTTCTGCAATTTTACATACAGCTTTCTGCACTTATAACACTCCAGATCTTCTGTTATAAATACAATGTAAACATCATAATATTTGGAGAAAAAAACAATTCTAAGACGCTGATACATTTTTTTTCAGATGTATTCATTTCTGATGCTCTTGGGGTGGTTATTTTTTTGGGTTTTTTTTTTTTTTTTGTTCGTCTTGATGAAAATTTGCCAGTAGGTGTTGCAAACTGCATACCATGTCACTTAAAAAACGTTGTTTTATGCGTCTTCGTCAAAGTCGTACAGCAGGATTATACCAGAATGAGAGAAAAGTATGCTTTATTTGATTTAGAACTCTATCCTAACCACTGGATCACATTTATCTTCATATAAACCATATCCAAAGGCTTTCATATAAAAATATTCCACTTTTGCTGAAAGACATTTGTAAAGGTTATGTAGGATGAACTGGTCTGCAGTGTTGTGTGAATGTTTTCTTAGACTATCATAAAAACAACTGCAGAGCAGAGTTTATTAAACAATGCCACCAAATTAATGTAGTAGTTTAGAGCAATCACTGTAAACTATTGAAAAGTAGCACAACCATAAATTTTTCCATTGTGACTTAACTTAGCGACAGAGTTCATAAAAGGTTTATTTATTTTGACTTTTTTACAACATGCAACATGTCCATTGATTTCACATGGAGATGTCAATGCAACAAATATTACAAACTTCCCAAAGCACTTATTAGAAATAAATTAAAATTCTAAACTGCATCACTGTCATTTTTAACTTATATCTTGGAAAACTCTGAAGTCAGAGTAAGATTAGAGCTTCTGGTCGCGGTCAGTGATACTTCTATTGCTTTTAAAAATGATGTTATTGTTGCCTGTTAAGATTCAGGATGTGAACAAATTGAATATCTGTCAGCCTAGAACATAGACGTATCTGTCCTTACAATTAAGTGGTACTGACTTTGTCATACACACACACATGCACATGCATGCACACACACACACATTTTTATACATATATTTCCCTCTTGATTCTGGAAGTTCTGGAATTTCTTCAAGGTCTATTTTTTTTTTAAATTGTTTTGCATCCCAGCGTGTGTTCTGAGTACTCTCTTTGTGTTATGCTCATTTTGACAACTCACACTTCTCTCAAAAAGAAAAAAAATCTCTGTCTCATTTCACACTTCAGAAGCTTCCTTGATTTTCTCTCATTCCTGAAGCTTTTTTCTTGGCTTTTTTTCTCCAGCAGTGTAGCTCTGTTTGCTGTCCATTTTATGGAACAAGTCTTCTTATTCTTCAGAAATATAGGTGGATATTCTTGTAACTTCTCCCAGACTCCTGTGTTCTGTTTTGTTCTTCATTTGCTTTGGTGTAAGCAAACTCAGCAAACTTTAAGCTTACTTCTTTTGTCACTTCTGCCACTGGTGTACAAAGGGTTTCCACCTGGCTGATTTCTCTAGTTTGACCAGTATCACTTGTTGGCAGCAGTGGGCATGCCTGGAGGCTGTTTGAGTATGACAACTTGTCATGTGCTGAAACCAGGACACAGACCTGGGGTGGCTTTTTTTTGTCATTGCTCGTTTTTTGTTTGTTTGTTTGTTTATTTTGAAGGTAACTATCCTATTCCAATATGAGCTTCCTTGTTTCAGTGTCATTTTGTCTTGTTTTACTGGGTTTGGTTCTCCTGCCTACCTCTGATGTGATAGAACCAGTCTACATTGTCTTAACTCCTTACAGTCTTGTATATTTAGCCTATTTAGGCACCTATCTTGCTTTTAGGGCCTATTTTTCATCCTCATAGTTTATTTATCTTACCTTATGCTGTCAAATCTTTGTGGTACTTAGGTAATTTGGTTTATACAAACCAGTACTCAGAATGATACTGCATTCTTCCTGCTGTGGTTAAGAACAGGAGCCCTAATATCTTCTGGAAACACTGTACCCACTCTTCATGTTGCCACATGGGTGCTGTCATTTTTATTTTGTCTCCATGCATTTGGCAGCAGCTGTAATCCCACATATTCTCCGCAAGTTTATGTTCTGAAATACCTAACAGTGTCATCATATTAATTTTGTCATTTTGCAAGGTTTATGTCCCGGAAGCCAAGCTTTTGCAAAGGACAATACTGCTGGATTCTTCCAGAAGCCACAATGTTGCTCTTAAACTTGCAGTGCCTGAAATGGTTAGCATAGCTCTACAAGCTCTTAGTAATCTGCTTCATGTAGAGACAACAATAATTTACCCCCTTCTAGAAGTTAAAAGAAAAATGTAGGAAAGTATGCTTATATTTATATACCACTTACTATGTTACTGACTCTGCATTCTGTAAGTGAGTGAGGTCACAGACTAAAGAAAAAAATAAATTACTCAAGGTCTTTATTTATTTTTTACAGTGGATTATAGGCAGATGGACTACAGAGAAATAACACTATATGCTGGTAAAATTCAGCTAAGATACAATTTCTTCTATAATCTGCCATGGCAGTTTAAAAATTCTGGGTCTTAATTGCTTGCTATATATAATTCCACTTTTTCTCCCAGTCTAAAAGCATGCAGTCCAATTGTAGCAGAAAATATAGGACAACAGATGTGAAATGAAATTCAATTATTCTATTATCATCCAAGTATTTTCCCTAAAACAAATAGCAAAAAGTTAACATAAACCATGAAGAAAAATAAATATTAAATTTATATTTTTCCCAGATCTACCTGTGTCATGGTTTAAGCCCAGGCACGCAGCCCGCTCTCTCACTCCCCTCCCTTCCTCCCCCCCTGCTCCCGGAGGGATGGGGAGGAGAATTGAAAGAATGTAACTCCCACGGGTTGAGATAAGAACAGCCCAGGAACTAAGGTATAACACAAATCACTACTGCTACCACCAATGATAATAATGATAAGGGAAATAACAAGGAAAGAGAATACAACCGCTCACCACCAGTGAACTGGTACCCAGCCTGACCAAGCAGTGATCTCCGCCCTTCCGGGTAACTGCCCCCAGTTTATATAGAGGCCATGGCGTGCTGTGGTATGGAATACCTTTTTGGTTAGTTTGGGTCCCTACTTCCCCTCCTCCCTGGCAGAGCATGAGACTCAGAATGTCCTTGGTCAGAGTAAACATTACTTAGCAGCAACTAAAAACATTGGTGTTATCAGCTCTGTTCCCAGGCTGAAAATCAAAACCACAGCACTGCACCAGCTACTAATAAGGAGAAAAATGACTGCTACTGCTGAACCCAGGAGAACCTGAATTTAGGAATTCAGGACTAAGAGTATGCTCCTTAATCAGAAAATTAATCAGTTCCAACCCCCTGTAGCGATACCTTCCACTAGACCAGGTTGCTCAAAGCCCCATCTAACTTGGCTTGAACAATTCCAGAGGTGGGACACACACAGATTCTGTGGGCAACCTGTTCCAGTGTCTCACCACCCTCACAGTAAAGAATTTATTCCTGATGTCTAATCTAAATTTCCCCTCTTTCAACTTAAAGCCATTCCCCCTTATCCTGTCACTACATGCCCTTGTAAAAAGTCATAGAATCATAGAATCATAGAATAGTTAGGGTTGGAAAGGACCTCAAGATCATCTAGTTCCAACCCCCCTGCCATGGACAGGGACACCTCACACTAAACCATGTCACCCAAGACTTCATCCAACCTGGCCTTGAACACTGCCAGGGATGGAGCACTCACAACCTCCCTGGGCAACCAATTCCAGTGCCTCACCACCCTCACAGGAAAGAATTTCCTCCTTATATCCAAAGTCCCTCTCCATATTTCTTGTAGCCCCCCTTTAGATTCTGGAAGATTTATAGGGTCTTCCCTGAGCCTTCTCTTCTTCAGGCTGAACAAGTTCAACTCTTAACCTGTCTTCATAGGAGAAGTGTTCCAGCACTCTGATCATCTTTGCGGGCCTCCTCTGGACTCACTCGAGCAGGTCTACATCTTTTGTGTTGGGGACACCAGAACTGTACTTAGTACTCCAGGTGGGGTCTCACGGAGCAGAGTAGAGGGGCGGGATCACCTCCTTCAACCTTCTGGGCACGCTTTTGATGCAGCACAGGATACGGTTGGCTTCCTGGGCTGCGAGTGCATACCGCAGGCTCATGTTAAGCTTAGTCAACATATGTCATTCTCCTCAGGGCTGCTCTCAGTCCATTCTCCTCCCTGCCTGAACTTATGCTTGGAATTTCCCCAACCCACATGCAGGACCTTGCACATGGCCTTGTTGAAGTTCATGAGGTTTGCACTGGCCCACCTCTCAAGATCCTGTCAAAGTCCCTCTGGATGGCATCCCTTCCTTCCAGTGTGTTGACTGCAACAGACAGTTTGGTGTCACTGGCAAACTTGCTGAGGGTGCACTCAATCCCACTGTCCATGTCGCTGACAAAGATGTTAAGCAGTGTTGGTCCCAATACTGACCCGTGAGCGATACCACTCATCCCTGGTGTCCACTTGGACATTGAACCATTGACCACAGATCTCTGATTGTGACCAAAGAAAAAATTATATTGCATCCTTTTCTGTGTGTTTTTGATATTTCATATTTTCTCATAAATCTAGTGTAAAAATTTCTTCATATACTGGGATTATATCTGCAGTCTAACAGTAGAGGATTTAAAGAAAATGTGTGAGTTTGAAAATGTATCTACACACATTGTATTTCAGATCTTCTTATCTACCATTCCAAACAAAAGATATTCAACTGGACTGCTCTTCCTTCAGAGTAAGGCTTTTTAATTTCCATTATTCCTTTATGCTGAATTGAATTTTAGTTCTGCTTTTACATTTATTTTCTCTTTTGTTGGCTTACTTAGCTCTGTACACCCTCCCTATTCCTATAGTCATAAGCACAAAGACTGTTCTTGTAACAGTATTGAAAAACTCTGATTTCCACTTATTTGAATACTTCACTTTTGGTATAACATGAGGAGCTGTCCCAGAAGCAAGAATTCTGTGTTGCTTCCATATCCAAGTTTTTTCTGTGGCAATGAAGAGTTCTCTGCATCCAAGATATTAAATTGCCAGACTGTTGTGGTTTTTTGTTTGTTTGTTTTTTACTCCAGAATTGAGTAAATGCACTTGATTGAAATAAATTAGGTTGTTTGAACATGCTTAAAGCAATAGTATGAATACGTCACTGTTTTCATGCCTCTTAATGTGAGTCCAACTGAATCCATTGGGCAAAGCAGTTTCAAAGGCATCTCTGCTTCATTCATTCATGCACAGTTAAAAAGACAGGAATTATTGTAGGGTATTTTCATAGATATGAAATTGTTTTTGCGGTTACTTTGCACCCTGAAAATTGTATTCTGCATAGGTTCATCACTAGTCATCCTCTTTGGTATGCAGCCACCAAAAGGAAATCATCAGAAAATTTTTCATATTATCCTGGACTTAATTTCTTCAGTACTTTAAAGAAATTTTAATTGAAAGCATTTAGTTAGTATGGGGTTTTACAAAAAGTGCATATTTTACTGTATCTGATGGCTTTTTCACAATGCCAATGCAAGGAAATTCACCTAAGAAGTTAATTACATGTTTATTAAAGTGCTTTTTCATTGGCTGAAAGTAATTCTATACCAAAGGGTATTAATTGAACATGGCTGTTGGCATCAGCCATTCCCACTGAACTATGATTTAAAACAGTTTAACTGAAATGGCATCAGCCATTCCCACTGAACTATGGTTTAAAACAGTTTAACTGAAACCCTTCAATAGAGCATGATGAGACTGGCAATGTATGTGAGACATCCATTTTATTAGTTTCAGTTTAAGGGGAGACATTAACAGCAAACATTTCTGGCAATAACCATTTAGGATTTAAGGCAGTAGGAAAGGAAGATATCCCTGATTATTAGAGGCAAGTTCAATATGTAATCTGTTTGTAAGTTTCTTGAGCTTGATGTTAAATGCACATAGTTGTTAATTCTCATTAGCATCGTTGAAGAACTTTATACTCATATTTATGAGCATTTTCCAAATTTCCACATGAATTAATTTCTCTTTAGTTAATTGACAGGCTAAGAAAATTGGCACAGGCTGAGAAAATTTGAGCTGTTCAGCCTGGAGAAGGCTGCATGGAGACCGCATAGCAGCCTTCCAGTATCTGAAGGTGGACTACAAGGGTACCTGCAAGGGAGTCATCAGGGACTGTAGTGATAGGGCAAGGAGAAATGGTTTTGAACTTAAACAGAGGAGAACTAGGTTGAATATAGGGAAGAAATTCTTTACTATGAGGATGGCAGGGCACTGCAAGAGGCTGTCCAAGGAAGTTGTGAATGCTCCATCCCTGCCAGAGTTCAAGGCCAGGCTGGACAGGACCTTAAGCAACCTGGTCTATTGGGACTCTTCCCTGCCCATGGAAGGGGGATTAGAACTAGAAGATATTAAATTCCTTTCCAACCCTAATAATTCTATAATTCTATGATTCTGTGGTTTTCATTTTTATCTCTCCTCCTGCTGTACAGTAGATTTACAATGTACATCAGTATTCTGTCAGCTTCCATTTTGTTAAACTAAAGAAGTTAAGGTGCTTTTCAGGTGTTGCCTGAGCTTAACATTTATTTTCTGCTTCTCTGAAGCACTTCTGCTTTGATTGCAACTTTCTTGCAACAGAATTGTACTTGCTATTCCACAGGCAGTCATGCCAAGACCTTGTGCAAGTGTATTCTCTACCAGTATTAGAAAACATCCTAGCACATCCTAAGATTACACTTTCCTTTTCATGGCAGCTTCACACAGGTAGTGATAATCGTCATGTGATTGACTGATTAAACCCAAGTCTTTCTCCTCCTGTACTATTTCCAGCTGATGAGCTCCCAGCTTATAGCAGAAATTCTCGTTATTAGTCCCTGAGTGCATGACCTTACACTTTGTACTATTAAATTTCATCTTGCTTCTTTTACTACAGTTGTCAAGGTCATCTAATTCTTCCTGTATGATATTCCAATTCTTCTCAGTATTGGCCACTCTGTCAAAGTTTTTGTCATCAGAAAAATTTCATTAGCACACTCCCAGTATTTGTATCAAAGCCATTAAAAAAGATATCAAATTATACTGGCTCTAAGACCAATCCCTGAAGAACTCCACTAGAGATTCTCCAAACTGATAGACTTCCTTTCAATAGAAACCACATTTGTCTCTTGTTTAAGCTATTTTTAAAATGTTACAATTCTTGTGTCCTGTTTAACTGCTAGTTCCCCATGTGATACTGCAGTGAAGTTTTGATAGGTTAGAGCAGTTTCACTGTAGAGGAAGAATTATAAGCAAAATGTGGAAGTGTGATGTAGGGAAGACAATGCAACCAAATCAGGCCTGCATATCAACCAGATTGTTTGGAATGTTGGACAGGAGAAGACACAATCTAACATTGTATACGCATTAATTCTACTGAGAAACATCCAATGGAAGCTAAAATCAGCAAGTAGACTTATCCTTAAAATACTGATTTGCAAATAACAAAACCTTTGCATATAGCAAATAAGAACTAAGGTATTTCTGGACATAAGCACATTCCTACATCCCAACAATGCTGCTTTATATTCACTTAGTATAACATCATTATTTAAACAATAATGATGCAATGGTTCATTATCAGTTGGTTGCTCAGTTAATGAAGTGCCTGAGGTGAAGGCCACTGCTTTCTTACCCAGCACAAGGTTTTATTAAGAACAAGCATTCATCTTGATCATGGCACCAATTCAGCATCTACTAAATTGACAGCTTTATCTGGGAATAAGCTTTTATCACAAAGAAAGCAGTATCTGCTCTCATGGAATCATAGAAATATAGAAATATTTTGGTTGAAAAAGTCCTTTAAAGGTACTTTATTCCCTACCTAAATTTAGCAGCTGACACTAATGCACAGAGTATCTGCACCCTTGCCTTATAACAATAAAATACACTCACTAGCAGTTATGTTTGTTTCCCAAAGAATTGTGACTTATTGATGGCTACCATACCCAAAGATTAAGCCCTTCTACTGATTGTTGCTTCTTGTATATGAGTGATTTTGTAGGTTAATTTTAATAACTGGAGAAACTTCTCTGATTTAGCGAAGACCATGGCCCCAGAAGAGGTAGCCTCTCCACCCAACTGATGTGTCTGCGAGTGATGTCTGAGGATGGTGGAATTCCAGGATTGGAACAGGGAGAGGCTGACTGGTTTGCTGTCCTTTCTTCTTCTACCACCCCAAAGAGGATTGTGTAGAACCATTTTCTTAAATGTGGGTAATTCAGATATTCATAGAAGAACAAAGTGCCACAGGTATAAAAAACTCACAGGAGAGAGTAACACTGAAGGATCTCACCCTCCTGATGTGCTTGTGATAACTGGGTGACTGAGAGAACTAAATGTAGAATATGTTGCAAAATCTTTGAAGTTTTCAAAAAACTGTTCCTCAAGTCTTTTAAAAAAAATCCATGATGCCAGGCTATTTTCTGTTCCTTACTTTTTTCTCACACTAGTCAGGATTAGACAAGCATACCTTAGTTGGGTGAAATTCTGGGGATATCATCCACGAGTAACTCAAAGGTTAGAAATTTTCTGTAAGTGTGCAAGGGCCACCCAAGAAAGATATTTCCTGACCAAAGAAAACCAGAAGAAATAATATCTAGGTCTGCATTTCACCCAGAAGATCCAGTGACAGAGGCTAGACTCTCCTCAAGTGCAGTTAGTTTGGAAGCTGAAGAGAATCAGCACCTGAGGTAAGTTAAACACATTGGGTAATATATTTTGTAACGGAGATTGTGCAGTCCTTGATAATTGCATTTAAAACTTGGTTTATGCCACACATTTTCCTGCAGGCCTCATTCCCTTTTCTTTAGTATTTAGAAAATTCTTGCTTTCATAGCCACAGTGGATATAATTTTATACCACATTAGAAAGAATTGATTGAAAATTTACGTACTATAGGTAAAAACATTGTAAATTTACACTAAAAAAAGCCACAGAATTAAGTTAAATCCTGGGTGGAGTTAGGACAACTTTGCACTACTTGAGTGATTAAAAGTTGGTGCTAACACTGATAATTTCTGAATCAATATTGTTAAATTTGATCAACTTTCTCACAAAAAAACATGTCCTGTATGTGATTCATTATAAGGAAAAAATGCCTTTCTTGCTCTTCACAATGTTTATGAATAATCACAAGTCTGCAGCTGGTTACTTCTATTCTCTTCTGTTATCTCTTCTTAGGTAAAACACATATCCTATACTGATGCTATAATCTTACCCATTTCTGCTAATTTACCAGTGGCTTAAAGCTTCTCTGTATCTGGGAGAATAGCCCTACTCTTTTGACTAATCCTTCAATCTAGCAGCTCCACAATGCGTCAGTAGTTGCCTCGATTGTAAAGCAGTGCATGTCCCTCACCCATCGGCTGAAAGCTTTTCTACAGTATGTCAAGTATATCTTGCAATATTTGTTCAAACTGAAACTTAGATGACACTCTCTTCACATGCATCAAGATATTTTATATTTCTGTGATTTGGAGTTGTTTTTTCCAATCCAGGACAGAAAGAGAGTTCTGAGTGTGGAGGATGATCCACAAATTTTTCCTTCATTCTGGAATAGCAAATGAGTATGTTTACTCTGTCATCTAAAAAGATGATACCCTGAAACCACACTATTGAGCCTGTCACAGCTGTGTTACAGGGAGGTGACTCTTTTACTGGCAGAAAAAAATAGAAAATACAAAGCTAGTCTGAGATTTTATTTAAATAAAGCTAACCCTGATATGAACTTACTTGCTCAGATAATGGACTAAGTAATCATACCATAACTGCTCACCTATTATGACAAGACTGCTACAACTATGAACACAATTTTAATTTTAAAAATAATTTTTATTATATTCCTACTTTCATTCTCATGCATCTTTTCTAGAACATGTTTTTGAAAGACATTTTGCTACAGTGTTGCTTAAAACTTACTCAAAAATTTAGGCTGTCTCAGACAGAAGCAGTACAAGGATTAGTCCTAGACATAACAAGAGCCATTTGAGAGATGCACCATGGGGTTACCACTTAAGTACTTTTTTTCCTAGAGGTTAACACCACGAGGGGTAATTACATTATGCTATTAGCTTTCCATTATGTGCCTTCACATTTTATCCCATTGCTCTGTACTGAGGCCAGTAACTTGTGTCTGGGTTCAGCATATCTTCCAGAAAGAAGATCTGTCTTGATCTGTAGACATTAAAAGATAGGGAAGTGATCATACCGTTTTATAACTTGTTCCAGTGGTTAACCACTCATGCTTAACATGTGGCTTAGTTCAGCTTCCAACCATCAGTTCTTGTTATCCCTTTCTTAGCCTGATTAAAGAACACTTTAGTACTCAGTTTTCTTTACTGTGAGAGCACTTATACTTTCACAGTTACTTCTCTGTCAAGTCACTGCTCAATCTTCTTTTAGATAGACTAAACAAACCAAGCTCTTAAAGTGTCTCACTCTAGGCCTTTTATTCAACCTTTTGTGAATTTGCCACATTTTGTGTCTCTTTTCTACATCTCCAGATTAAAAAAAAAAATAAAAAAAATCCGCAATTCTTTGAACTGTGGACCACAGAAATTGACAAAGTATTCTCTTATCTGTCTCATTATTAGAATCATAGAATACTTACGGTTGGAAAAGACCTTAAGATCATCTAGTTCCAGCCCCCCTGCATGGGCAGGGACACCTCACACTAAACCATCCCACACAAGGCTTCATCCAACCTGGCCTTGAACACCGCCAGGGATGGAGCATTCACAACCTCCCTGGGCAACCCATTCCAGTGCCTCACCACCCTAACAATAAAGAATTTCTTCCTTATATCCAAACTAAACTTCCCCTGTTTAAGTTTTAATCCATTACCACTTGTCCTGTCACTACAGTCTCCGATGAAGAGTCCCTCCCCAGCATCCCTATAGGGCCCCTTCAAATACTGGAAGGCTGCTATGAGGTCTCCACGTAGCCTTCTCTTCTCCAGGCTGAAAAGCTCAAATTTTCTTTTTTTTTTTTTTTTTTTTTGATTGAGTTGCAGCATGGTTGTTTTTTTTTTATTATTATTTTTTGAATTATCTCATTTCACCAGAAATTCAGAGCTCAGTGTACAGCTTTGTTGTCCTCATTATTATTTACTAACTCTCTAATCTTTCTGCCACCCACAAATTTTCTACGAATGATTTATGTTTATGTTTTAACTCATGGGTGAAAAAGTTGAATAACACTGAGTCTAATGTTGATCCCCAAGGAGCCTCCTAGAATCACTTCCAGTTGATGATTTACCACTGACTAACTATTTTGAAATAATTCATTTAACAAGTTCTGCATTCCTTTGCTTTGTTCTCTGATGAATTTGCATTGTGTTATCAGTAATCTGAAACCAAATGCTAAAAGTATGCTAGTTACAGTGGCAGTAATTCTAAGCATTCATTAGGACAGAAAAAAACTCAGGTAGTTGCCTGGGTTGTAAAGAAATGCATTTCCCTCACCTGTCAGCTGAATATCTTTCTATAGTATTTTAAGTATTTCTACAATATCTATTCAAAGAGAAAGTTAGATGGTGTCTTTTCACACCTGTGAAGATATTGCATTATTTCTTCTTTTACAATATAAATCTAGAAAGATTGAAATGTTGGACAAGAAATACTAATAAAAAACCCACTTCTATTTTTCATTGCAGTTCTAATCTATTTCTTGTGCAGCAGAAGAGGGAGAGTAGCTGTGTGGGTAGTCTCAGACAACACTTTAGAAACTAATGCACCACATATTGCACAGCAAACATCTTTTTCTTCTGTTCCAAATGGTGCATGTGTGGATACTAGACAAAAAGAACACCAACTCATTTTAGGATATTAGACCCAGAGAAGAGTTTTAAAATACAAATGAAGCTGGAGTAATGTGATTAATTTAAGTGTACTTTGAGAGTTAACATTAGATATCTTTCATCTGCAAATACAGAAGCTTCAAATCTTGATAATTTTGTTAGCCCCTACTACTACAGAATTTCTTGGAATTGCATAATTAAGACCTCTTAATTAAAAAAGATTTCAAAATACCACAAAAATTGCTGAAAGACGGAATTTAGCGTTGACTGTATCACCTCACCAGGGCCATTTTGGATCCTGTGAGCAATGCAGAAACAACAGGAATAAGAAACACAGATTAACTTTCTGTTAGGAGACAGAAGCTGGATGCCAGCTGTATCATCTGCTGAGATAAAAGCAGTGAATAACAGTGGCACAGAGGGAAGGAGAGGTGAAATAGAATTGTATAATATAGCTCTCGAATTTTCTATACAAACAAAAATTTAAAAACAGGTTAGTGCAAATAATTTCTGAGGATACAAAATTATCATTAGTGGAGTAACTGTTGTGGACCTTAGAGCTACTTGCAGAACATATCTGTATGAACGCATAAGCACTTGTATTTTTATGAGTGCATTATAATATTTCATTAGAAAGTATTTCTCCAAAGACCTGGAAGAAAAATAGACCAGCTACTATATTCCTAAGTCCTCTGACTTTCTTCCAGTTACTTAAGATTGCATATTTGTGCTTTGGGGCAGTAAAAAGATTGATAAAGCTTTTTAAAACAATGCACACAACTTAGCTTTCGTCAGATTAATGTACCTTACCAACTCAAGTAGTATTTTATCTATTTTCACTGTGATTTGGTTTTCTTTATATCATACTTGAACTGACCTTGGAAGCTGGTGTTCTTACCTTTTATCAGCCCTGAGTCTTTTGAATCACCAGGTTATTGAGTTGTGAGACCCTGACGTCTTCACATGTGTACCTAAACTTGCTTATCCTTGCCACCAAACTTGGGTCTTTAATAAAGCACCAGGAAAGGTGCATCTGCTGTATCATGACTCATGGTCAGAATTATGATAATGTTAACTTTATTTTCAACACCAATTTATGACAACTGAGTGCAATTTATAGCCTACATGCTGACACAGCTTTTTTTTTTCTTTTTTTTTTTCCCCCCTCTTCTTTCCCTGAGAGAGATCATCTTCAAAATTCCTACAGCATTCTCCATCCTTTACTATTCACTGTCTGGGATTCTTCCATATAAGTGACTCATCATAGAGGAGAGTAGCACTTCTGCCCTTTGTGACATACTCCTTCAGTGCAGTAGCTATGGATCTAAATAAAAGACAGCACATTTCCAAGCACTTTTTTCTCTCAGGGCTCACTTGCTAAAATAGAAACCTAAGTCCACAAGGTGATCATATTTGCTACCTCAGGGACTAATTTTCTTTTACCTCCTTTCCTGTATTCCAAAGCTTCATCGCCATTACCCTCTCGCTCCCCATGCACTAACAAAAAGATTTTAATGTATTCATTATGCAAAGTCTTGTCTTTTGTGACCTTTGCCAAGAGTGCCCCCAGAGGACTGGCCAGGTTTAATAAGCTCACAAATAAACTACGATGTCAGCCAAGGGCACTACTGGCCAATTGAGCCTGCACCATTGCCCTCTCCCCAAGCCCCCACTTCACACCTGAGATACCCGGAGGTGGGATCGTGGGGGTGTTGTCTGCCCTGGAAAACTGTTAACCCTTTCCAGCAGCTCCCAGCTAGGCAAACAATACCCTTTGTGAAGACTGGAACAATCACACTGGCAATATTGTCTTTTGCTGCTTCTGAGATAGACTCTGCCTTCCTTTAAGGTCCTCTTTTTTCCTCTCTCCTTGGCTACATTGTTTAATGCTTTCATTCTTCTTATTTCATTTATATTATGTCCTGTAAAAGCTTTGTCATGGGCAAGCCAGCTGGGTCATTGAAGGAAAGGCACTCTTTCATCAGATCCTTGTGTTAGTCCATTTTCCTCCTGGCCAGAGTTATTGTCTAGGTTCTGTGGGGAAAACAACCACTCCCCCATTCAATCCTTGTTGCTGTGGCAGATCACAGCAGTTTCTCTCTGCTAAGCAGTCAGGCAAGGAAAGGAATAAGAGCAATATAACAGCGTTGTAATTTCATATATAAAAGATGCAGATAGGTATATACTATAAGAGAATGACATAGCCAGTAAAAAATTTGAATTTATTGGGTAAAAATATAAACTTTCAAAACTCTAAGAGATCATGCTCATAAAAGATAGATATTACAAATGTTAATGCAAATTATTGGTAAATCTGACCTGTCTACCCCACTATGACACACATTTAAAATTTATTACGGAACACATTCAGAGGAATAGCTTTAGGGAATTCATTGCTCATCTTTCTCTTTCTTCCTCCATCTCACACACTAGCAGTCTCCAGACAGCTTCTCTGAATTCTTCAGAAATACTGCCACTCTGACCTCTGTACCATAGATCCATTGACTTACTTCATTTGAATGTCTGGAGTGACAGCTAAGGTACTAGTACAACATGTTCTCACAACTTCCATGGCAGTGTACATATCTTCTTTCCAGTTCACCTCTGTATTACGATGCAGAATATCATGACAGAGATTGCTTAAATAAAATCTTTTTGAACTTCTGATGTTTTAATATATAGAGTAAAAAAAAAAAAGTAAAAAACTTCAGCTTATAACATAAGTTCTGTTGCTGAGATCATGTCAGATAGGGAAGACTTTCAAAATAATGAAAAGTTTTAGGTATCCAACTGCCATTGGCTGCACTGGGACTTAAATATATAATATTTTTTTGCCTGGGTACTTTTTTGGCCAAGATATCCAGTCTGTTCCAAAATTCCTCTGGATTTATCTCAATTTAGAGATTAAAAAAAAGCCCAAACAAAAAACAGAAGGTGCACCCTGAAATGATGACACTGTTTTTCTTTTTTTTTTTTTTTCCTGCCCTTCCTCTCCACCCCCCAGAAATCAGCTACTAAACTTAAGGCAATGTTTTCATAGATGCTGAATATTTAGCCACTGTGGATGCCATTCGTTGTGAAAAACTAGTTGCTGAGCTTAATTCCTTTGATAACAATCTTAATAACAATCTCATACAATTCTTCCTAATGCCATAATACCAAAGCATTTCCTCCAGCGTTGTAAGGAAAAAACCCAAAACAAAACCCTAAAACCTTTTTGCATTTTAACAGAACTTTTACCAGATTCTATTTGCAAGCTTAAAGATATATATATTCACTAATCTGACAGGGTAAAGCGATATCAGGATAACACATTTACTATATGTGGAACTGGAGTGTAGCCATTTATTCTTTTAATGTGTACTTCAACACTCAGGCTGCACACAGTAGGTACAAATTATCTGTCCAGAAGCTCAGGAAGAAAAAAAATACCTTTCTTTGGCAGATAGGAAAAGGCCTCCAAATGCCATAATAAAATGAAATGAAGTCAAGGAAGCTAGAAAGGCCAGAATGTTCATCAAGATCTGGGGAGATATAAAATAGAAAGAAAAACAAAAGGCACTTGTCAATAAATACAATAAACACCCACCCTGTATTATTGCTGTTACTAAGTGCTAACAATGAGCCTCTGGCAGGCAGCAAGGTGTGCAGACAAAAGGCCCTTGAGAAGTTGTACCACTACATCCTGTATAATAGTTGAAATCTGTGAGTGTTTTTCAAGGTTAGGCACAAATAAAGTAAAATTTCTTTATTAAGGTTCCAAATTACTCATCTTCTCCTGTATTTCAGTCCATTGTGGGGCTCTGAGTACTGTAACTGACCTTTGATAAACAGTCATTTCACCACAGTGATGAGACTCCATAAAAACTGGCCTGCACAATAGAATGTAGATTAACTGAGGGGCATTCCAGCTTTTCTTAAAAATAAGCCAGAATGACACCGGATAATTTGCTCATAATCTAGCTGCATATGCACATATGCACACGTTCTTTGTTTGTGAAATTTCTTTCCAATGAGATAATTTAAAGTGAAAAAATTGCTCTCAATATACATGCATCAGGCAATTCTATAATATTTCCTTCAAAGGTGAGTCTAGTTAATGCTTTGTCACTGTGTGAAAGGACTGAAGATTCAGTGTTTCACTATATAAGGAGGCTGAACACCATTGTTTAAAATACAAGAACAAAAAAACCCTGCAAATGTGAAGTTGTTACATGTTGTGTCATGAACAGCTTTACCCTTCTGAGTGAAGCCAGTGAGTAAGCTGGTGCTATAAAGCTTGCACAGTTATCTAAGGATAAACCCAAGTATCTATTTTGATCCAGAAATCTTTCATCAATAGTTTGTCTAACCTCAAAGATCATTAAAAATATCTGCAAAATAAAAATACAAAGAGTTAGTATAACTTGTGCCATGAAAGATCAAATGGAGTGATCGTGTCATGCTGGAGGTAGTCTGAAATATTGACAAGAGACACTGTGGAATTAATTAGGCTACAAAGTTTCGTAAGTAAAGCTGTGTTAACAGTGTGGTATTGTTTACTATTTATATGAAAAATTATCAATATCAATTTGCAGAGGCATTTTCGCACACTAATAAGAAAAGAAAGAGGAATAAGATGAAAAGATTACCACAAGAACCAGCATTACCACTTTGTTGTGTTGCACTATCCAGTTTCTGTCATTATAGCTGCTCCCAATTTATCCTGTTCTCATTTTACAGGAGAAAATCATAAAAGGCACTAGAGATGAAATGATCGGTATTATTGTCAAGGCATTTTAAACAAGAATGCAGAGTCCTTAGGCCAGAGCTCCAGCAGTTCAAGGCAATCTTTAATACAGCTTTGTTTCTCTTCCCTATGTTCTCAATTTGTGTGTCTTGATGCCCATTCGCAATGAAGTTTCTAAATTACATCACAAAAGGCAGCTGTCTTCTCAGAGTAGAAGCTGTAAAATTGAGCTAGAAGAATACCAGACATTAGTACTGAAATGACAAAATCCAAAAGTCCATGAAAATAAAATCTGCACGTGAAGATGCAGATAATTGATTCACCCAAACAAAATGCTGTAGACTATAGATAGCCCTGTAAGTGCCAAAGTACTGTTCTTGCATGAAACAAATCTTTAAATTATACTTTTAATCTCCAGAACTCTTGGATTGCACCTGATGAAGAACAAAACCATTTTTAAGAGCTAAATGGCTTTATAGCCTGAATTTCTGTGCATTTATAGCACCCAGTCATTTCAGTGGAGACTGGTGGGGCTCAGGACCACTGAAAAATCAGTCCATATACCCAATTATTTTTATATTTATATAGCTATTTATATGGATATTCATATACTGGTTATATTATCTGTTACCAATATTTCTGGCTGTATTTGATGTATTGAAAAAACATTTATTATTAAGGCAATATATAACTGCAACTATTTTGCCAGTGCACATACTAAGTAGAATTCTCTAGTGTGGGCTTGAAAAACCATGGACAGTAAAATAAATAAAATAAAATAAAATAAAATAAAATAAAATAAAATAAAATAAAATAAAATAATAAAATAAAATAAATACAGCAGATTAGAGAAACTTTATGGGTATCATCCTGTCATTCAGGTTTTCTTTAGTGATTTTGATGGAAGTGAGCCCTAAGTACAACTGTGCATTTATTCAATTGTTGGTTGGTTTGTTTTTTTTTTGTTGGTTTGGTTTTTTTGTTGTTTTTTTTTGTTTGTTTGTTTGTTTTTTTTTTATAACAGAACAATTAAGTGATATGGAAGAAAATATAAAAGAAAATAAAAATACCACCTTAATTACCTTAGGCCATATTAGGAAAATTGAGGAATTTGGTTTTGGATTGCTAGTGTAACCAATATGCTGTCAATTTTCTAAGCTGTTTCCTCTTTTAAAAATAACCCCCCAGCCCCACCCTGAAATTCAAGCAATTGCAGATTCTGAGGCACATAGTACAATTTATTCAGTCAGTCAAATTTACGCAGTTGAACAGATTCCTTGATTCTTGTCTTGCTTTTTCATTAAGCCCTTTAAACTGGACTTCTTGTCAATAAATAAAACTATTGACGTTAAAAGGTCACATCTCTGACCTTTCACATGTTTCTCCTGCGCTGTATCTATATACACTGTATACTTTACCTTGAGAAGAGATTCTTTTATTTAAGAGAGCTTAAACTGTTCAAATTTGTAATGTACTGGGGATTTTGGAATATCTAGAGGGCTTAGTGGATTAAAACCTGACCTTTCATCTCTGAACCCAGTCCCTACCCAACTTAAGATAAGTGGGAGTTTTGTGTCAGCTGCCCATGTGATAAAACCAGCTTTACCTTGTATCATTCAACACAATTTGGCATGACTGGCAGTTTTTTCCTCTCAAGAGCAGCACATTGAATATGGAAAATGAATTGCTTCTGTCTCTAGAGAGGGTGGTCCTCCAGGTTAGGCTTTGAAGTTATAAATGGGAAGTGCTGGAAAGCTCATATCATTGCTGGTTGCCAGCTCCACATCAAACGTATGGATAAATAGTGGGTCACAGTTTTAAATCAGAGATAGAAGATGATTTACAGATACAAATATGTACCAGTTATGTGACTTTTCCTTGTCCAAACGGAAACTATGCAACATAGTCCAAAGTCGATACAAGTAATTCTGAGGACTACACTTGCTCCTATAGGCAGTAAATTTTGACACATTTCACAAGAGAGTATGTTTTTGTATTTTTCCCCAGAGAAAAAACTTCTACAGGCTTTCAAAGAACTACAACTCCTTTCTTTCCACTTCATAAGCCTCCACTACACAGCAACTGATACGCTGGGGAGATACTAGGGAAAGCCCACCCACGTCTGCTCTAGAGCTGCTTCCAAGGAAGTGGCTCTGACGGGCTGCACTCCCCAAAGCTGTGGAGCTACTCTCTTCTCACAAGCTAAGCATTGCAGCCTCTGCAGGGAGTGCTCATCCACAAGCAAAGCAACAAACCTAGTAATCAAAGATAGGCCCCTTGCACAGCACAGCAGCGCCCAAACCACAGTGCTGGGGCTTCATTTTCTGCTGGATATGGTGCTCTTCCACTGGGAATATTTTTTAAAAAGAAGTTTTGATTTGCTTTGGTTAGAATTATGTACTGAGTCTTTGTGACAAACTTTAAAAAGAAGCGAACAACCTGAAATATGAATTGAGTTCATTTTGTTACTGAAACTCAGAACCTGCAATCAGTTAACATGCACCCAGTAATTAACTGGATTTTTTCTGTCTAGTGAATGTATTAATTATCTGCAATATAACAAAATGCTCCCTCTTTTCTTGCACTGCTTGGAATGAAGTTTGTTTCATTTGATACTTTTTATGACTCTTTAGAAATGTAAAACCGTTTTTTAAAATAGCAATAGAAATCTGCTGTTCAAGTATTTCTGGAGACGATGTTTTTATGCACAAGAAAACCCATCACAGTGGCATTCATTGATTAATTTTATCTTTATGATTTACCTATACATCACATGGTTGGAATTTTTCAGAAATGCTGTAAACTGCAATTTGAAACTCTGTCCACCTATTCCATGTCTCACAGCTCTGATCTTATGCTAAAAAATCAAAAGAATAAATTTCCTTTAAAGATAATGACATCTTTGGAATGCTAATAGTACAAAACTTTCAAAAAATAAAATTATTTCTTAGCTGAACTAGCAAAGAAGCAGATTGGCTTAGTCCATTTTGCACCTTTGTGATAGAGAATGACTGGGTTTAAATTACAGCAGCTCCAGTTTTTGCCTTTCAATCCCTTAATCCTTAAGGAGCAGAGGTTTCGGTTCAAGACAACTTCACACAGAACATAAGAACAGATTCTGTGGGCCTGCCTCAAGTATGATGATAATTTTTTCAGCTGTAATCTTTCACTTGCATCCCATAGCAAAAAAAGTCTGAGGAAAACCATCGTCAAATAATTAATGCATTTTCAACGAAGGGTTCTTTTCCACTATGGTTTAATACGCACTCATGAAAAGTGATAAATGCTTTCATGTGAGCCACTTGCAAATATTCATACCTATGGTTTTCATCACTGTTTTACTGGTATCCCCTCACATTAGAGAGCCTTTGTGATATGCCTGAGCTCAAATGGAAAAGGAAGCTAGCCTGGGAGGTTTTACATCTGGTAGCCAACACTATTACTTAAACAAGCTACATCAGTTTTCTAAAAAAGCTACAGATGTCTAATCAGGTCAGTTATGCTCCTATCTAAGTCACATACATTCGTTAATTATTTCCAGGTGTTTTGGGGGCAACATATTTTCCTAATCTATAATTAATATTTTGCTAATAGGGCTGAAGTGAAATGTCAGGGGCCTCTCCTCTAGTCTTGATTTCATACAAACCTCAGTTGTGACAGTAATCATTTGACAATGCTTAGGTTTTAAAGGATTATGCTATTTTGTGTTACAGCTATTATTTAAAGTATAAATTGCAGGTAACTGCATTACTTGGCTATGTCTCTCTCTGTCTCTGCATTTATACATATCTACGTGTACATCTCAAAGACAATAGAAAAAACTTACTTGGAAATAAAGCAGTAGATTGTTGGACTGGACAATACCATTACAGAACAATTGCTGGAAACAATAATGAAAACCTTTATTTAAACTTCTACTTATCATTTTGAACTTGTTAAGAGGAGGTTCCTCCTCTTAACTTGTGGAGGAGGGTCACAGTTGAGAATTCTGAAAACTGTATGGCTAATCAGTATATGAATAAGTATTCTTTACTAATACAAAGCATTCGGGCTACCCTCAAAGGTTCAGAAGCCGTTGTGGTTGGCATGAACAAACCATAAAAAATGTTAAAAAAAGCCCAACCCAAAACCCAGCAAGCAAAACCCAAGAGAAAGACAAGTTTTGAAAATCACAAAGACAGACATTCATAGAGAAACCAAACTGACAAGTGGGGTTTTTTGGTGACTGTTTCCTCTGAATTATAGGGGATGCCATATGATATTAGATTCATAATTTTAGGTGAACACTTTCTTTTTTTTATCTTTCATAAATTTATGCTAAGAAGTGCTGACATCTCAGAATTATGGAACTCAGTTCACAGTACCTTCTGTTTCAGCCTGTTAAAGCATGACACTTTTTGAAGAATGCAAAATGTATGAGCAACAGAGAGTTAAAAATTTTATTTTTGATCTTCAAACATTGTTTGACCTTAATCAATGTCTTCCAACAAGCTAAATATGACATAGCCCTGAAACAAAAACACACCGCTCTCGGGTCTGGCTCTGGAATAAAAAAGCTGCGATTATTAGTCTTTTGTGCGATCTTTTCAGATTGCACTGATGAGATGAAGTTTAATCTCGTTTCTCTCCTCTCCACTACCACAAACCACAGGCAGTTTAAAGCAGCCTGGAAATCTCTTACATCTGGAAGAGCAATAATTCATGGGATTTCACTTGACAGCCATGACAGGCAGCAGGGCAGCAGAAACAACTGTCTCTTATGTTGTGCTATTTGCAAAAAGTCAGAAGAGGAGGAGCAGGCACAGGACCACATCCTTCTTTAGCATATGTTAGAGGAGGAAACCCTTTTATTTTCTGCCAGATGCTCCATGAATAGGTCCTAAATATTACATAGACAGTAGCTATCACTTCCAAACAAAATTCCTTGGTGTCTGCTAAGCTGCAAAGCATATGAAGGCCTATTGTCTGGCAAGGGGTCATGGTTAAATTTGTACAGATTTCTTTTATAGATATTTCAGATTCTACGTTTTGATTTATAGGCTTTTGCACACCCTGCTGTGCATGAATATGATACCATCTTCTGAGCAAGATTATTTCATGAAATGTATATGGGATTTAGCTACAGTAACTTTTACTGGGCAGCTTAGAATGGCCAGCAAAGTACTAGAATTTACTGCGGCACAGCTTGTGCTGTCAGGCTCATGGCTGGTGTTTATGATTTCTGCAGAAGCAGAAATAAACAACTTCTCCTTAATGGCTCTCTTTATGTGTAGGCAGCAGTAGCTCTATCTCGTCTCACAACAGTAGCTGGTGCAGTGGTCTGTCCCATTTCATGTGGAACCAATGTCTGAAAATTTGCATTTCTGTTTTTCTGAGTTTTCAGTGGAAGAGACCAGGAATGAATAAATCAACTGCAAATGTCTGAATGAGTAGCATTCCATTCTACTGCTTTTTAGTGCTATAAATACATCTGGTTGAAATGGCCAGGTTTTGGAGTAGGAGCAAAACGATCAGATTTAATCTTAGTTTGTCTTAGAGTCTATACCCACACTGTAAATACTCTGATATCAACTGAGACTTTCTTAAATTACTGTCTTGAGGAAGGAGGCCTATTTTCTGAGTGTTTGTGGTCAAGTAGCTTAATCAACATTTTTATAGGCATTTACATACATGTTTAAGTAAACTCTAAAATTTGGATGAGTTGCACCAGCTAGTACACAGATGAATTAAATATCAATTTCCATCATTTATATCTACATATATATGAAAAACAAAATAGCCAGAATGTAATTGCCTAAATAAAGCTTCTTTTTGATGTAACAACTGTTTTTAAAGTTCAAAAGAATGTCGACACACACACTGTATGTATAAGCAGGAAGAAAATACTTTTTTTAAAAAAAAATGAGACAACTGCTCTATGCCAAAGAAAAACAACTCCTTTGCCAAACTACACATTGTTAACTTAAAATGTGTTCCATGTGGAAGTAGAAGACTGATCTGATGGAAATGCTAGTGATTTAAAGTCATCTGGCTTTGTGCCTGTCAACTACACATTCTGACTTCCAGTTTTACAGCTAAAACTGGAAATATTTAGTTTCTTTTTTTTTGTTATTTTTCTCCCCCCCCCCTTTTTTTAGGGAGGGGGAGGCATCGTTCTTTCTCCTTTTCTAGTGATGCAATGACTTTCCCAATAAGCTTACATATATAATCTTCCAGACTTTAAGCAAAGAGAATATTATTTTGAATAACATGAACAAATTTCTGTGTTTTATGAACTTTGTTTCATATCAGACTCATTTTCCAAAGTGAATTTCCCACTTCTTTTGTACACTCACCACAATTTTTCAAGGAAGAAATCATCTTACCTTATCCTATCGGTATGGAAAAAATACAAAAACAAATTTATTCTATAGTCTGAAGGAAGAAAAATATCTTACAGGTTACAATATTTCGCCTTTCATTCCGTTCGTATTGCTTATGTTGATTGAGCCTTTAATTTTTGCTCCCTTCTCTTTCACGTAAGACACACAGTACAGTCTCTGTATGTGGCCTAAATGATATTGCAAACACAAAATGTTCAGACAGACATGAATGAAACAGCTACACTACACCTGGTAATATCTCTAAAAGAGGCCACCATCCCATGGTATTTTCTGCAGGATTCTCCAAACTTCATTTGTTATTCACATTAAACTTACATCCATCATCCTATTTTAGTACATATTTTCCAGCACATGCTGCATGGTAATTACAAATACAGAAGGTTCTATTCATTGTGGAAATTTTTTTACATTCTTTAGATGCACTGAGCAGTATGAGGTTGAATTTTCATTACTGTACTAGATTTCTGGGCACACAAAACACACAACTCCTATTTGCTTTTATTTTTAGTTTTAAAATATTGTTGAAACATCTAGCAAGTCTGCAGATACTTAAAAGGCAGATTTTCAGACACAGTTCAGCCAGAGCTGTTTACTGCAAATATGATTGTAGGAAGCCTCTTCTCTTTTTTCTTTTTGCTAGAATACCCACGTTTTATTTATGATTTTGTATTTTATTTCACAGCATTCCAGTTTAGTTTAGCACGATGTATTTAATAACCATGTCTACTGTCTTAATTACCCTATAAAGCAGGGTTCCATTGGCATTTGACCCTCCACAGCATTCCAGAGAAACTGCAGGACCATGATAATTACCAACTGCCTGTGAGAAAATTAAACAAAAAAGGCCTAACTTTTAAACCACCATTTTAAACGACCTATTACATCTCAGGAATAAATCATTGATGAAATAGCCTGCTTAACAGGAAAATAGCTATTCCATAGCAAAGAATTTCCCCTTGCATGATCATGAAGAGAATATTAAGTACTCTTCAGCTCAAAAGGTTAGGTTTTATGTCTGTCCAATGCCTTTTAATGACACGTTTTTGTGTAATTTTACAGTAATCAAAGCCTTTTCCTATGTAGGTTGTAGACTATGACTATTTTGTCAGTCTTAAACATTTTACTAGTCAAAGAATAGAAAATCTGTTTAAACATGCACCAAGAAGAAAAGTGTTTATGAATGTTGTATCTTTCACTATTAATAGAACCTGCATTAGTGTAGCATGATTTCCTTTGAATGACATAGCCATTCTTATATATATTTCAAAAAAGTGCTAATCAATTTAAATTCCTGATAATACACTGTATTAATTGATAACACAGTTAAAAAAAGTTAATATATTTTGAAAATCTAAGTAATGGCTTGATTAATTTGATCAGTGTCTTTAATCCTTATATAATGACAATTACTATACTTATTTCTGTTTCCATCCTATGCTTTATTTCTTATTGTTGTACTTAAAAATATTTCTATTTATTTCATCTTTTTCTAAATGTCAGTTTGTATGTTTTCTAAATAATTAATCTGGGCTGAACAGTGGCACTATTTTCCAGATTAGATTAGATCAACACTCCACTTAGTGTAAAGTTAAGATTATAAAAAAAAAATAAAAAAATCCACAGTTAAAGGTATTATTTTTTACTTTTACATAAACAATACAAGGTTATAAATCAAGGAAATATACATTAATTTTAAAATTCCTTCCAGAACATTTTCTAAATCTCCTTAAAGCATTTCACTTGAAAGCATCTTTGTTTTTAACAGAAGCAACTAGAAGTTTAATGAAAAAAGAGTTTATGGACGAGCCAAGCCACAAACGAAACTTGAATGGTTTTAGAAAGGGAGTTTGAAAAATAATTCTGTGTTCAATCAAAAATAGCACAGCCCTTCTACTTTGCGCCTTCAGGCTTAAAACAAGCCTTGTGACATCTATCAGCATGGTTCAAGGCCTCTGGCCACAACTTTTATTTAAATTCCAGTTTAATTGATAATCCAAAGCAGAGATTAAATGCATAGCAGGCAACTGAATCCTAGCAGTATATTACAAACTTCTGGGTTTGATGATCCCAGTGCAGTTGTTCCAGCCCAAATTTGACACTGCTATACTATTATTCCCATACTACTGTCTACTGAAGTACCACCTGTGTAATCACTTAGACTAAAGCTGGAGTTACTGTTTCAGCCTGGGAATTTCTGGAATAACATGTAGTCTAAAATCATAAGAAAATAAGAAGAGTCATAATGGTTCAAACCAAAGGTCTAGCTAGTCTTATATTGTGTCTCTGACAATGTCCTTTAGCAGATGTCAGGGGGAGAGGATAAGAACCAGGCAAGTGTGTAATACTGTTTCCCATATTCATTTGGCCTTTTGCTGTAATTTAGATTTCTTGAATAAGGGAGTTTTGTGTTCATGTTTTTTCTCAATAAATTGAAACATATGACATTTTTAAACATCCACAGTGTAGAGCAATAGGTTCCAAAGATTATCTGAATGTTGTATAAAGAAGCATCTTGTTTTGTTTGGTTTGAACTTTCCAGCGGCTACTTTCATCTGTTAACCCATATCCTTGTATGGGAAAACACAGGGATCAATAATTCTCTGTGCGCATTCTGCAGGGTGGTTAAAGATTTTGTAGAGTCCTATCAGCTGCTTCCTTTACTCCTCTTTACTTTACTTTACTTTACTATACTTTACTTTACTTTACTTTATTTTATTTTATTTTATTTTATTTTATTATTTAATGTTATTATTTTATATTTTTATTCTGTGATATTTAACTTCCCCATAATGCAGTGCCCAGATCTATTTAATAATTTTTAATATGTGGAAGCATTTCCATACCTCTGATCATTCTTATTGCTCTTTGTCCTTTCTTCAGTTCCATTGTATATTATTTAGATAGAATCACAGAATCACAGAATCCCAAGGGTTGGAAGGGACCTAAAAGATCATCTAGTCCAACCCCCCTGCAAGAGCAGGGTAACCTACAGTACATCACACAGGAACTTGTCCAGGCGGGCCTTGAATATCTCCAGTGTAGGAGACTCCACAACCCCTCTGGGCAACCTGTTCCAGTGCTCTGTCACTCTTACAGTAAAGAAGTTCTTCCTGATGTTAACGTGGAACTTCCTATGTTCCAGTTTACACCCATTGCCCCTTGTCCTATCACTGGATATCACTGAAAAAAGCCTAGCTCCATCATCCTGACACCTACCCTTTACATATTTGTAAACATTGATGAGGTCAACCCTCAGTCTCCTCTTCTCCAAGCTAAAGAGACCCAGCTCCCTCAGCCTCTCCTCATAAGGGAGATGTTCCACTCCCTTAATCATCTTTGTGGCTCTGCGCTGGACTCCTTCAAGCAATTCCCTGTCCTTCTTGAACAGAGGGGCCCAGAACTGGACGCAATATTCCAGATGCGGCCTCACCAAGGCTGAGTAGAGGGGGAGGAGAACCTCTCTTGACCTACTAACCACTCCCTTTCTAATGCACCCTAAGATGCCATTTGCCTTCTTGGCCACAAGAGCACATTGCTGGCTCATGGTCGTCATCCTCCTATCCACCAGGACCCCCAGGTCCCTTTCCCCTTCACTACTTTCCAGCAGGTCAACCCCCAACCTGTACTGGTACATGGGGTTGTTCTTCCCCAGATGCAAGACTCTACACTTGCCCTTGTTAAATTTCATCAAGTTTCTCCCCGCCCAACTCTCCAGCCTGTCCAGGTCTCGCTGAATGGCAGCACAGTCCTCTGGTGTGTCAGCCACTCCTCCCAGTTTTGTGTCAAAAACACAAGGACCAGAAATGCCTACTTTGTTGAAAGAAGCCTTATTCCATAATTAAATTTAATTATATATCATACCATGATATATATGTAGAAGAATCAAAAAATCACATTCAGTCATTTTGGTTTCTCTGACACTGAATCTCAGTGTGATTCAGTCCCTAGAAAAGGCTAAAAGCTACAATGTTCAAATGTTTACCAAGTTGCTTAGTCTATTTGGAGCCTAAACTCTCACCCTGTAATCAGTGCTGCCATAAAGCACTTGTCTGAGCATCTGGCACACACCAAGCCTCTGTTTATTCCTGGTACAAAACCTTGTCACAAAATCCTTCACAGCCAGTACTTCACTTCATTGTCTAGAGTATCATCTTGCTCTCCAGCTCAGTTCCACAAGTATGTAATTCATTCACCTATACCCATATGCCTATACCCATATGTTTTTGCAGGAAACTGCTTTTCAGACAGTCTTGGCACCATTTTTTGAAATTGAAATTCGTGGAAGGTGGTACTGATTCCTTAAACTCATGTGCTGGATGAAGCAGATTCTTTGGAGTAGTGCGGCTGTCATTATCATTCTTACAAATTGGGGCTGTTCAGCCTGGAGAAGAGGGCTTACGTGGAGACCTCATAGCAGCCTTCCAGTATCTGAAGGGGGCCTACAAGGATGATGGAGAGGGAGTCTTCATTAGGGACTGTAGCAATAAGACAAGGGGTAATGGGATTAAAGCTAGACAGGGAAAGTTCTGATTAGATATAAGGAAGAAGTTCTTCACTGTGAAGGTGGTGAGGCACTGGAACAGATTGTCCAAAGAGGTGGTAAATGCTCCATCCCTGGCAGTGTACAAGGTCAGGTTGGACAGAGCCTTGGGCGACATGGTCTAATGTGAGGTGTCTCTGCCATGGCAGGGGCAGTTTGAACAAGACAATCTTATGGTCCTTTCCAACCCAAACCATTCCATGATTCTATGCTTCTATGACATATAGGTGAGCACTAAAAATCTCCATTTGAACTGTTCATTGAAAAGCATGTGCCGAACCCATGGAACAGCTCTCCAAGTTGCCACATAAAGAGTTTCTAGAATCAGGAACAAAGCAGAATACTGTGACACTTCCCCATGCTAGATACTGCCTGGACAATATAAGTAAAATGACCTAGTAAGGAAGTGTCCTTGGTTCAGCTGTAAGAGCTATTTTCCCCTTAGTAGCGGGTGTAATGCTGTGTTTCTGCTTTAGTCTGAGAACAACTCTGATAACACATCGATGTTTTAGATGCTGCTAAGTAGCCCTTACTCTGATCAAGAACTTTTCAGTCCCTCATGCTCTGCCAGTGAAGAGGGGCACAGGAAGACAGAAGGGAGCAGAGACAGAACAACTGACCCAAACTATGATCAGGAGACTGGAGCACCTCCCGTATGAAGACAGACTGAGAAAGTTGGGGGCTGTTCAGCCTGGAGAAGAGAAGGCTGAGTGGAGACCTCATAGCAGCCTTCCAGTACCTGAAGGGGGGCTATAGAGATGCTGGGGAGGGGCACTTCATCAGGGACTGCAGTGGTTAAGACAAGGGGTAATGGGTTAAAACTTAAAAAGGTAAGTTTAGATTGGATATAAGGAGGAAGTTCTTTACTGTAAGGGTGGTGAGGCACTTCAGTATGAAGACTGAAAGCTGTCAGAATTTCAAGGTCTTCCTCTTCAGGGTGGAACGTGCTCCCTTCCATCAAGTTCCAGTACTATAGTTGTGGAATAAGGTGGACTAGGTGTAGATCTACTGCTTAAAATAAATTAAATGACCTCACCAAGCAAAAACTAAATGAAACCCCCCACCCAGCTTGATCTAAGAACAAGAACAAAAGTTGTTATTTTCATTGTAACGATATGAAGTCCTGGTAGAATTGTTTGACAATTGTTATGAAGGGATCATATATCTCTTTACAATATCTTCATACACAAAAG
Source organism: Lathamus discolor (assembly GCF_037157495.1). Taxonomy (NCBI): domain Eukaryota; kingdom Metazoa; phylum Chordata; class Aves; order Psittaciformes; family Psittacidae; genus Lathamus; species Lathamus discolor. Next base: position 128,935,262 of record NC_088885.1, on the reverse strand, counting down.
AAGTCAGATGGTAGCCTTCTACATGTGCCAAATTCTGAAGAACCCTATAAGGAGTAAGGGAAGAGAAGAAAGTGTGTTATGGAAGACATAAGGATATGAAGAACAGATGAAGTCTTAGCATATATGGAGTGAAAACTTTATATAGGTATGTAACATATGATAATGGTGACAGGTACCTCCTTGGAAAGGAGGAAGAGCAGAACAAAAGGCATTTTTAGTTGCTTTTTAAATAAATCCCATGGACAGTGGGATTGAGTGTGCGTCCAGCAAGTTTACCGATGACACCAAGCTGTGTGGTCCGGTTGATATGCTGGAGGGAAGGAATGCCATCCAGAGGGACCTTGACACGCTTGTGAAGTTTAACCACGACAAGTGCAAGGTCCTACACCTGGGTTGGAGCAATCCCAGGCACGGCTACAGACTGGGCTGCATCAAAAGGAGTGTGACCAGCAGGTCGAGGGAGGTGATCCTGTCCCTCTACTCTGCTCTTGTGAGACCTCACCTAGAGTATTGTGTGCAGTTCTGGTGTCCTCAACATAAAAAGGACATGGAACTGCTGGAACAAGTCCAGAGGAGGGCCACGAGGATGATCAGGGGACTGGAGCACCTCCTGTATGAAGACAGGCTGAGGAAGTTGGGGCTTTTCAGCCTGGAGAGGAGAAGGCTGCGTGGAGACCTCAGAGCAGCCTTCCAGTACCTGAAGGGGGCCTATAGGGATGCTGGGGAGGGATTCTTTGTCAGGGACTGTAGTGACAGGACAAGGGGTAATGGGTTAAAAGTTAACCAGGGGAAGTTTAGATTGGATATAAGGAGGAAATTCTTTCCTGTGAGGGTGGTGAGACACTGGAATCGGTTGCCCAGGGAGGTTGTGAGTGCTCCATCACTAGCGGTGTTCAAGGCCAGGTTGGATGAAGCCTTGTGTTGGATGGTTTAGTGAGAGGTGTCCCTGTCCATTACAGGGGGGTTGGAACTAGATGATCTTGAGGTCCTTTCCAACCCTAACCATTCTATGATTCTATGATTCTATGACTTAGGGGTGTTGGTCAATGAGTAAATGAACATGAGCCAGCAGTGTGCGCTCACAGCCCAGAAGGCCAACCGTATCCTGGGCTGCATCAAAAGGAGCGTGACCAGCAGGTCGAAAGAGGTGATCCTGCCCCTCTACTCTGCTCTCGTGAGACCTCACCTGGAGTATTGTGTGTGGTTCTGGTGTCCTCAACATAAAAAGGACATGGAACTGTTGGAACAAGTCCAGAGGAGGGCCACCAGGATGATCAGGGGACTGGAGCACCTCCCATATGAAGACAGGCTGAGAAAGTTGGGGCTGTTCAGCATGGAAAAGAGAAGGCTGCATGGAGAATTCATAGCAGCCTTCCAGTATCTGAAGGGGGCCTATAGGGATGCTGGGGAGGGACTATTCATTAGGGACTGTAGTGGTAAGACAAGTCGTAATGGGTTAAAACTTAAAAAGGTAAGTTTAGATTGGATATAAGGAAGTTCTTTCCTGTGAGGGTGGTGAGGCAGTGGAATGGGTTGCCCAACTAAGTTGTGAGTGCTCCATCCCTGGCGATGTTCAAGGCCAGGTTGGATGAAGCCTTGGGTGAGAAGGTTTAGTGTGAGGTGTCCCTGACCATGGCAGGGGGGTTAGAACTAGATGATCTTAAGGTCTTTTCCAACCCTAACTATTCTATGATTCTATGAAATATTGTACGGAAATTAAGATTTATGAGGACACTTGTATGCACTAGGAGTAGTGAGGAAGGAACACTGCAGCTTTTCAGACTTCTCAGGGAAACACAATTTTCACAAGTAGTCAGGATAGTAGTATCTGTATATTAAACAATTTTATACATTTGGCTAAAATATCATAGATAGTAATTTGGTCAATCCAGCTATACTAGTAGGGAAATAAGAAGGTAAGTGCAGTAATCCTTCTGCTGTAGTTGAAGCTAAAGGCTGCAGCAGTTTATTACTTATCAAGAATAATTCATGTAAGCCATATACTACATGGTCCCTTATCTGGGCTTCAGGCTTACAACTTTCTTTTGTTTAATCTAAGGCAAGAGCTTGAACAGAGTCTCCACTTCCCAAGATTAACCTGTATAATGGTTTTAGTATTTCTTGCCATAGCTACCTCACTGTATAATTCACTTTAAATTTGCAGATACAGAGGGGAGAATTGGAGGAAGAGGCTCGATATCTTTGCAACTACTTCACTTAGGAGAGGCACAAGCATTCCTGTGAACACAGGTATTTGACTGTTAATTATTTATTTTTTTACATTGATTTCAATTAGTAATCTTAAATTCAGCCACTCAAACTCTTCCTGGATACCAGTCCTTGAGACTCTTGTCATCACAGCAGACCCAACTGCTTTCTCTACATCTGTGTTTAAACGTTAACTAAAAATATGTTTATAGTGATATGCTTTGCAGTTCCACAATTGTTTCCTTCTTTGAAAGACAAAGGAGTGAACCTGCATCATACTGGTAATGGTGCATAAAGTCCATCTATATGGCTATGAGCTTCCTGTTATAGTGAGACTTCTTCAGGGTATGAGGTTTTATATAGAGGCTGTACACTAAGAATATATTTTCAACATGGCAACTTTTGTATTTTTAGTTTCAGCTTTTAGTTGTTATGTTAAAGAAAAGGACTGTTAGGAGATGAAGATAGACATAAGCAGAATAAAATCATTCGGCACAGCTCTGGTGCCATCATTGTCTGAAACTCATTTTCATACAAACACCACATAATTAGGAGATGCACCTGCTCAGGACTTGAGCTATGGCTATTTTTTTACATCTGCACAATGTAGATGCCAGACTACAGCACAAAAGGACAGGACTTGCAGCGTGTATTTGCAGTGTGCTCTCGCAGTCCAGAAAGCCAACCGTATCCTGGGCTGCATCAAAGGAGCATGCCCAGAAGCTCAAGGGGGGTGATCCTGACCCTCTACTCTGCTCTCGTGAGACCTCACCTGGAGTATTGTGTGCAGTTCTGGTGTCCTCAACATAAAAAGGACATGGAACTGCTGGAACAAGTCCAGAGGAGGGCCACGAGGATGATCAGGGGACTGGAGCACCTCCCATATGAAGACAGGCTGAGAAAGTTGGGGCTGTTCAGCCTGGAGAAGAGAAGGCTGCGTGGAGACCTCATAGCAGCCTTCCAGTATCTGAAGGGGGCCTATAGGGATGCTGGGGAGGGACTATCCATTAGGGTCTGTAGTGACAGGACAAGGGGTAACTGGTTAAAACTTAAAAAGGTAAGTTTAGATTGGATATAAGGAGGAAGTTCTTTACTGTTAGGGTGGTGAGGCAGTGGAATAGGTTGCCCAGGGAAGCTGTGAATGCTCCGTCCCTGGCGGTGTTCAAAGCTAGGCTGGAGGAAGCCTTGTGTGAGATGGTTTAGTGTGAGGTGTCCCTGCCCATGGTAGGGGGGTTGGAACTAGATGATCTTAAGGTCCTTTCCAACCCTAACTATTCTATGATTCTATGACGTGTGGTTCGCAGTGTTGGCATAATACTTCTGAGTGGAACCAGAGCTTTTACTCTTTGGATGCAAGACAGGTTAAAATTTTGTTTTTTGGTTCAAGTTAATTTCTAGATGGGTTTAAGTGATCCATAACAGCTTCTTTAAAACAAAGCATTATTTATTTGCTCAAAGCTGCATAGCAAGCATAGCAAGTGGATGAAGCAGGAAAAGCTATATGACCTTACTGTTTAAACATGTTTATTTATTTGTATACTGTTGATAAGTTTCACACAGCTGATTTACCTAATTCATCACTAGCTTTTCTGGAACCAATTGCACATATCATTCTCTGGCAGTGTTCCTCAGCTGCTGGTACCTCTACGTTGCTTTTGAAGACTTTAATAGATTACTGTCCCCTTTGATCTCATATTTGGGCTGGGAAGATAAAACCTTGTTAAACTTGTCTAATTCTTCTTAATAGCCAGGTATAGAGAATGCAAGTTGAGTTTCCAGGTTCTCTATTGTTTCCATAAGGTTCTTTCATAATCTGGCTAATAATTTATTTTCCTCACCATTTTTTGTCTTTTAATATTCCCCAGAAGTTTTCTTGGAACTGCCCAGCCAGGCAGGATAAGATCAATGAAATACACCCCAAAGCTACAGTTGGTATTCATAAAAATAATGCAAAATCTCATTGTCAGCAACTGTTGAGTATTATTCACATGGTTCTCCAATGGTTCAAAGATGTAAGAATACATTGCTGCCAAAGGTGCTTCCATTTACAAGACCAGCTAATTTTGCGTAGCACAATGTAATGTAGGAAAGAGCAGTGTTGGAGAGCCTATGGAGCAGGCTAGATTGCAGATGAGCAAGAGATGGAGGTCTTTGATAAGAGATGATGTAGGGGGGTGGCTTTAATGCTCCAATTCATTTTCTGTGTGTGTGGGAGGGATGGCCTATTGAAAGTTTCATTTTAGGCCAGTTAACTAATACTACCCCTTACTGATTCTCCAGCCATGCTCAATTAGAGAGACTCCTTTGTCCTGACACCAGTCAGGATTACTACAATTCATCACCTTTCCCCTGAAAAGTGCTTTTATACCAGCTAGACCTTTCAGCTCCAGCAGTGAAATTCCTTGTCACAAGTTTGCAAGCAAGTATTTTTCCTTGTCCCTGTAAATAGTAGACCACTATTTGGATAGGTACATATCCTGGCTGGCTAATAATAGTCAATCTAAATATGTAGGAAGTGTTACATATTTGGAAATTCCTTTAGAGTAGTTAGCATATGTATTAAGCTGTAGCAGGAGTGTAGCAATACATGAAAGAGCAAGGAAAGATTTTTTTTCTAAATATTAACAACTTCAATGCAAAGAGCAGTTGAGCATGTCAGATAAGAAAGATGCTATACTCCCAAAATAGCTTTACAACAGTTTGGATGAAGGCTCCAGAATAAAAATCTCATTGGCTTCAGAGTCAGGAACAGGAAACCACAGACAATGCAATGTATCAGTTGTTATAACTGAAAGAAAGCCAGACTTTGCCATCACAGCTTGTAAACTACAGAAGGTCAAATCACAGTGATTCAAAACATTTGCATACACTGCTATGAAAACCAAATGTTTTCCCTTTAATTCAAATGAACATGAAAATTAAACTAACAATAAAAAGTGAGAAGAAAATTTTGGGGAATATGTTGACATGAAGCGAAAAATAAGGCTTTTCTGCAACACTGGTTAAAGTGTGATTCATAGTAGAGACATATCTCATTGCAGCCTTTTGTAACTGGTGCTGATGTACTAGCCTTCAATTAGACCAATGAGTATTGTCAAGATTTTAGCCGTCTTTCATGACTATAGTTGAGCAAACTGTTGAACATTAATAACAACCTGGTATACAAAAGGCCTGAAGCAATCTAAATAATTCACATTTAACACTTAGTATGGCTGATTTTTTTTTATATTGAAAGTACAGTTTAATGTCAATAAAATTTTCATAGATTGAATCAGCCCCGATAGAGAAATAGAATCTAAAAATTGCAATTTTTAATTTATATTTACATTAATAAGGTTAAATATAAGGTTTTTGTTCTTTTATATTTTGCTTTAAAAGTATCTGACATGGATAGGAAACTAGAAATAAAAGCACTTTTGTTCTACAGGGCAAAGTACCACCATGATATGTAGAAAAGGTGTTATGCTGCCTAACTAAAAGAGTGAGAGCAGAAAAAAATGCTTACAGCATTTTTATTTTCAGGAAGGGATTCACCTACATGAAGAATTGGAACAAGTAATAAATATCAATTACAGGATAAAAAAAAAATTCCAAAATTCAAAATTACATTTACTGAAGTCACTGTGGCTTTTGTATTGATATAAATAGAAGCACAAAACATCCAACAGTTAGCACATTAGTAAATATTATAAAAATAACATAACCCTAGGCCAAAGCTAAGATAAATGAATTAATTCTATAAGGCAAGCTCTGGAAATGATTTAAAGAATTATAGAATGTATGTGGTTATTCTGTTTAGTAAGTCTCTTTCGGACCCACTGTTTCTACTCACTGCTGTTGGGTACAACCAGGAAAATTAATTAAGAAAAACATGGGACTGAACAGAAAAACTGATACTGGCAGGAGCAGTGAAACTGGGGAGGTAAGATTATGGGACACTTGGTTCCTGCAGTCCACTGCAGGCTGATTAGTATTCAGTGACAACATTGATCACTGTTCCAATCCTGTAAACTAAAATCCCATCTTTCTCACAAGGAATTATCAAAATGTTTTCCATCTCTTTGGAAAATTTAAAATTTCACTGGAAAAATGGGTTAATATTTTTGATGGATTTTGGTATACAAAAAGATGGTCCCTCTATTTCTTTGAAATGTAAGGGGAAATTGTGAAAACCACAAAATTTTTCATGTCCATTTCAAATTTTGTCTGGAACCAGAAATGTCTACATATAACTTAAGCAAAAAATTAAAGAATGTACCTCACTTTTCAAGAATCTCTGCTTTTCACTGCCAGCTCTCTCCCCTGCTGTATTTTTGTCACAACCCATTCAGAGTGGCTTTCCTCTGAGCTGAAGGTGGAGGAAAGTCAGAATTAGGTCACAGACATACAGACTCACACATGTATCCATAGAAAAGTCTCTGTACTTTGAAAAGTTTGGGACAAATCTAATCTCAGGTGTCAGTGAGTCAATTAACCTTCAAATCCTGTATTTCTTAGGCATTCAGGTGCTAGTATATATTGCTTCTTACATACTGCATTAGTAACAAAGACATACAAACCTTATCTGATACTCTATATGCCTGTTCTTCCTCAAAAATAACAAATTAAAATAATAATAAAAAAAGATAGAAATTTAGTTGTCCTACATGGCATTTATTTTGGATAGAAAAGTGCTCATTTGTTGTGTTTAATTTAATTTTACTTTAACAACAAACCAAGATCCCAAGGAAAGACAGAATTTTGCACATAGCACTCTGGAAACCTGAATGTTTCTAATGTACTAGATATGATTTCTGAACTGAAGAGAATTTTCTGAGTGTCATTACTGTGTCTGCCTTCTCAGCAATCATAGACGCTCACATCTATCATTTCCTTTGTTCTCTTAGAGACAGACATTTTCCAAGGAGGTAAAAAAAAAAAAAAAAAAAAAAAAGAATGGAAAAGGACTGGAAATATTTACTGTGATGCAATGGGAAAAAAAAAAATTAAAGGTGCAGTCAAAACACTCCCTGTGCTTTATATTTTAGAGATTTAAATATATATGGCAGTTATATACATGTATATCAGTTATACAGAAGATAATATTTTATATATTTGAGCTGTTATGTTAAAATAATTGTATAATTGATTTTATGTTATTGTTCTTACATATAATTTCAAAATCTATGTACTTTTAATTAATAGCTAAATGAAGTATTTGAGATGACAGCAAAATCCTCTTCTGTGTTTTTGTTTACAGTTTTCCATTTCTACAGTCATTCAAATTAATAATCTTAAATGGAACATATATTAGTTGTTTTGCAGACCCTTTCAGTGAAGCTTTCAGTGTATTACTGATTTTTTTATCAGATATGCTTTGGAACTAGCCAAATTTCTTTAACGTGCCATATCACATTGTAATAAACAGCCTACACTTGACCACTGGTTGTGCTAAGGGTGGTGTCCACCTTGGGATTTCAGATCTGCTGACCCTTAACTTATCAACATAACAAGAGACGGAGATTGTTTTAGTCTTCCTAAATCCCTGCAGCATGAAAGGATTAGGCAAACTAAAGTATTACACTGAGTATGACTCTAGGAAGTTGTTTCTTCAGAATCATATTAAAATAATTCAGAGGTACTCTTAAAAAGGCAATGAGGAACTTCATTTTGCAACTTAACTGCTGCTAAAATGATGATGGAAGGTTAATAAAAAATTATTTCTGCAAAAGTATACTCAATAATATCAATAATGTAAAGATATGATCTTATTAACGCAACTCTCCTATACATGCTTTAACAAGTTTTAAGAAATATTCCATAAAATAAGAGCAGAACTATCACAGTTTTTTTGCTGCAATTTTTCTGTATTTTAGGAAGGAATCCACCACTGTTCCTTAGGTGTCAGTGCAAGCTGCTAAATGTCTTTTTTTTTTTTTATACCATCACCAGGTGGCTCTTAAAAATACAGTTCTTCTTGTCTCACAAGTACATGCTTCATGGATAGAATAACCACTGACACTCCTTGTCACAACTGACCACAAAATGGTCCTAAAATTATTCCTCCTCAGTCTTTTTTCCAGGTTAAATCTCAGTTGTGACACAGATGACAAACCACATCTAATGGACGTATGTTGAAGTCAATTATGTCAATGTTTTTTGCAAATACTAATAAGGTATAGGAATGAAAGTGGCTCCCCTGTCCCCAAATAAAACCATAATTTCAAAGAAGTCATCAATTAAGAACTTCTTCTAACACATTCCCTCCTCTTTTCAGTTCCTCATGATCACCTCTTCTGTATGAAAAAAAAAGCTAATAGTTTACACTGAAATGAAGTGGATCAATTTGTGTGATAAACCTGTGTGCTGAGGTCTGAATTGATACAACCCATCCCCATGAATCTCTAAGAGATGCAATGAAGCTTAAATGAGATCATCTACTTGAAATTATCTATCTCAAGATTCAATGACTGCAAAAAGCAGGTGAAAATCTTCATGAATACTTTCTTCAGGAAAAGGAAGTATGGTGATCTGGATTGAAAGAACAAGCCATGGCTTTTCAGTGTGATATATAGATCTATTACAACCTACAGGAACAGCTGCTGGTAACAGCAAAATCCAGGCAGATTTAAGAAACTGAGCTGCCCTAGCAACAACATTTTCAACCATTCAAAGGAGTTGTATAGCAAACTAGCCATTATCTTTCTTCTGTTTTCTCCTTTCCAGCATCTCCTTCCTTGCATTTACTAGTAAGCCAGAACCTTCCTTCTTTATACTTCACCTGTTATTCATACAGTTTTGTGGTGGACCAGACAACCCACAATGCAGCTAAACACAGATCCTTTATCTCACACATTTAGTTTTAATGGTGTTATCCACTCTGTTGCATTGTCTGGTTCAGTTCAAAAGGTGAAATAAGTCTGCTTCTCAGAACAATGTAAACTGTAAGTGCTTGGTTATTTGATAATTGGTATTTTATTAACTCCTATATCACCCTAACCCTGGAAGCCCAGCCCTCTGTCTGGGGTCACTTTACTATTTTGCATTGCATAAGGGTTCTGAATTTGGTTTAGAGCTGTGCCACTTGCATACATAACATTTTTTCATCCCATTCACTGCTGGCTGCTTTTTACAACCTTCAGTGTGCTAAGAAGTACATGAAGTCAGCATGTTTTCTGACCCATTTAAGACAGGACTAGATGCTTACAGTGCTTTTTGAGGGTGGAGCTATAAGTCTCTCTTCTGATGTCAGGACTTATGTTTTGTATATCATTTGGTTTCTAGCCCCCTGTTTGGGCTCAGGACACCATCATGGTCTGGGTGCAGTATGAAGGAGATTCAGTCTTTTCCTACCCTGTTCCTCAGCTCCTGGACTTCACAGAATCACAGAATCACAGAATCCCAAGGGTTGGAAGGGACCTAAAAAGATCATCTAGTCCAACCCCCCTGCAAGAGCAGGGTAACCTACAGTACATCACACAGGAACTTGTCCAGGCGGGCCTTGAATATCTCCAGTGTAGGAGACTCCACAACCCCTCTGGGCAACCTGTTCCAGTGCTCTGTCACTCTTACAGTAAAGAAGTTCTTCCTGATGTTAACGTGGAACTTCCTATGTTCCAGTTTACACCCATTGCCCCTTGTCCTATCACTGGATATCACTGAAAAAAGCCTAGCTCCATCATCCTGACACCTACCCTTCACATATTTGTAAACATTGATGAGGTCACCCCTCAGTCTCCTCTTTTGCAAGCTAAAGAGACCCAGCTCCCTCAGCCTCTCCTCATAAGGGAGATGTTCCACTCCCTTAATCATCTTTGTGGCTCTGCGCTGGACTCCTTCAAGCAATTCCCTGTCCTTCTTGAACAGAGGGGCCCAGAACTGGACGCAATATTCCAGATGCGGCCTCACCAAGGCTGAGTAGAGGGGGAGGAGAACCTCTCTTGACCTACTAACCACTCCCTTTCTAATGCACCCTAAGATGCCATTTGCCTTCTTGGCCACAAGAGCACATTGCTGGCTCATGGTCATCCTCCTATCCACCAGGACCCCCAGGTCCCTTTCCCCTTCACTACTTTCCAGCAGGTCAACCCCCAACCTGTACTGGTACATGGGGTTGTTCTTCCCCAGATGCAAGACTCTACACTTGCCCTTGTTAAATTTCATCAAGTTTCACCCCGCCCAACTCTCCAGCCTGTCCAGGTCTCGCTGAATGGCAGCACAGTCCTCTGGTGTGTCAGCCACTCCTCCCAGTTTTGTGTCATCAGCAAACTTGCTGAGGGTGCACTCAGTTCCCTCATCCAGGTCATTGATGAAAATATTAAACAGCACCGGTCCCAGCACCGACCCCTGAGGAACTCCACTAGTCACAGACCTCCAGCTAGATTCTGCGCCATTGACCACAACTCTCTGCCTTCTTCCTTTCAACCAGTTCTCGATCCACCTCACTACTTGATCGTCAAGCCCACACTTCCTCAGCTTAGCCAACAGGCAATGAAAATGCTCTAGCAGGGTACTTTAAATACATTATTCCTTCTGGGCTTTTTACTGATTGGCAGGAGTTGTACAGTAAAAAGGTGCAGAGATGTTTATGTGATAAATGGGAATATATAGACTAGGATGCTTGGCAGGGCAGAAAAAATACTGTCATGTGCACGCAAGATGATAGAATCAAAAAGAGGGGAGGGAGACATCAGCTGTTAAAGTGAGTGGGAGCCACCTACAAACCTAATCCAAATTAAGAGCCTCAGAGAAGAGGGGGACTAATGGGAGTTACCCCACTAGTTTACACCATCACAGAACGATCAAACAGAATAGCAGCTCTTGCTCATGCTGTATGAGCCTCTGCCACAGAATCCTTCCTCAGCGGAAGCAGACCTGCGAGCGAACTGGGTCACCTCACCACCCCTTCTGCCCTGCACAGCAGATCTCGCTGAGGGTAGGCACAAGCAACATGCTGCAACCTCAAAGGCTGGAGCAGCCAACGCACTTCTCCACATGCTGCCGCAGAGCTTCGGGAGACACTGTACCTGCCTGAGGCACCATGCCTCCTGGAGCTTCTGCTGAGCCGTGTAGCTCTGCATCCCAGTGCAAGCCTGCGAATATGATATACGACCCAGACCTGTGTAGAGGGAAGGAGGTTGGTTGCCACATTATTATGCATCCTCCTTAAGACTCCAGGGGAGGCACTGCGTTCAGTTGTACTTCTAGTGGATGAAAACTGAAAATATCTGTAAATGATTAAAATGGTAGGAGAGAAATGATCATAAATATTCATCGTCTATCACTACTGATCTATTTTCCTAATGCTGTTGTTACTCATAGGACCAGATTTGGCTTGTTTTGGCTTCAGTAGCATATGTACGGCACACTAGAATTTAGCAATAATTATGTTTGCATACATTTGAAACATCACATAGTTAAATTAAAGGGAATTATATGTACGACCTTTGTGGCATGCTGTCAGATTTTTTTACATCATCTCCCAAATGTAATAAACAGATTCACATGATATTTAGAAGGTTTTGTACTTTTCAAATACACCTTAACAAGTAGCACTAACTGAATATGATGCTTTAAGAATTAATGTAACAGGTTGACCTGTTCCTTAAATTCCGAGTACTGCCTAATTATTATTTTAATGCTATTTCAGCAAGATAGGTCTTTATTTTTCTTTACAAGTCAAAGGAGCCTCATTTATCACTCTGGTATATCCAGCACGATTTCAGCTTAAATTATTTTATTGGAACACACAGAGCTCTATTTAAGAGTGAGATGAATGGAGAGGCACTTGACACACACAAAATTAACAGAAAACCAGTGTAACATGGCAGCCGGCCTTGAACAAATTTGTGGTTCATCTGATATTACTGCCTTCTTTAAAAATCTCCTTTAGTTTACAGAAAAATCCTCTTTTCAGGTCTGTTTTGATGTGATATTTTGCAGAGACACTATTCATCAAACAATCTATATGGCAATAACTAGGAAACAGTTGCAGATTTTCATATAACAAACCAAATTTTGTCCTTTTATTTACTAAACTAGATGACTTTTCTAAAACATAGGAATTTCTTTTTAATAGTTATGTGGCTCAGATCCAGCAGGCAAACCTGTTTTACTGATGGGGTCTCTACTTACCCAGTGTTTCTATCATCAGTCTGACCTTGCAGCTTTCTACAGTGCCATTATACCCTGGGTGCTGGCTTATTTTCATACAGCAGCCTCCAACTACTTGATCCCACTTCATCTACTTCATGGACACAGACATTTGTTGGGCTTATTAGCTCAGCAGGAGCCTTATCATATTTTGTATCTGAGGCTGTGGGAGATGTCAAGAGATGGAAACGCTGTGTAGCTTTTTATCCTCCTTTCTTGCACTTTCTCTGAGAGCCCAACAGTGCATTTGGATTCAATGCTCTCCTGCCACTAGCTTCTGAGATCTCTTTAAATATGTCTAGAATTGCCATCTGTACCAATAACACTGCAAAGGTTTAGCCATGATTAGGCTGTCAAGATTTATTAAGTTAAAAAGTATCAAAGTTTCTTGCTGCAACCCCAGACCTTTTAAGAGGCCACCTTCTTTAGAAACCCTCCCCCCGCCTGACTAACACTACAGTCAATGTGCTTTGCTTGACCTTGACCAACATATGCACCCGGGGAACACTAATGAATTTGGGCCAATTCATCTTGGAGCTCCAAATTTAATCAAGCTGACATGCCAGGGAAAGCACACTGTAATTAACTCCTAGCATTTTAGGTAATCTGTAAATTTCATAAATTTAGCTCAATCTGTTTTTTTGGTATTAAGCATTTTTCTGTGGACTCTTTTAGCAGACTACAATTGTTAAAATAATATGATAATAACAATTAAAATGTAAGCATATTCTCATAGCATTAAATCCCTTTAAAAATTACTTTCTCCAGGAAAATAGGATGCCACCAATGTGTGTATAGCAGCCTGCCTAGTACAACCAAGTGAATCCAGTGTTATAATTTCTTTTTCAAAATGAATCATGCAACCATTTCACGATGTTTGTGTTGTGAAAATGTACAATCAGTTCAAAGGAAAAAAAAAATCCTCTGTTCAGTGTTATCTTTCAATTGGTTTAATTTTGATGAAGAAGAGATAGGAGCATGAAAAACTTACCCATAAGGCTCCTGTTTTGTTCTGCTTCATTTTATTACTATTTATATAATGGTAGCATTCAGACATCCTGGTAGGAATCAAGGTCCCACTGTGTGAAATGCTGTATGAATGCAAGATTTTAGCCCTGAGAGAAAAAAACACAACAAACCAAAATTCAGTGAAATCTTAATAATAACAATAATAATAATAATACCCCCAAAACAACAAACAAACAAACCATCCCAGTACCCTAAACCAGACTGCTCTGAGACTGCTCCTCAAATCTCCAGGCTGAAGTTGCTCTGTACTTCCTCTATTTTTCCTTTTTTTTTTTTTTTTTCATATCTCCATGTAGCACCAAAAGCACACCTAAGCCCTAGCCTCTCCACAGTGGTCCTGGTAGGTAAAACATTCTGGGTGGCAAAGAATAGAAGAACAAAGTCAGAACTCAAGCAATCAAATTTTTATACACTGATATTAAAAGAAAAAACCCCAGTCAATAGAGACTTAATCCACGGTTACATTTAGAGCATACTATCTCAACAATTATAAACCTGTGATATTTAATATGTAGGAGTTAGGAGAAGTATTAGAAATGGACTCATACCAAAGACTGAAATGTATGCATACATATATACGTATAGTATTGTTTACTTATATTTCCTGCAGACCTTATTAAAGGAAAACAATCGAATAACACCAGATATTGCTTCAATCATATAAATGTTATTTTTTTAACAGCAGAGGTAGAGAAGAGCCAGAGTCATTAATTTAAGTTCACTTCTTGAATATGGGGTTTGTAAAACCTCCACATTTTGGGGTTCTTTGTTGTTTGTAACCCCAAAAAAATTAATTAAGTTTTTTAAGGCTGACCGCAGTACAAAGAACCAAAGTGAACAAAAAACTCACCTAATCCTGTCGGTCTTTATACTCTTCAAAAGGAAGGAACAGTGTTTTATTGATAACTAATTCAAGTTCTTCAATTTTGCAGTGTGTAAGTAGTCAAGTGAACACATACAGATAAATGTACAATGGGTGATAAAAGGAAGCATGTGCTTTAACCTTTCCATGCTGATTCTGGTGGCTGTGACTAGAAAGGAGGAACAAGGTCTCAGTTCAAGCATAGTATGCAAACACACACAGAGTATTTACACACCTAACAAACAATCATATGCAGCAATATATATATATATATTCTATAAGATGAGATTTTTGACTCTGTTCCAAGTAGTTTATGCTGTTTTAGATGGGTGAATCAGTCATGCCATGCCATGCCTTTCATGAAAATTTTCCTCATGGTGAAGAAACCACAGTGTAACACTACATGATCATGGAGGCTCCTTTAGTGTCCTGTGGGCAGTACCGTTTTTGGCTTCTAAATGCACTGGAGCAAGAGGAATAAAAGCAATTCCAGGTTTCCTTCCTTCACCAGGCTGGAAAAACTAGGCATAAATTGCTGCTTCTCTTTCTGGTATAGGACTGCACACGTGCATGGTTCTCCATCACAAAAACAAATATGTATTTTTGTGCAAGCTCAGAAAGCAGAAAAATGAATCTTACCTGCTCTCAGTCTGTATTAAAAAAAAAAAAAAAGAATAAAAAAAATTCTATGCAGACCTCTTCTTTAATGCATGGGGTACCCAGGACTCTTTTTCTGACAAATGCACAAACAATTTAAATAATAATATAAGGTGGAGTCTACATAAATATGGCCAATAATGTGCTGTATACTTTAAGAGATTCAGAAATGTATTCACGTATATTATTATGATTTATTAAGCAAATTCCTGACTCTAATAGCTAGTAAAAGCTAGCAAAGTGCAACTGGCTACTTTAATGACCGGAAACATAAATGCTGGTTCACAGAAAGTAATCTCCCAACCATCATAATGTGCAATAGATTTTTCAAGACACTAAACACTTGACCGGAGTGATCTCACCTGCTGTTGAATACTCTCTAAAATCCTTTTCTTGACTGGTCAATGAGAATACTGTACTGCAAAGATATGACTTATATCAACATATTGGAGCCTTCATCATCAGGCCACATGCAGTAATAAACAAGGGTGGTGGTGATAGGTGGCCTCCAGTGATCTGGTTAAGGAATGCACAAGGTGGCATAGAACCATTTTAAAGTAAATCCCACTGAACTGTGAGATAGCTGTCCATCTGCGGGCTATCTATATGGAGCCTTGCAAAGATTTATCTGACCCCTCATTTTCAGAGAAATTGGCATCTGTGGAGATAATTGCAATACCACAATTTTGCTGAAGTTTCACAAGCTTCACCACTTCCATCTTATTCTCTACAATCAATGTTATTACCCAAAAGAGGGAACATAAAATTATGAAAAAAAAAAAAAAAAAAGTTTAAATTGATGCAAGGACCTGTGTAGCTAAAAGGCCTCTGGTAGCTGAACAAGACACTTAAATTTTTTAAAGCAACCTCCTAAAGGTAAGTTAATGCAAAACACCGAAAATAGCAATCAGAACAATCAGTAATGTTAACCGTACCTTCAACAGAGGACATCTCCCCACTAGCTTATAATAGAGAATAATCTTGATGCTGTATTAGATTCACTGATAGTTCTGACTACAGAGATAATGTGGTAAGAAATGGTTGCACTTCTACTTTCCCAGGAGACTGTGCCTATTCCTGTCAAAAGAAGATCTGGAAACTGTGATTCATGCTTTTATCATCTCCATGTTCCTAACTACGGCTAAGAGCTCTATAAGAAGTTTCATCTGTGCAACACTCAGCAGCCCACCTTTTAAACAGGAAAACCTTCCAAGAGATCATAATGGAAATCTGCACACTCTAATGGATTTCTGCATTCATTATCCAGATACAAATCAACTTCCTGTCCTTATATTTAAGACCCTAACATTTTAGATTCTGGCTTCTATCCAAGATCCACCATGCAACTGCTCTTATTAAAAATGCGAAGTCTATGGAACCCATGTTCAAATGCTCAAAAGTGTTTCTTGTCTTAGGTTCCTGACTCTGGAAGTAAAATTTTACATATTCTAAGGTGTAATGCAAATCACTTCTCAAAGTGAATCTTCCCATAATACTGCAACTTCAGGATGAGTGACAAGGAGCAAAGGAGAAAGGAAGGAGAAGTAAATTGGGAAGAAGAAAAGGAAAAAAGCATATGCCTCCAAAACCTGTTAAGTTTAAGAATAGCTATGGGCAGAATCTTTTTGTAGACATCCATAATTTACTTTTTATCATGAGACTCATGGACGTATTACAGGTATTGATGGAATTAGTGACACTTGAATAATTTCTGCCCAGGAAGCTTTCAGTCTGATGGTCCTTGTATGATATGCTGAGCAGAAGCAAAAGGGAAGAAAGACATGAGTTGGGATGGAGAGAAAACTTACACAACTGCAAGGAAAAGAGGGCATCACTTATTTGTATACCAGTACACCTACATACTCAATTCCTGTTTTGGGAACTGAAAACTGATCTACCAAATGTTTTCTTTAAAGTAAACAAGGAAAGAAGTGGTAAAAGAATGAGGAAAAGAGAGGAAAAAATCCGCTATCAGGAGTTAGAACATTAATTCTAATGTCTTTACATGTATTTTGTTGCAACATTAGTCACACGTATCTTGAGCATAGCTAGCAACAGGATTCATATTTTACCTAGTCTGAAGAATGTACTGTATATGTCTGCTCCTGCAATTAAAGCTTATTTTGGTGTTCTTGGCAACGTTTAGAGAAAAACACACATCAAAATAAACACACATTCTGAGGTCTAAGGACCAGCATAAATAATTATGAATAATAATGATTTTACTGTATTTTGATACTTTTCAAGTTAATGTATTTTTCAAGCATACAGAAGAAAAGTTCTAGTGTTTAAAAAAGAGGGAGGACTCATAAAGATCCAAAAATAGCTATTTTTTCATCAGGATCAGTGATTGTCCAATTTGAGCTTTTATTGCTTTAAACTACTTATGATCAAAGTAACTTTGAAACTGAGGACATGGAAAATACTAATTCTGTCATATTGTCATAGGATGGTAGGCTTGTCGACTGGTTGGTTTCCAGCCAGTCTGCCTAGTTTTATTCTATCTAACCCCAGCTCTGTCAGAGCTAGTAAACATAGACACATTCGTCAGTGCATAAGCAGAAGTAGCTAGTCTGAAGTGGTCATTAAAAATATGCTGTGGCGGAATCTCTACACAAATAAGCAGGCGCTTTCTGTCCCATCAGGGGATGTGGCTTTCTCCATGCTACTCTACATCTGACTTTCACAGAGTCTCAGGGATGAGGCTCCAGTGGAATCATAAAATACTTGCTAGTCTGTCATTACCACCAACCTGGTTGTTAGTGGGGTGGGGTGCTCCATCTACTCTCTGGCACTAGCCCCAAGTCTGCTGACAGATTTATGTAAAGCAGAATACATACACTCTTTTAACTTCTGCCCAACGTGGCGAAGGTCTTAATTTTTCTTCCTACAACTGGAAAACACCGAAGTGTAGCTAACACTAATCACATTAAGTGACTCCAATACTGTAGAGAATAGGTAAAATAGGTTTTTTTTTTTTTTTGGAATTCATCCACATACTATTACAATTTATTCATGTAGTGCAAACAGTAGCTAGGCTATTAAGGTAGGGAAGAAGCCAGTGTTTTCCTCTAAGACCTTATAACCTAAGCAACATACAAACAAAGGATACAGTCTTGGAAGATGCTGAGCTGATACATACCACAATGATAGACACTATATAACAGCATAGGTTAGATTCCTAGAGCATCCTAAATTTACTCTGTGGAGATAAAAGAAGGTGGGTGTTGGATCATGTTTGATGCAAGGGATAAAGCTAAGTCAAACTGTTAAGAGGAGTAAGAGTCCAGAGCAGCAAATCTAAGAATATAATTTATTGGAGGCTTTCTGAAGAGCACAGGATGCTGTTGCTGGAAAGAGGAACAGTGAGTCCTAGATTTCATTAATTAGATGTAAGGCAGCAAGACTGATGCCCCTGTACTCTCTTAGGATTTTCCCTGCTTTTGATTGCTGTTTAAGAATCACTGTTCCCACAGTATGATGCTAACTCCACTGAGTTTGGGATTAGCTGGGGCGATAGCTGTAGAGATAGCCTCAGGCTCTTTTATAAAAGAATGCCTTTCCGGTCCCATTTCTGGTCTCTGCCACCATTTGGTTGGGGTTGTCTAGATGGAGAAGATAGTAAGCATTAATGTGAATTTATAACACTCTGGCTACACTGCACAGGGACAGTCTTTAATAGAAAGTACAGTGGGTAGCACTAAGCAATAAAAACTAGGAATATCCATACAAAAAAGGTACTTGTTTAGACATGAATGGAGACAGAGTACTTTCCTTAAAGAACTTATTATCTAAACAGCATATAAAGAAAGAACCCAGTCCTGTGACGTGCTGTAGTTAGTGCTCTGTTAATTCACACCCTTGCTTAAAGCATGCTAACTTCTTGTATAGACAAGCAAAAAAAAAAAAAAAAAAAAAAATTAAGCCTTGCAAAACTGTGAATGGTTAAAGTGCTCTCATGTATCCTTTCTGATGGAACATTGTGTGGGTAGTATCATTGGTAGCCAAATCATTTAGCTTTGAAGAGCTCTCTGCTGCTGTTTACAGGTATAATAGTAACTTCTGCAGCCACATCTGATAAACTTTCCCTGAGTGGGAAAGTGGTTCTGCTGCTATAGATGGCAATGGGAAGACTGTGAGACACTCAAATACCTTTTGCTCATGGCATCTCCTCATTGCCTGAGAATCCTTCTAGGTGTTAGGTGTTTCCTTAGCTGTTGGGGTGCTGCGCTTCTCAACATTCCAGCTAGTCTTCTCGGATTCTACCACAGGGCATTATTTTCTGATATTATTCTGTGGGGGCAGCAGCAGCTAGAAATGGTCATGCATATCAGAGGGACCCCAGAGGCAGTGCTTCCCTTGCCTCTTCTAGAGCTGCTGGGTCTCATAAGATGACACACACTACAACGTCATTTAAAGGCTCAGAAAACTCTGCCTGGCCTGTAAAAACTTACCAGCTCAGAATTTTCTAGGTTTATCCAGTACAAGAGTTTCAAAATTTATATTTCATAATTCACCAAACACAAGAGCAATTTCTGGACTTGAACAGTTCTGTTCAGTCCTTTTCTATTTATAAATTTATGAGTGAGTTTGTGGCTTGTCACTAATAGGTCCCTAAATTAATAAGCTGATGTGTATTGCTTCACTCTCTAGGGCAAGCTTCCTTCAAGCTTAGAGTCTAGCAACCTGCTTTATGTCATACTGTGGATTTACCCTTAACAGAAGGCTGAATTTTCAGCCTGTCTTTCTTTCTGTGGTACTTTACTGCAAGTCAGCTTCTCATTCCGCGTCATCAGTTAATATTAAATGCAGAAAAATAATAATCATCGTTATTCTACCACTGAACAAGAAGATTCATCTCTTATTTTAATGGAATTCTGGAAAGACTGGAAGAGAGAATGGACCTTTTTAGCTTTACAGAGTCTTTTCAAAGAGGGTGAAAACACCAATATTTCACTACCTACGACTGTGCTCAAAGTCTGTAAACTCCGCAGCTGAGCAGTTAGGAGTCTTCAGCTTCCATGTGTGCATGCAGAGCTATGTACTTGCTCACCACCTCCGGTATGGCCAACCTAACAATGCACCAGCAGAAGAATAGAAGGTTACATTTACTGTGCCACAGCTGGGCCCATTGGGTAGTGCTGTGGCTGCCCAGAGACTGCAGATTCTTTAGCCACAAGAGCCAGGAGCTGTATCCTTTGCAAAGGGACTAGCCCAAGCTAGGTTTTTTTATACTATTCTCATCTCTTCTGCCCACCCAGGAAATTTCTATGAGCCTATGGTCAAAGAAATGCCTAATCTGACTCTGATAACACACAACAAAGAACCAGGAATTATATTGCTAGCTCATTGTATAAATGATCTTTTTGCCACCTAAAGAGCTTTGTGATCCCTGTCTGCAATCAGGTAAGTTTCCTGCCCCTAAAACTCCCACATGTGCCAAGCTGATCTGTGAAATGGTGTGAGGTAGTACACATTTGTCTTATCTGCACTGGAAACCTTATGTATTGTGGGTTTAACTGGGCCTGTGAAGAAAACAGCATGTGACTAGATTTAATCATAAAAGTGTATCAGGATATTAGTTATTTAAAAGTGGCCAAAAAGATAATAAATCAATTTGGGTGAGGTGGATTGTGGACAGAAATAATGGAGTAAGGACTGCAATACACCCATCTTTTCTGCATTTAACTTTTCAGTCACCACGTCTCTAGAAGGAAAGGACACTTTAAATAAGACCTTCAGCTGGCATAAATCAAGAAACATCTCTGAAATCAGTGGTTCCAAATGTGTGCACCGTGTTGCAGAGTTTTCATCACCAAAGACCAAATGAGTATGATTGCTGCATATTATACAAGGATTATTTAGTAGGCAAAGGCTAGCTCTCTTGCTAAACAGGAATCTATTACAGAGGGAATACATTCATATATATCAGTAAAGTGCCTGCAGTTCTGATTAAATAAAGGCACAAAATCATGGAAATCATTTACTATTTCTGTAAAGCATAAAAGTAAGCCCAAGCTCTTTAACAGTTTCTATAGGCATTCTGTAAAACAGAGCAACTATATATGTGAGAAAGACAGACAGAGAGAGAAGAGAGAGAGAAACACAGGCAGAGGCAGATATAACGGCAGGAAAATGTTTAGGATGCATTCTGCAAGAAAGTATTTGGGACAGGAGCAAAAATAAAGATCAGAATTTAAATTAAACTGCCATACAGTAACTACATGTGATCCGTTCATTATATATTTATTGTTTCCTGACTACTGAAAAATGATCACCATTGATGCTATTTTCACCTGACTTTCAAAAAAAAAAAAAAAAAAAACAAACCATAAAAACCTCAAACCAAAAAAAACCCATGTTATCTTTTGCATTATCTCAGTAGGCTAGGTTATAAATTGTACATAGTTAAATGCACAATGATGAAATATTCATATATAGGCTGCTTTAATTTTGCAGCTTCTCATTTTTAAACAGAGTAGCTAGGTGTGCCAGAGTCTTTTTGTCTTCTCCTTTGGCAAGAGGGCAAGCAAGCTGTCACTTCAGAAGCTTGTGCCAGTGCCACCTATGAGTCAGCATGATGTATTTAATGCTCCATTTGTTAGAGGCTAAGTACATTACCCCTACAGTGCCCTAACCTCTAATGGCTCAGTGCCAAGGAGCCCAAGTCTGGTCCTGAACCTGAATTACTACTCCACATTTTACTGCAGTGTCAATTGTCTCTAATACATACATTAGATTTACGTATCACAGTGCATCATTTTAGCATTAGAGTCTGATATTATGAAATGTATATTTTTCAGAATATTGCTTATATCCCTGTAACACATAAAAAATGGGAATGAAAAATTAGACATGAATTTGAAACACAAAAATTTTATGTTTTAATCATTTTGTACTAAAGCTGGAGTAAAAATATAGGTGTTTGTAATTTGGTGTATGGATCTGACATATAGCTCTTGATGTTCAGGGTTAAATTTAAATCTTCACTGCCTGGTTACCAATCTCCGCAGTTGCACCCAGGCAGGACTAGGAAAGATTGATGATTGTGATTGTGAGATTAATCCTGTAATGTTTACAAGACTCCCGAGCTGAAACCTGGTTGGTCATATCATGCTATCCAGAGAAGGCCGCTTGGCTTGCCAGGGTAATTTCTCCTGATGCAGTAAATAACTAGGCATAATGAAAATACTCTGATGTATTCTACTGCCTGATTGATGCTCTGCATGCGATATGGCAAAGCAGTGCACTTCCTATCACAAATTTACATATACAAACCAGCAGAAGAAGCATGATAATGTCAGCATCCTCCAGAAGACCTAGGATGCTACACAATTTTATAGCAGTTATGAATTACCGTTGACCTTTCTGGCCTCTTATACCAGTATGCTAGACTCAGGCATATTGAAAGTCATCAGTCTGAAGCAGTCATTCTTTACATAATTATGGCTATTTGTGTGTGGAAGGGTAGTGTTTCTTTTATTGTTAAAAATTACCATTAAAGGATATCACTGCTGTGATTCAGTGACCAATCTAAGTGTGTATTTTAATAGAAACAGAGAAAAGGATGATTTGAATTCTGCAAACTGTTTTTATAATGCAAACAATATGAAAAAATGGACTTTTGCAAGTGAGTATTAATGAACGAGCATAGGTGGTGTCTTGGTTTCAAATACTTTTTTTTTTATTATTATTATTATTTTTAAGCATGCTAAAAGGTCTTAGCACTTAGCACTATTATTTAAACTAAATTTCTTACTGGATTTTGTGAGTGTAAAATTAACAGGAAATATTCAGTACTGGTATAAAAGTCTTTCAAGTACAAATATCGATCAAATCTTTGAAATCATGCGGATACGTTTGTTAAAGGAGCTTCCATATTTCATACTAAATATTTGAATAATCAGGCTTTCAGAACATCACTAAAACACAGCTCCTTATTATCATTTGCATTTTAATGTCCTTAAAATTATTACACTAAGGGAAATGTTTTTGATACATTACAGCATTTCCTCTAAATGTGTGATTATGTTAATGGGTTTTCAGTCAGGATCCCAGCCTGACACCATAGGAAAATTTATGCAAAGTTCATACCCTGTCAGGGCCTTTAATCAGGACCATTTATTAGACCCCTGCCTTCTTTGATGGTTGCTGCTCCCTTTATTAAATATACTGACTTGGCCATCTGAAGAAAAGGACAATAAAAGGTTACTGGGGATGAAAGCATGAATGCTATTTGCTCATGTTTCCTTTACAGACACTTCTTCAATAATTAAGGAAGGGCTTTCTTTGGCCTTTTAGGCTTTTGAAGTGCATATCAAACATAACACTTAGTTCTTGTTTTTATGGAATGTTTAATGCGCAGATTTAGGTTTAAGCACAAGTAAACTAACTTAGAGGTTGCTAACAGAATTAATTTAAATAATTTTCACAAGAATCACAGCAATCATGTATGTCTACTGACTAGTCAAGCTATACATAACTGAGGCAATTAAACTTACTGTAATTTAGGAGAAAGATTAAAAACAATGCCCCCCCTCCCTTTTTTTTCCTTACAATGGTAATTTCTCTAGGCAAACCTTAGCACATCAAAAGCATCACTGAATACGACAAAACAGCTTTCACTGTGAGAACTGTTTCCTAGAGCCTTCAAAGTATATGTTAGTTACTTTATAAAATTAGTTAATTCACTGTTTAAGGATTTATAGGAAGGTTGAAACTGGCATGAGTGACACTAATTTTTCCCCTGGATCGCATGCAGAGAAAAACACAACAAACAGCAGATCTAACTAAGTAGTATTGACAACCTGGGGTTTGGATACAAATTCAATATGAGAAAACAGACTCACTTCAATGAAATACAAATAAACAACGAATTCTGTTTTGACATGTCTAAATAGGTAGTAGGTGACTGAGAGGCTTGGGTCTCATAGGAAAGCCATTAGTAGAGTATTTGATAGGAAAACGTTTGATTTGAATGCAAGTTGCGTTTCCCCTCAGGGGGTGATCTGAGTGGTATACTGGGGATTCACAGGCGCCCTTTTCACTAGAAAATGCCTGCTGGGCTGTATCTTGATAAATGAAATTTGTAGGATCTCCTAATACTAACAAGTATATAACTATATCATCTATTTAGAAGGGATGCTAATTATATTGGTTCACTGATGTTCATTTTCTCATTCTGCAAAAATATATTAAAAAGTTTTAATAATGAGCACCTGGGTCAATCCTATGTCCAGCTTGGAAAAAATAATAATACTTCATTAGTTCAATTATCAATATTTATTGCTCTGAAAAAAGGAATTCATTATTTTTCCCCACAAGCAATTGGTAAATTCAGTGAAAAGATAAGATTGCAGCAAGAAATTAGTTACATAAATGTTTCTGACCTGATCTAAAGTTTTAAGTTAAGAAACTTAGACCATTTTTTGTCAGAATCTGAATTACCACACAGAAACGGATACTTAAATATTATTATGGCTATCATAAGTATTCATATAATGAATAATCTCTAACAAGTAATTCAGATGAAAACCAGCACATCCTTATTAGTGTTTAGATGCCTATATGCCTTTGCAGACTTCTCTTTAGATTGTAAATGTTTTTGCAACAAATGAAATTGGTATCTAAATTGAACAGAAAAATATAGCAGTATATTTTAAAAAATGAGGGGAGATTTTACTTCCTTCTCATATCAGAATCTTACAAAAAAGCTGTTTAAGGTGTTGTTTTATACACTAATATGTGACCCACACATACAACCTTTACATTGACTTTGTTTCAATCATAAAAGAAGATTGTTCAAAGAATACGGGGCTGGGCTCAAAATAAATGAACAAGACACTAAGGAGTTAATGTTCAGAGATGAAGCTTAGAGTCAGTGACTGTTTATGACGCAAAAACCGCTGCTGAGGGTAATCTTAGTGAAACAACCCTTCAAAATTAGTATTATATTTAATTGCATGCATGTGTTTCTGATATATCTCATCAGTGTTAAGCATCATTTTATCTTTCTGTTTGTCCACACAAAGAAGCAGGCAGACTAAATGAACCTGGTAATGCCTGTTAGTTTGAAAGCAGAGGATGCATGGTATGCAGTTTAAAGCACATCAAAGAAAATGTAACAGGACCTCAGTATGTCTTCTTATCTGACAAAACATTATTATGAGGTAGAAATAGTATTTCTTGCATTTATGCAGTTTAGTAGATCAGAAGATACCTTTCAGGGTTAATAATTAGTAACCCCCCAAAAAAAGAACCCCAAAACATTTTCCTTTCCAGTGCGGTAGACAAATGAGAACAGAATTTTTATATTTCCCCATGTAAGGAAAGCAGGAACATATTAATTCATGTAAAACATAGTTTACTGGTTTATGTTGCAGTAAGCTATCCTGATTAGCTAAATGGATCAGGTGTAAGGACATTAAAGGGGATAAGGTGGCTTCTGAACATAAGAATACATAACATATAAATATACATCTGTATTTGTCTACATTGCTCATGCGCATGCACACACATTCTGCATATGTTAGGCCTTTCTGAGAAAGAGGCAAACAATATAGATGAAAATCAGCATCTGCAAAAGGCAGCAATCCCATGATTCCATCTGAGCCAATCACTTAACATATCATTCATAATGCTAGCCTGCTCCCATCATCCTCACCCTGTCACTGGCATCTTTCTTCATTTTCTTCTGCTTCTCAGTTCCAAGAAAGTGGAACCACTGTATCATTTACTGTCCACAACCTAAGCTGCTGATTTAAAGGCTGTTTTTTTTTTATTTTCCATAATGTCATATAAGTATCCTTTCTGCTTTCTAGAAAATCTTCAGTTCAGAAAGATCTCAGGTAATTTT
This sequence comes from Lathamus discolor, assembly GCF_037157495.1. Taxonomy (NCBI): domain Eukaryota; kingdom Metazoa; phylum Chordata; class Aves; order Psittaciformes; family Psittacidae; genus Lathamus; species Lathamus discolor. The sequence goes on along the minus strand of NC_088885.1, from coordinate 128,909,520 downwards.
AACACTGAAAACAATGCAGGGAACTCAGTTTTCTCCTGCCCCCCAGACCCTTATTTTTTTTATTATTATACATTTTGTAATTACAAGCTTTAATTTTTGCTTTATTTTTTGTCTTCTAGGGTTATATAATTAAGTCATGTAGGAAGATGTAAGTAGTAGCTTTTATTTGTGTTCAAGACATTTTTCCAAATTCATAAAAATTGCTGCTATCATTTTTTTCTTTAATGACAAGATAAATGACATTTTTAAGCATAATCCCAAAATATTGATGGTTACATTGTTTTTATTAATGATTCCTAAAGGCAAATATAGAGCATTTCTTCTCCTCCTTTTTTTTTTTTTCCTTTTCCATATTATTATTATTTTTACAGTGGACAGTGATGACTCTGTGTCTTAAAACCTAATCACTAGTGCCTATTAAATTTGGGTTTCATATGTTGCTGGAGGTAGAACTGATTATCATAGTGAATGAAATACTTGTTTGGTGTATTCCCAGAGGGCAAAAAGTCATTCTTCAAGGTGATGCATCTCATTTGAGGAATACATTAACAATTGAAGGCAGTTAAAAATACATGTGAACTCCCAGTGAGGCAAATCTAAGGTTGACCACATATATTTACTGACTGAGTCTTGCCTCATTCAGGGGAGAAAACCGTGATATGGAAGGCTGGTTTCTGCAACACATGAGACCTTAATTTACAACTCTAATGTGGCAAGTAGATCATAGCTGCTTAGAAAATATTTAGGATTTAACGCTCTGTATGTGTTTTAGATGTTTTTTATATCTTCGAAGGTTAAAGAAAAAGTATGAGAAAAGATAAGGCACAACAGCATTGAAGGTCAAGTCTGTGATAGAAATTAACTTCTTATTTCAAGGTTGCATGATAAAATAAAGAATAAGACAGATGCATCTTTGAAACCATGCTGAGATCCACAGTGAAGTTTTATACAATAGAAAACAGGAGACAGTCTACATAAAGGCCAGTATTATTGCTATGAAAGGCCAGGTTACAGAATGATTGCATTAATTGCAGCAGCACCCTGAACAGATAGAGTGATACGGAGGATATCCTATACAATGAATCATATTACTGTAAATGTGTTTTTTTTTCCTCCATTTTCGAAGCATCTGATGTTTCAGTGGAAAGTAAAATAGAAATATAAATAGAATTAGAAATAAAGTCAAGGTACCTAAATTATTCAGGTAGAGCTAAGCAGTAACAATATGAAATACAATTTGTAAAGCAACAATATGTAATCATCTGAAACAAAACTAAGAAATGCAATCTTTGAGCTTCTTTTATCATCAAAATAAAAGTTATTTTCTACAATGTAAATTTTTCTTTCCTTTTGGAAAGAAAGTGATTTTTCAAAAAGTATAAATATTATCATTTTGATTCAGAAAGAAGCACTACAAAATTATCAACTTCTCTTCCAGCAAGTAGGCAGACAGGAAGGTTTACAGAGGGAAAACAGAACTACATCAGGCTGGAATGTTATTAATCCTCATATAGTATTTTCCTCCAAATTAAAAAAAATTCTAATTTTTACTGCACAACATATTCATATATGAATGAATTCATATATTTCACACCGTTACACAACCACCATCAGAGTGAGGACATGTGTCTATTTGTCTGAGACAGGATAAAATAGCTGACAGATAATTTACTATCAAAAAGTTTCAAGACAAAACCCAAGCACTAATATTCTCCTTCCACCTCCTCAATGTTAACACCTAATTTCTGACTAACATTACAACAGTTCTGAACCACAACCCAAGCCATTTTCTGTTACTGGGTACATAATGGATGAAACTTCTTGAGGTCGGTTGCTCAGTATACTGAAGATATCACAACATTTAAATGCAGTCTATCAATCTATACTTTTCTTGAAACATGGTTAGAACTGCTGTAAGATTTCAAGATATCCATTTTCTGAGGCAGCAGCTGAAAGCAGACTGGAAGGTAGGGAAACAGAAATAGAATAAGGATGAAAAGGGACAGAAATTTGTCTGAAAACACTCCTCTCACAAAAGGAATCATTTATGCAGTCCATAATCCAAATTGTTACACAAGAAATCCTACACTGAGCCTAGGGATCTAACGTTATATATAAAGCAAAATTGCATGGAGCTTGGGAAGCCAGCAGTTACATGAGAAATATGGGCCTGAAAAGCCCAAGGATTCTACACTGAGACTGATGAGTTAGGATTTACAGGGGGAACTGTTTGATTAGCCAGACGTGTGAAAAGGAGCCTAATGTTTAGTCCAAAATTCCTGAAAGGAGCTGCTGGAGAATCTGGGGATGTGGTAGGAAGAAAACAACTGTCCAACTGTGCCTTTGAGTAGAGTGGAAGCCTCATGAACTTTGACCAGTAGCTTGCTCAAAGCCAGGGATAGATTTGGTTTAAACTTCCAACTCATTGTGAAGTTGCAAATATAACAGCACCTAACCTGGAATCACAGAACCCAGAACAATGAAGGACCATCAGAGAAAGGCATGGGCCACAGAGTCAGTGAACTTTACTCATAGGTTGGAGGTGTATATGTTTCTTAAAAGGATGTATGATCTTGCCTCCAAGAGTCCAAAGGTAAATCTACCATATGTTTTGATGTTTAATTGTCATCACACTTTGGAGTTATTCTGGGAGAGATTAACGTTCCAGTCTGTTTTAAGAAAAGTAATTGAGGAACCTTAACCCTTAAATCCTATTTCTTCTTTCTCACACGAATCCCTTCTTGTATTCTTTTAATCTCTCTTTTTACTGTTTTCTGTGTACTCCCTGAAGTATTGGTGGATACATATCCTACTCACAGCTTTCCTGTGCTATGTACAGAGTGAAAATGCTACATGGTATTAGCTTTATTTTCATACCAAGGGATGTGTGAGCCATGGAGGCAGATCCTGCAGAAAGAGTTCAGGATTAGCAGTTGTCTTTGACTGACTCAGTATTATGTTTCAACACTGAGTTACTGCTGTCCGGTATTATCCAATCTTCTAACCAGCGTCTACTTTTTCACTCTCTGATATATTTTGCTTTATTGTGATGTAATTTACTGCAAAACTGTACCCATTTTAACAACCCATTCAAGTCACACTGTAAAAGTAAGATGTCCTCATCATTTACTACCTCACCAACATTTGTGTCATCTGCAAGCTGGAAAAATATGATATTGGCATGTACATTCTTAATAAAGGGGTTGGCTAACACTGGGTCAAGATTTGAAACTCAGGGTCTGACTGAAAAACTCCTTTTGTCATATCTTGGCTAATTTATATGATCTGTCTATAGGCCAAATTTGTATGGCCTGTTAACCCCATAGAGCTCAAGCCTTTTAACCATAATATCTTTTAGTAAAAAGTCAGTTGGCTGGAAGAATTCCCCCCCTACCTGCAGAATGTTTTCATCACTCAAGTCTTTAATCCTATTAAAAGACTCAAACAAAAAACCCCATACAATTTAAAGACAATTGCCGTCTTTTGGAAAGCAATGCTGAGTGGCATTGACTATATTTTTGCCTCTTGTTATATTATGTTTCTACCTACATTGTGAGTAATGGCTTAAATTATTTTTTTTTCCTAAAATTAACACCATTCTGTCCTGTTAATAACTCTTTAGTTAATCTTCTGCACCCTTTGAAATATTTGGAAATTGCTTACAGTCTTCAAGTCCCTTGGAATTTCCTGTTTTCCATTTCTGCTTAACATTCATGGTTTAGAGTGATTCTGAGTAGTTCCTGAGTGTGAGGTATCTTAGCTAGTTAACTTAAAAATGTTTAATTTCAGCAAAAACCTTTGTTACAGAGGATAAAGTTTCAATTGCAACAGCTTCACATGGGACAGATACATCTCTATGCTTTATTTCACAGAAATAACTGAAATACCTGCTGAACATTCCTGTCTTTGTACATCAGTATTTGATCAAACAAATCTAGCAGTGAACCTATACATGTTACCAATAAGATTTTTGAAGTATTCTTACTACTTTTAATTCTATGGACAATTGATATTTCATTGAAACCTTTGGCTTTACTTTGCTTCTCCAAGAGGTTTTAACTTGCAGTTTATAACTACTTCCATTTGCTTTCCCACTTTTCCTTCCATCATATATTATTATTTGTTATATTGTTGTTCCTATAGCAGCTTGAAGCCAAGAAATCCAATATAACTCTCTTTTCCACTTGAGTTCTAATTTCACTGATATCTATCAGTCCATCCTTGATATTTTCACTTGTTAATGCTTCGTAAGTTACATGTGCATGCCAACCCTACCAACAGCTCTTGCAGATTTGAGAAAATCAGCTGCTTTAATATAACTGATTACAGTGGTCACCAATACCACTGCATTTGCATTTTGTAAATTTTGAAGTCAGAAAATCACTTTATCAAAAATGATCATGGAATCATAGTTGGAAGGGACCCATAACGATCATTGAGTCCAACCCCTTGCTTCTTACAGGAGGAGGTGTGCTTTCAGATGCCTGATATCAAATTATCCATCTTCGATGAAACATTTTCTCTATTACCTTTAGGAAAATCAGATAGCTTTAAAAAAGGCTGCATGAAATGACAACCAAATAACCATGTTTATTACATTTTAATGAGCAATTTTTCCTATAAGTGAATGCTTATGGAACCCTTGATACTACTTCTTGTGAACAGGTATTTTGTGTCAGATGCCCACTATGAAAACTTTGGAGCAGGCACAACATAAATCCATAAATACCAAGGGCTTTGTGACTTTGAGTAATATGTTACACAACTGATCTCTGACATAATGTGTCTCCTTTTGTATTCTGCCATATTTTACCCTTACAAAATTGGTTTCGGCAGTTAGTTTTACTTGTATGTTTGTATGAATAATTATATCAAGTTTAAGTAAACCACATTTCTACTTATGCATCATTATCTTATCTCTTTAATAAATGCTCAATAGAAATGCTTCTGTGTTTGGATTTATCATATGTGGGATAACAAGATAAGTTCCTGGACATGTATGTTTTTGTATCAGTGGTGGTCTCTTGTTTTGGAAGTCCTCAGCTAGAAATCTTAAGAAAAAATTTGTAGACTCTGACTAAACCATTTCTTCCTGCAGGTGAACTGTTACATGTCAGTTTTAAATTAAGCTGAACTATTATATTTAATTAATAAAACACTTAAAATCAATTTCATATTCAAACATTCATCTATTGTTCCTTTTAATCTGTATTCTACCAAACATAATTCTGCATCCACTACCCTAGCGTCATTTCACCTTACACTATACTCTCTGCTCCTCACTTCTTTCACCATGCTCATCTTCCCAGGGAGGATATAATCAGAGGAAGGAACACCAACAGCTTCTACAATATCTCTGCTGAAGCCAGATTTTTTGCAGCAAACTTGTGTCTCATAGAGTCATAGAATCAACTACATTGGAAAAGACCTTTAAGATCATCAAGTCCAACCGTTACCCCAGGACTGCTGAGTTCACCACTAAACCATATTACTAAGAGCCTCATCTACACGGGTTTTGAATGCTTTCAGGGATGGTGATTCCACCACTTCTCTGTGAAACCTGTTCCAATGTTTGACAACTATTTCAGTGAAGAAATTTTTCCTAATATCCAGTCTAAAAACATAACATTGTTTTAAAGCCATTATTATGAGATATTATTATATCTCATAACATTGTTTTAAAATAGTAAATATGTCTTTGCCATCTATAATTTGATCCAGGTGCTGCTCCACCACTTTCTTCAGATGGATACATAAAACCCCAAAGTTTTCTTCCAAAATTGTTGTGTTTTGTTTGTGACTTTAAAAGTATACTGTTAAAACAATGGCTTATATGACTATTCTCTAACCTCCGAAAGCTAGGTTCTTATGTGCGTATGGGTGTTTGTGCACACGTTGCAAGCTTTCACAGATGACAGTTTCACGTCATAAATATTCCTATGCCACAATACCTGATCTATGACTGTCCCACGAAGATACACTCCTGCCAACTTCAAAGCTGCCACATATTCAGAGGGCACTCGTTCTTCTAGCTGATTTCCCTAGTGTAGTTTGTACCACACTGCAATAATGTTTGTTCTAAGAACAATATATCTCCTCAAAACATCAAGCTTTTAACCCAGTTTTTGTGTTTGTCAATGCTCAGTCAACTTATCTCCTGACTCTGGTCACAGACATTACCTTATTTTTTTCTTCAGTAGAAATTTATAAGAAAATAAGCCTTGAAATTTTTATTTTTACCAAATAAAGCTATTATTTTCATTGTTTTTCTTTCAGACAGGTTGATTCTTCCTTTTGTAGGTTGTCCCTGATGTGATTCTGTCCTGGGTTCATTTTTAGGGGTGGCAAAGAAAAAGAACCCTGCAGAGCTTTTAGCTGATTCAGACCAATGCTGGATTTCTTTCCAAGTATTCCCTTTTCTATATGGAGGGGAATCTTAAAACTCCTATTGAAGTTTCCTTAGCAAAATGTTAACTGAACAGACAGTTGTTCCTAGAAAAGAACCAACATAATTCAAGCATAGAAAAACAGCTCTGGACACAGCTCTGTAAACACAGCATAACTTAATTAGAAGCATCACAAGCTGAAAAAAAAAAAAAAAAGTCATTTCTAGATTTGTAGTGTTCCAAATAACTCAGGCACTTGCAGGAACATAGACACAAATTCTACCTAATATGCGCCTTGAGTTTCACCCAACGGCTTCCTAAGCCTAACTCTTTCATCATGTATCTCCCTTTGCAAATCACTGTTCTCCCTTTAGATCTCTGTAGAACATTCGTCCAGGCTCCTTCCCCCTTTTTTCTCCTTTCCTAAGAAATCCTGCTTTTCTTAGCCAAAGTCTGCACACAGACCCTTAAGGATTTTAGAACCAAAAGTAATTAATTTACATTTGATTTTTTTGAATCCATCAGCAATTCACATATTTTGTTCATAATACAAATACACAAGAGAAAATCTGAAGAGGCTATGAAGCATCTGCATACAAGGTAGCAGCACTCTGATTCTGAAGCACGCTGAAGTTCATATGTCTTGGCTGTGCTTATGACATACCACTTCAAAATATCATCTCATGGGCGACATGACAAGAACTGCTTTTAAAGAAGCTAGAAAACAGACTTAGAATCTCAGAAGGACCTTGTCCATTCAACTCATCAAATACTCTCCAGTATTGTATAAATCTTGAAATCCTACAGAAATTTAAATACTCCAGATATAAAGATAATGTTGCACAAACATCATATTTTGTTTAGGATGTCAAAATTCCTGTTGAAGAGAAGCCCACCCACCCTCAATATTGTGTTCATACTTAAGGCAACATTATTCTTCCACTGCAAGTGAATAAGCTGCCCTAAAGTCTCAGGACAAAGAACACTTCTACCCATTGAAAATTGTAACTTAACCAAAATTTTACTTATGTATGTTCTGAATGCCAGTGTGATACCTGATGTATGTGTGAACACATATTTTTTCTTACAAGGGAACTTTCTTTGGCATGAAGTCTAATGTTTTGTTATCCCATGCAGTCTGAGCAATATTTTTTTATTATTATTATTGGCTGACTCTCTTGTATCCTTTTAGAAGCTAAACAGATCAAGAGACATAGCTATAATAATTGTGCCAAACATGGAGAAAGATTAATTCTTTCTCTGCAAGAAAAGAGATAACAACTTTCCCTAGGAAAAGGTGCAATCCCAGACCACGACATTTCTGGTGAAACAGCCTTAATAATTTTTTTATGAAAGGAGCTTTTTTATTTGATAGTAAGAAAAAAACCAATTAGAAATAAAATCTTGGTCTCCTCACAGACTAGATGTGGCAGGTTATATAGGTAACATTTATACTACACATGCTCAAGCGCTGACGCTCTTTTGTAAGGTGTTTTAGGTATTTTGCAACAGTCCTATTATTTGCAAAATAATTTGCAATTTTGAATCATCTATTCCTAACAATTTCTTTGTGTACACACTGGTAAAATCTCAATAAGCAACCCACTGTAAAACTTGTGAGTGCAAAAAGAAATATTACTGTTTTTACAGATTCGATAGACTAGTATTTCTTTCCACCACTGAATATTGTGATTAGTGCTAAAGTATTCTGAGTAATTGTGAAGGTGAAGAATCTGAAGCTTTGCAGCATTGCAAATTACTGAAGAATAATTCAACTTGAGTAAATTATCCATGTTATTTTCAAATGACAAAGATATCCAAATCATCTACAACACTGACATCTTTAATGAGTCAAGGTTATTTTACCATTTAGCTTACATGTGAAAATCAATAGATAAGCTTTCTCTTTAGCTTTCAGTCAAGTTCAGACATGTTAGAAGCCGGGGACTTAAAGTTTATTTGTAGTCCTATCATACACAATAAAAATCTCAAGAGGGTTATTCTGATTTTACCTTTGCTTGACCTCAAAGTTTTACTAGTTTGAGGTTTTAGGATGTCAAATATATGTCACACCTGACCTTCTGTTGTCAAACAGTTTTCGAGATATTGTACACGAACTTGTCTTTTAAGGTGAGTAGTTACACATTTTCCAAGTCTTGTGGTATGAAATGAAATGCAGATTTTTGATTTAGCTGATATAGCTGTGCAAGTTCATATTTGGAACAGGGACATAAAAGGCATAGCCTAAACATATAAGACCTGCATAATTTTCCTTTGCCCAGTGAAAGAAGATACTATATTCTCCTTTGAAGACCTTAATCTCAATAGAGCACAAACTTCACCATTGGTAATGCTGTTTCAGTGTATCCCATAGACAAGAAGTTGCATGTCACTGGTCTGCGATTCTAGGTTCGAATCATCTCAATTTAGCAGTGAGAAATATCTTCCTTGCCTGGTGGGAATCCTTGGTTTCTGAAGAGGATGGAAGACATTCCTTATTAATGCTCTTTCATAAAGAATATTATTATTGGGAAGACCAAAAGCACAAGTGCTTCCTTGCAAGAATACAACTTATACTTCTAGTGGCTACAGATGTAATGCAACCAACCAACTATTGTACATTTGCGACTAACTACAAACAGCTTTCTATTCTTGGAAACAAAAACAGGGATAGCTAACAAAATCTTCTTTGACACACACAGAAGTCCAACCGGAATATTAAAAAAACCTCATGGTGTGATTTGGAAGATGTAGAACACTGTCAAATTTTAATCCCACACTTCAGACTGAGCTAATTGAAAATGTGAGGGAAAAAAATCTACACCACTGTTTGTCAGCTGGCGCATTCTAAATCATGTGAATTTGATATCTAGTCTGTACATGACACATAGGCTATACTTGTGAGTCCAGCTGATATTCCTCTCTTCGTCATAAATAAATTAAAAGCACCTGTTATTCAGTCCTCTGCGTTCTTGTTTTCTTTTCAGGTTGTTTGAGTTTGTTTGTTTGTTTTTATTTTCTTCTATCAGCTGAGCAGTAACAGTAACACTCAAATGATGTCTTTCCATGTTTTTTTCCTCTCTTAACTACCTTCATGATTTTATTTCTCTATGCATGCTTTTGAACTATGTTTTTCGTTGTGATCTCTACCCAGAGCATTCATATCTCTCCTCCACCTTTTTTGCCTTAGTAAATATAATCATAAATGGCATCCTACTCAAACACTTCTGGACACCTAAAGAAATTACCATGACAGCATTTCTAAAATGTTCTGTTAGTAGTTAATATCCTCTGTTTGACAGCTTTAGTAATTTTCCACCGTTCTGCCCCAAGCCACAGGCATGATAGTGGTCAGATACAGGCTACAGTTGCTATCACTGACTGTCCCTGCTCTTCCACCCAAAACTGTTATAATCATTGAATAGAAATGCTTGGGAAAGATTGAGATAGAGAACAGTTTTTGCATTTGTATGATATAGGAGTATTCTGTTTTTCTAGGTGTAAGAACCTGGTGATATAATACAGACAAAAGCAGTAGCAGCATGCAGTAGACTCTGCTTTTTCCATCCCAAACTTCCATGCTTTGTTTTTTCCACGGAGGAGAGATGTTACATTGGTGCTGGCTTCAAGACACGTTAAGATAAATATCTCTGAAACTCAAAGTGCTGAGGTCAATAGGGTTTCTATCAAAACCAGTTGTTCTTTCTAACACACTGAAAACATGAAAAATATTTTACATCCAAGTATATGATTTCTTCGTTACCTAAGGATTTTCTGGGAAAAGATATAAGGATGCTCAAAGAAAGCAAAGATAATTAAAAGTTAGTGTATTAGACTTCAGCATTCCTAAAATGTATCAACAGTGCCCTTAGTGAAATGACAGTTAACATCACTAAAAACTTCAACTCTATCTGACCAACACAGACAGATATAGAAGCATTCTTTGGCTTGTCTAAGGGGAATTTTGTCCATATGGTTTCAAGCCCTCTTTGTCTACATCTTCAGACATTTCAGATTACGATATATGGTTTCAGTACATGACCTGAGGCAGGGTGTGCTTGATTAACAAGACTGAACTAGTCACAAGACCAAAGAAACTAAGATGAAGATACTTGGCCTATTATGAAATGTAGCAGTTTTGTCTTTTTTTTTTTTTTGTGTTTGTGTTTGCCTTTGGAGAGGTAGATGGCAAAGAAGTTCAGGTAGTACTTGCAAAGAAGGCACAGATTAAGGTGCCTGCCTCCCTTGGCTGTTTCTCTTTGCTCAGCAGTACCACAAAAGGCATAGTTCAGACATTTTCCCCAGCTAAAGTGTAAAATATGTATGTAAAATATGTACCCTTGGATTGCAGTGATCAAAGAAGTTGTTATCAACTCAAATGGATATAAAACAGAGTCAGATTTCTATTTCCAGCTCTACCAATGACTGTGTGATATTGTCCCTTTACCTTTGTCTTCTTTAACCATCTAAACCCAGTATGGTTTGCAAAGTGGTTTTATCTATTTACAAAGGGAAAATGATGTAATATTTATGGGAAACCTTTCCATCCAGTTTATAAAGCCCATCACTAGGTTGTGCAATATAAGATTTTATCTTCACACAGATATATTTTAATAATTACCTTTGCTTCCTTTAGATGAAGAATGACAGAAACTTGTCTATTTATCTCAATATTAATGTTAAAAATAATGTAGGCTATAAGATAGAATATGACAGGAATATTCTGCAGTGATGGCAAAATTTGTGGTGTCTCTGACAGAAATGGTATTAAGGAAAAACCCATGTGAATCCACTCATTGCTTGTCACGTTGTAGAGAAAATAGTTAATTATACAGGCACATATATTTATTCAGTCAGTGTTTTTAGAATCTTCTGTTATATTAATAGTAGCTATATGGATTTTGATTGCATTACCTGGGAAAGAGACTGCCTTCAAGCCTGGCAAACAAACTGGCCTGCTGCACTCATGCACTTCAATTTCAGCTGTGAAGTATCAGGCACCAGAATCTGAGCAGCAGGAAGCACTGGCTTATTTTACCTCTTTCCCATGTTTGGACCTTGCTACCTCCAACCAGAGACTGAGTGAATACCACTCTCGTAGGAGACACCAGCACCCTGAGCTCTTGGGGCCACTGAAATTCACCAAGCAAGTTGAAGGGAGAAGAAACAAAACCCCAAACCACTCAAAAAGCCAGCACCAATATCTGTTGATAGGGAGCAATTTGTAAAGTTAAGAGAAGCACCTGTTACCTTGCAATATCATGGGACCCTACTGTCAATAGAGAAGCAGCAACTAGCAGTCTGACCTTCCAACTGTGAGTGCTCATCTTTTGCTCTGGGAGAAGGTAGGTAACAACATAACATCCATGTGAATTGGGTGCTTGTTGCTTCCCAAGAGTGGAGGAGAAAAGGTGTGTACTTGTGTTTGGATTTCTGCCTCAGCTGGAAGGTTATGCGGTTAATTGCTACTTAGTGTGTGAGATGAGAGGCCAGTTGTACAAGGGCTCCTCCCTGCCTCTGTTATTGGGGTGCAGGCACCAGTCTCAGCTTGCAGGCAGCCATGTAAACTTGCGATTCCCAAGGATGGGGACAGATCTCAGCAGCTCATCCCTGCAACACAGTTATGAGAAGTCCCCCGCAACCAGCGTTGTGTGTACTGTAGAGCTTGTCTCTGTGACTGAAAGGACTAGACTGGGTGGCTCCACATATGGGGCTTGGGGTTTGACAATGTCAGTGGCAAGTGAGGGCTTTGACAGGGATTTAACAGCATTGTCAGTGTGAATATGTGATAGTGCTCTGAAAGGCTTATGCCTCCTTGTTTTTATCTAGTGGTGGATTTGTTTGGTTTTCTATTTTAACAGTCATGTTTATTTTTTTGTGGCCACAGGAGAGTCTGGGAACATCAGCCATGTTTTCAGGGGGGATTTTTAAGTAGCTCATAATACATATTTCTGTAGCAAGTTAATGGTGGCCAGCAAAACACCTTGATTTTATTGAAAGCTGAAGCAGGCACATAGGAAATGTAAAAAAAAAAAAAAAAAAAAAAAAGGAAGAAAATTCAAAACATTTCCTTTGAAGTTCTATGTAGAATTGAGCTTTGTAGCATTCATGTCATATTCCCTAGTAATACACAGGGAAAACTTCTTTTTCAGTACTGACAGTACTGAAAGTGCCCACAATTATTCTGTAAGTGCTAATTATTTTTTTTTCCTTTTTTGGGATTTATTTCTGGTTTTCTGTTGTTTTTTTTTTTTTTTTTTTGTTGATCTGTTTGTGTGTTTTTTAAGTTTTTTTTAGTCAGACACATTTCTGTGCCCCCTAATCTGTGTCCATATTAGAAGAATGAAATGTTTTTGTTCAGTGCTACTTATATCCCTAATAAATGTATTCTGATATATTATAGAGGCTTCATCTTAGGACAATTAAGCATTCAGGGCCTTGCAGCTCGTACTTTGAATAATTTGCAGCCTGACAAACAGCAAAGGCTCGTGGAGAGAGAATTAAAAACTATCATCATTGTCTCACAGATGAAGAAATAAAACATTAAGGATCTTTTTAGGTCCCTTCCAACCCTTGGGATTCTGTGATTCTGTGATTCTGTGAATTAAATAGTTTTTTTCCAGGACTAAGACAAAGGAAGACTTCTAAAATGTGTCAGAGACAAAAGTTTATAAACCAGATCTTGCTGCTCTCACTCCTACCTTCCTCCCACCCCAGCAAGATCTGGTTTTAATCCCTTTCTCTGCACCAGAATTCCAGTGGGAATGAGATCTTTCTGGGAGTCAGAGTTAAAGATGTATTCCAGCAGCATGCTGTGCTAAGTTGTGGTCAGCCAATCGAATATCAAAGGGATTAAGTCTGTGAATCATTTAATGGGAAATTTCTCCTGCCTCAGTAACATTGATGTTTTAAGGTGTGAAATTCAAGAACGGCTTAGTTCTCCTTTGGTCAGACAACCACTCTGTAGCCTGTGTTATCAAGAGGCAGTTGAGAAGATCCCCTTGGGTCATGTGGCTGGTGTACATTTTTGTATTACCATAGTAGGCTAGTTTTAACCTGCAGGATGTAATCCTATTTACCTCACATGTGGTCTGTGCCCAAGGAGCATGTGCTCTGCTTATATATAGATATATATATATATATATATATAATTTTCATTGCCAGAGTACTGGGCAGCCCAGCTCATAGACCAGAACACTGTTGTGCTGAGTGCTACATGAACATATAGCAAAACAATGCTTTCCCCTTCATCCAATGGTGTTATAACAAAACTCAGGAGATAGGATTTACACAAAAGGGAATGTGGGACAGAATTTGTCAGCACAATAGACTATGACCTTAGGATGCTTGCAGCCTGCTCTCCATATCTTTGTTTGTACTGCTGAAAATTTTGAAAGAGAACTTTCAAAGACATTCAAGTTACTTATGGCTAGGGGAAGCATCTCCCACATAGCAGGAATAGGTGGAGTAGTAAATGGCAGAAAATGAAACAAATAGGCAATGAGAGCAAGTATCATGGGCTGATGGGAAATAGAAGCTTATCTCTCATTACTGAATAGGAGATGTCAAATAGGAAAGGGATAGTCCAGGAACAGAGTTTTGAGACCAATAACAGCTTATGTTTAATTGAAATAAGGAAGCAGGGGGTGTTGTGAAGGTGTAGTTCAGCATCCTTGGTTACAAATTGGACAAGAATGCATTCATCAGATTTTTAGAAGAACAGCAAAATGAAGCCTGGAGAAAGTTTCTTTTTGCCTTCCCCTTTTTTTTTTTTCTGTTTATTTTTTTTTGGAGTAGACATAAGAAGTAACATAAATTTATAGTGGGGGAAAAATCTAAAGGAAGACTGGAAGTAGTGAGTGTGGCCAGCTTATGGGCACGAATTTCAGAAAAGATGGAAGATGATGATCTTGTTCAGTGTCACTAAGAGAGAAAGAGACAAGAGAAATTTCAGATGGAATTATGAAATGCTTTTTAATAGACAGGTTATGCTTGAGAATCACAGGGTCAGAATGAAAGACCTAGTATGGGCGAAAGAATCCAGATATACAAATGAATAAGGTTTATATATTATCAGCAGAAAATTTGCTGGTTTGATGCAGTTTTATGAATGAAACTGACACAAAACCTAGAGGGAAAAATGTTTAAATAAAGGTTCCATATTGGGCTGAAGTAGTGAGCTGTCTCAAATTGTGAGACAGTGTCAAATAAGGAAATGATGTCTGAGAATTCAGCTCTGTTTTCCCATCACAGTAACAACAATTCCCATTATGGGTTTCTCAGCATAGCAATGAGGCAAATGGGCCCATATCTATGATATTTTTCACAATGCAGGAACTTCAGCACCCACATTTATTTTAATTCACAAAATACCTATTGAAATATTAGCAGGCCTTGAAGCTGCCTTGAAGCAGACACATAGACCTCAATGATCCTGTAACCCATGAATGAGAAGTATTGTTTTGTTGTTTTATTTTTAGCTAAGGTGATACTTTTCAGCCATTGGTCATTCTGAATGTACAGTGTTTCAAAACCATCCCCCCCCGGGGTATCCAAGGTGAAATAAAAGCAAATGTTGGAAATCCTCCAGTTTTTATGAAATGGAACAGCTTTCTTTCAT
Organism: Lathamus discolor; assembly: GCF_037157495.1. NCBI lineage: Eukaryota > Metazoa > Chordata > Aves > Psittaciformes > Psittacidae > Lathamus > Lathamus discolor. Next base: position 128,894,514 of record NC_088885.1, on the reverse strand, counting down.
CAGCTCTGTTTATTACACAGCTCATGAGCAAGCCTGGATTTCTTATCATTCCTCAATTAAAACAAAAATCAGTATTAAAAATATTCTTAGTCAAGCATAACATGCATAACCTTGTAAAACTGATCTGCCAGTTCTTAAATAGCCATAATTTCTCCTGCCTTTGTCATGATGCTGTTAAATAAGTGTTTGCCTTTTTCTCTTCATGTTAGTTATTTTCTAAGGGGTCGTCTCTTTATAGTGTTTCTGTAGGTTAGCTGGAATAGCAGATCCTTACTGCACATACAGTAAGTATTGAACCTGGTTATAGAGACATATAAAAGTTAACCCTGCTAGGAACTCCACTGCTCGTGCTGCGGTTTAAACACTGGAATTGGGCTCCCAGTGGATTTTCATTTTCACAAGTACTTAATGCAGCTTTGGGTGTCCCTAGGGCAATCTGAACTGGCCACTGAACATCCTTTTTAAGGGGAGTGAACAATGGCTTAGTTCCACCTCTCTTGAAATACAGGATTCATGTTTTCCTCTCTTAAAATTTAGTGTTCCTGGAGGCAGTCAGTAGCATTAGAGAATGAGACTGTATTTATCTATCCCAAGGCTAGGTGCAATGTAGGTAAGGGCAATCCAGGCTTCCCCATGGTGCTTTGTCAAAGCTTTTTAACCCTAAGCTGAAAGGATAACCACTCTAGAGTATGATTACAATTGAGACTCTAGGCCTATTAAAAAGTTGGGCCTTTAAGATTGGCAGAAGCTTTTGATTACAGAAAATTCTGTGTTACTTTTTATGATGCGCATCTCTGTACTGGGGGCTATACTGAGAAAACCAAGCAGATTTCACCTTGAACTGATTCTCAGACTGGAACTCAGATCTCCAGAGATTTTCTTTTCTGGAAAAACAGTGATTTTATTTTTCATGAGAAAATGAGATAAAACATGCTTTCTAGGAAAAAAACAACCCACAAAGCAACAAATAAAAGCAAAAACCAGTCATAGCAAACAGACCATTCCTAAAAGGATTGAAATCAGACAATAAGTCAGATAAGAATAACAAGGAAAAAAATGAAAGTATTCAGATTAAAATAAAAACAATTGCTCTTACAAAATGAAAAAAACACAACACTTTAGTAATGTTTTAAAGATTGTGATGAATGTATTAATGCTTCAAATGACTTGGAGGTACTAAACACCTTCATTCTATTAAGTGTCCTCAACTCCTATTGACCTTAAAAGGAGTTGAAGGCATTCAGCACTTTACTTGGTCTAGTCTACCTGAATATACAAAAGGAGGCAAACAAAAGGAACAAAAAAAAAAAAAATCAACTTCATGATATCCAAGTACCTGTTCATAAAATCAATTATATTCTTTTTATGAAAACCACAAAAATCTGCATATCTATAGAGTACTATGTTTCATTAAATATTCAAATGGTATTTCAATATTTTAACAAAATCCATAGGCTAATTTCATTATTGTCACAAGCAGAATATTATATTACCTGAAAAGTGCTCAATAAGATTGATTTATGTTGCTCTGTAAAATATAGTCTCCACTGACCACTTGCCAGGTTGGGTTACAAGAGCCTTTCAAACCACAAACTGTGCTGTGGTCTTTACAATGCATTGCCTGGAATTCTCAGACTGTGCTTTGAAACCCTGCAAAATATCAATGACCACCTTACATCTAATCGCTAACTAGATAGAGACTCTTTTTCTGAAGATCTTTTGAAGTACCTATTAGTGTAAATCAAAGGTTTAGCATGTTCTTATCTTTTTTCCTCACTCTAGAATATTCATAAACGATTTGTACACTTCTGCGCTGTACTTAAAGAAAAACAATAAACCTTTAAATGCTATAATTTAATATCTTCCGCAATTTTTTATGAACCCCATCAATCCCATTCATAATTAATGAAATGCAGGATGATTCCTGGATGAAATAAGTTTTCGTTCTCGTTGCTAATCAATATTTCTGACCATGTCTGTTTCATTATTGACAACATCTAGCCATATTTACTCTTATAATTAAGTTACAGTTCAACTCCTAACTTTCCTGCGTGTTTGAAATGGCCATATGGTGTTCTTAATTTCAGTTGCTGTTTCATCTCTCTCAGTAGGTGCCTATTTTATTGTTAAAGGTCATACTCATTTGTCTGCTCCAACAAAGGCAGCCCTTAAAGTTGGCTGTGGTTTTGACAGACAGTGGTCCCTATAAGTGATGGCCTTAAGGACAGACCTGGCACTGGGACACAGTCGCCACAGCAAGGGAAATAACAGATAACAAATCATGCCACTATTTTTCCTCCTGGCGTGATTGACGACATCACAGCAGGTGTAACTTTTCAGTGTCTCCAGATTAAAAACCCCTCAAACAAATGAGTTCTTAAAATACTGTCTGGAGGCGTCAAAAGGTTGCTGCTGAACTCAGACGCATTTTTTAAAACTGTTTCTATATTCTTTTAAAAGTAAAGTGCATAATTTAAGAGTACTGAGTGCAATTATCTAATGTTCAGTCATCTTTCCCCACTGATAGCACAAAGCTCCCTTAAAAATGGAGAAGGTATTGTACTAGATGGGTAAATATTTATCTTATAAATACACCCAGAGGAATCAGCATTTCCAGTGAGTAAGAAGACACTTGTCAATATGTAACACTAATCCTTCTGTACTACAGACGCAGAAAAGCACTTTGGGTGTGGTCTTTCATTAAATTCCCTCAGGGGAAAAAAAAAAAGAAAACAGAAAAGCAGCAAAAAAAGAAGCTGGAGCTGTGAGAGTAGTGGCATTTATCCATGTTCTGTTAACACCAAAAGAAAAGCAAAATTAAAAAATATTCCCCTTCACATTCAACATTTGAACCTTGTCTTTTGTCCCAGTGCTAATTTTCTTAAATGTGAAAGTTATTTTTGACTCATATAGAAACTGCATAATAACATGATGTCTAGAGCTGTTTCCTAATTCTGTTGATAAATCTTTCATCTGTTCTGGTAAATAGGCTTGAATTTTTTTCCCTAAAGTGTGCTATACTGGTCTTTGAAATCTGGACTTCAATTTCTTTACAGGTTCTTATTCACAGACACGGTAACTGTGAATATTAGAAATTACATTATTTTGTCTGCAACTTCCAGACAGCAGCATATCCTACATACATATCATGCCTTTTAAGTATGAGGTAACCCTATCTTTGCAGAGGGTATGAGTGAACAAAATAGAGCAAGTCCTTATTAAAAAAAACAGATTAAAGTGCTACAGCATTTAATAGCACAAAGTGCTATGCTTACAGAAGTGAAAATACATCATTTTCTGCTGATCCAAGCCTTAATCTGTTCATTTTCAATCCAAAATATCAGTTTTAGATATATCTAGATTAATTGTAAAACCAAATGTGCATGCATGTATGCACTTATATTAACCTAAAACACATGACAAGTGTATGTATAGTCAGTCAAGGGCATCTCCTTAGCAATGTGCCTTGGCTCTTCTGCTAGTTGCTAACTCCATGAAGACCCTATGTAGAGCATACTCTACAAGGAGCACTGTCTTGACCCCAATGGGTAAAAGCACACGTACTAAGTCAGCAGCAACATGCACTTCTCATCATGACTCTATATCTGTGTTCTGAGTTCTGAGTTCATCAGCATTAAAATCTAGCTCCTATAGGCATATGTGTAATGATTAGAGGTAGGATGTGGTGTGCTGTAAGGCCTCTAGCAGTGTTGCTTGACCCTTTCAAGGCCTCAGAGCATAAGGAGGTCATTAATCATAGATAACAATGGGGTAGGTGCACATCACTTCCAAATTCCCACTTAAACTCCCTGCTCCTTCCATTCCAGCCTTTTTCCTGACTAAGAACACCTCCGTATTTTAACCCTCCACCCCTTTTCTTGTCTTGTCATACTTCTTTACAATGTCTGCACTCTCTTCTGACTGGTGAAAAGTCCTTCCCAACACTACTGACAGTTTAGGTTTGACAGACTAAGAGGCCCTGGTGGCAAACTTAACAGGATGGAAAGCTGTCTGAGCAACAGCACACTTGCCTCTGGAGACAGCATAACTTCCATCTGAGGTACCAGCTTTACTGCAAAGCCTTCTTTTGATGGCAAACTGTCTACAGAGCTCTTTTCTAAGAAATATTGGGATGTTGAAGTGTTCCTGGTCAAACAACATGGTGATGTGGATAGTGAGGAAAGACAGATAATCCAAAATGAGTGTCAGAAGGCAATGGCATCTGCAGGCCCATTCCACCTGGGAGAATAAGGGATAGCATAATTTCTCCTATTTCCTCCACAACTGCTTTTCCACCCAAAGTCTCCTGTAACCTTCAGTCTCTTCTGTAGAACTATGCAGCAGAAATGTGCATTGAACATGCTTGTGTGGACATCTATGCACTTGTGTAACAGATACCATCTTGGATAACTCGCTGTAGATTACACCAGGCACCTCCAGAGCTAACAGCATGAACTACTACAGCTTGAGAAAACAAACCAGTCTCCTGTAGCTGTGGCTATAACAGACACATATTTCCTGTGGATCCAGCACAGAGGGGGACCTGTAACACATACTTGTCACTAGTTTATACATGCACATTCATGCGTGAGATTTTTGTGCTTATTGGAACAGGATTCTTTACTTAGAAGAATACAAGAGAAGGCAAATCAAAAACTTAAATAAAATAACATTTAAAAAAAGATATAGCTAGTAACATTACTGAGGTTTCTATAGACAGAGTGAGAAGTCAGGTTGTAAGAATCAGCCTGTAATAGCAGAAAACTATAGTCGAATTTTGAAGCAGAATTTTCCAATAAGAGGCGAAATTTTTGAAAGGGGTTGGGCATAGATACATGTCAGTCTTCCTCAGGAGACGATGTATAGTTATGAAAAACCTAAATGACAAGAAACAAAACAGAAAACACAGTTTATATGTGATTTCCGTACGAACAGATGCCTGAATTTGTTGACAGCTTTAATTTATAAAGTGTACAATTTCTTTGGATAGTTTATAAGGCAAGTATTCAATCCAATATCATCACAGCAATAATCCATGCATTTTAGATATAATATTATTTTTTTTTTAATTTCTTTAAGATATGAGCAAATGTTCAGTCTTGGGAAAATATAATATGCCTTACTCTCTTGGGTTTTAATGGTCTAGGTAAAGGAAGTTCCAAAAATACTACAAGAGTTTTTTTCTTTTTTGTTTTGGTCTCTGATTAGTGTTGATTTGTTGAAAAAGGAGAGCTACTGTTTTGGATAAATGCTTTGGTGTTGGACTGAAAGAATGGCCTATTGTCTGCAACCATTATTTTACAGAGTTGGTGTTTATGCAAAAAAAAAAAAAAAAAAGACTAAGATGCACTTAACTCTTCTGATTTATTCTTAACTGGGAATTTCTATGAGTTCTGAGTTTCTGTTATTTTCTGGAGTGGAGCTAAGCTAAGAAAAAATGCTATTATTTTATGATATTAGTCCTGTTCAATCACACAGGACTGTAGCTGAAGCACTGGAAGAAAACTAAGACAAATGCTATTAAAGATGCCTAAACCCATAGAATCATAGAGTCAGCTAGGTTGGAAAAGACCTTTAAGATCATCAAGTCCAACCATGACACCAGGACTGCCAAGTCCACCACTAAATCATACCACTAAGGGCCTTGTTGCCCTTCTTTGAACCTGCTCCAGAAACTCAGTATCTCTCTCATAGTGAGGGGCCCAGAACTGAACACAGTATTTGAGGTTCAGCCTCACCAGTGCCAAGTACAGGGGGGTTATTATTTCCCTAGTCCTGCTGGTCACACTATGTCTGATACAGTCTAAAATGCTGCTGGCCTTCTTGGCTATGTGATTTATAATCCAATATGGCATGATCAAATGTACAGGAAGTGCACCCACTATCTAAAATATAGTTACTGAGAAGTTACTTAAGTCAACTTGAAATGTCAGTTGTAACGAGAGTTTCCCTAACAAATGAACATTAGTTTTCCTTGAGGAAACTTGTAAGGCATAATAAACCAGTTCAGATTTGAACTGGCCGAGATATTAAGACTCAACTCAATTGAGAAACCAGTGCAACATGACATTTAGCTTCATGAGAGCGCTACCACATGACACAGAATCATAGAATTGTTTTGGTTGGAAAAGACCTTTAGGATCACTGAATCCTTAACACTTTTGCTTAGTTTGTATCATCAATATCCACTATGTACCATTTTCATAGACTATTCCTTAAAGACTTCTTTAAAAGTAGTGATGTATTAGTACTTTTGAAATATTTTATTTACTAAATATTAGCTCATACATTTAGCCACCATCTTGAACAGTGTGCAAATCAGACCACCATGTATATATACATATGAGAAAAAGTTCCACATCAGAATCATGCCCTGAATAACGAATTTAAAGACATACAAAAATCTCTTGGAAATAGATATGATTTATGCACAGTTTTTGAGGACTCTGCTCTGTCTATTTGAGAAAGGATGTGGACTTTATTATTCATAAAATTAATTCCTAATATTCAAGAAATATTTGTAGTAGGTGATAGCTAAAGTTTAAATGTCCCATTTTTGGCCAGTTACCTTTAGATGAGCACATATAAACTGTATTCATCTCTAATACAGCACGTTTAAAGATTACAGTATCTAAACACCGTGTAGTTTTGTGTTTCAGTGGCTGTCTTGCAAGTGTGGTTTGTTCTTGTATGGTAGGCATTGGCATATCTGAAAGAAAAAATGTTTCAATTATGAAAGATGCTAAAATGCCCTCAGCTTTCTGTAATTTCAGTGGGCATAATAACAGTGAGAATAATTCAGTGAGGATCTAGAACTGGGTAATTAAGGATTGAAATAGCTATGCTCTGCAACTTCATTTATAGGAGTCATGGACTCCAACACAAACCCAGGGCATTCAGTCTGTTACATATATTCTTGCTGATTTTTAACTTTAATTTTTGGCACCATTAAAAATAACCAGGAGCTTATAATGGCAACAATGACAGTATACAAGAACACAGATTCCATGATTCTATTATACTTCAGAAGCCAGAAATGCACCAAAATAGGTTTTAGCAGGAACAGCACAATATTTTTTGTATGAATAAATAAAACTTCTTGTAAAGACGCAAGAGATTATTCTATTTTGCATGATACAAAAAACCCTGTCCTCACAAAATTGAAATATTACACAATTTATGGTAGTTTCCCATAAATTACAGGAGTATATTGGTAGCTTGTTAATAATTAAAAGTCTTTTACTTTTTCAACTCTCAAATAAGTATTAGAGTAAATAATTCCAGTCTTCATCTGACATGACATCTAACCAATACAGGCATCACAAAATAAATAATTTATGAAAAATATTTATTTAAAGAGCTGTAATTTACCTTGCATTTACCATATGCCATTCATCCAAGTATCAATATAAAATATTCATTAGAGAAACTCATTAAAACAAACTTCTATACAAGGAGGTGACAGGCCAACAAAAAACATCAATCATTGCAGGGGTTTAAGTTGTTATTAGTCCATGTATATAAACTAATATTTAAAAGCAAAAAATTATGAATATTTTTACATTTACCCTGGAATCACCAGGGCTATATTCAAGCTTTTTATTCACCTGTTTCATAAAGCCCAAGTGGTCTGTGACAGAACACAGACATATAATTTATTAATGATGACTAAATCTGATGTAATAATTAATGGGAAATCTATAGCTAATCTTAATGGAAGAATAGCTAGGCATGTAATGATATTTAAGTTTGGCATAAAAGATCCTAGTCCATGCATTGCAAGCAGTGCAATTACTTGTGAATTTATGCAACTCTAGATTAATGGAAGGACACCAAGCACTAAAACAGTCTAAGACTGCCAACACTCAGAGATAAGGCATCTCTTATCATTCCTAATACACTGGTTTTAAATTCTAACTTAGGCTCATGACCTGATATATATGTGGGTAAACATTGAGAAGAGTATATGCTATCAATATCTTCCAATCAAAAATAACTAATATATGTGAAAAGTTTTTTAAGTAAGCAAATATCATGACTTCAAGTCTAAATTCAGAAAAATATAGCATGCCACGTCAATACATTTATGGGAATCACCTACAAAACTGTGTACCTTACTCCCATAAATAGATTCTTCTACATTAGGAGGTTCTGTTAAATATCTGCTTCACATAGACTGCACTTCTATTATGCTGTTGATCTGTGATTAAATGTTCTAATAAAATTAACTGTCTTTGCTACAAACAAAACATCTGGAGCAATATTTAGTTTCATGTCAAACATATACAGGAAACACCTGTCTAGGTGAAGTAATTTTTAAAACAATGTCACTAATCCATCTGTTGTGAAAACGCATGTCACAGTTGTCACATGAAAAAGCAGTATCAACAAACATAGAAACATTAAATTAATTTGGAAGGTAAATGTTCTAAAATTAACAAAAAATTCATTAATCCAAATGTTACCATGTCAGTCTGATTTCATACTGAATAAGAGCTTTTGATTATTCCATGGTAAAAATTCCAGATGTAAAATTAAGCTACACAATTAGAAGATTAAACATATCGATGTAACTCTTCTTAAGCACCTGTACAAAACAGAGCCTTAAAAGACTTTTAAGAAAAATAAAATGCATCTTACATAAAAGGAAAAACATAGAAATAAAGTTAAATATATCTCATATTTAGAATGGAGACCCTCACAAGTTTGAACAAAACTCATGAGTAGGATAGCATGTTTGTTCACAAGTGCAACATAAGGACATATGACAGAAATATTCTTGTTTTGTGGGATTTTTTCCAGTATTTCTTTTCTTCAAGATATTAGTACAATATGTACTATATATTTTTAAATACCTGCTTGGAAGACAGAACCAAAAGAAACAGAAGGAAATAACTCAAATGTCCAAGAAACCTCTGTGGCCTTTATGACAAGAGTTCCTCTGCCTTACATTTCTGCATGAGAGTACTATCAGCTAACTTTCCACCTAAAGAGTCTTCCAAAACTACAAGTAAGGCTGCTTCTTCAGTTATGGTAAAATTTATTAAATGCAATAATAATAAAAGAAAAAAAATTAAGATTGAAAAAAAGAAACCCAACTAGAAAGTAAGAGATTCCTGCCTCAGGGAATATTATGATAGGGGGTATAAAAAAACTTTGTATGAGTAAAATTTAATAATTATACATCACAGTGTCTTAAAATGTCCTCTCCCTCATCTGGTACTGCCCACTGTTAAAGACAAAGCAAGTAACCAGCTAAAAGCTTCTTTGTCCTCTTTACCAATTTGTATACTCTCCTGCTTCCCATTTAATCTATTTTTGATCACAGATAATATTAGGTGCTGTTTTGTTCAATCATTTCTATCGTATTTCAAACCAAAATTTTTGATATCTTCTTAAGTACATTCTGAATTATAGAGTCATCTGATGGGATGGCCCTTTGAGATGGAATGATGTTAAGAAGAAAATTAATGAGGAAATGTACAAAGAAAACACAAATATTTTTGAGTATCCTCAAAGTACTCTGAAAGTGATTTTGAGACTAAAGTTTCTAGATCTTCCTGTATCATTAGTAGCAATGTGAGGACAAGAGAATAGGGAGGGAGTTTGTATGGGCCTACTTGGACAGTCAAAGTCACATTGAGACCTATACAGCCAAAAGTAGGGATAAAAGACAAATAACTATAACAATCTCTCCTTGCATGTCAAGGGGTCTCAGAAGAGACCATGGGGTTTATGCCTTACATGCTCTTGTTTGCAGGAGGGTGAGAGAGCTCTTTGATCTTGTGAAGGACAAACAGAAAATCATGCTGGAAGCAACAGTTGAGTCAGTAGTAGTACCATGTGTGCTGGACTTCCACAAGAGAGTAAGTGGGTTTATGGCCTTAGCACACCATAATAACCTTGCTGAAACACAGCAAAAGCAGAAAATGTGGTATGATTGACAAGTTAAGGCTTAGACATACGAGGTGGGTCAAAGGGTCATAGTTCTGATCCCAGCTTGGGAGGAAAACTGTAAACAGACTAGGAGGGACCATTTAACAGCATTAAACAGGTCAACAATATTATCTATCCCATACAGCTTCCAGAGAGATAGCGGAAACACAGACTCTACAGTTTTAAGACAAGCAAGCTTTAGCAAGGACAGGAATTTTCTTTACTATATGCATGCATAGTGTGAAATGGAGGTAAAATTCATAATGGATTCAACTGGGAAAGCAAAAAAATACTGTAGTAAAGGAGATGATTTTTGACTTCAAGTTGTACCTGTTGAGGGAGTGCAGAGGACAGCAGTGCCAAGTTCTGTCAGTGTTGTGCTCCAGACAAGCTGAGGCCAAACTCAGCAGTAAAGCCTTCGGTGAGGCTTGAATTTTCAGAGGTACAATTACAAAGGTGTAACAGTCATATGAAAAGGAAGCACTGTGTAACTACATCTTATGGGATGGACCTAATGTCTTTACTGTTTTTGACTTTTTATGGGTATAAGAAGCAAAAAAAAAAAAAGTTTTGTAATGTAATTTATAGCTATTTGCTTTGCTGTAGCAAGATTATTTGGAATAGCATTTGGACAGTGAATTGTGTTTTTTGTATTACTGTCAGAAAAAGTGAAAATAACCCATCAAAGATAAAACAAATTCTATAAAACAAAATCTAATGGCTCTTTCAGACTTCTTAAATGTTGGATGGTCATTAAAAGATTGTCAGTTATAATCTCCCTAGACATTTCCAATCCACCTCATGGCACCATCCAAGCCGTATATACATAATTAAGCCTAACAGTCCCAGCGCATCAGAACAACAATTCATACAGCTTAGATCTTTTCACAAAAGATTAATGTATGAGAACAATTTTTAGCCTTCCCTTAATTCTATAAGGAATCTGTAACAAATGTTCTTTGAAGAGATGATGTCTGCTGTCATTCTACTGTCATGAATAAATTAAATAAAGCTTCATTTATCTTTAGTTTTAGTCCCTTCTTTCCTACCTGCTATTAATAAAGTTGGTAAGGATTCACAAGATGCAAAAATAATTTTAACTTGGTCAAAACATTGTGGGTTTTTTTCAGCTGTAGGAAACATCTTCACATATGAAGATAGGGTTGAACACTTCACAGGTATTTCAGATTCTGCCACTACAGCAGTACAACCAATCACCGTGCTAAAAATGATGTCTTTGATCACCCTATTTGTTTCTTCCTTCAAGTGAATCCTTAAGTCACTGTCTTTTTGATGCAACACAGTTGTAGACAGTCAGTGATTAGTACCAGATTAAGATAGAGGCCATGAAGGAAGGTTTTAACATGCCCCAAGTATATATCCAGGGAAGACAGGACTTAACTATTCACAGCTATGAACTGTTTTCATTCGGTGCATGACCACAGCCCAGCTGAGAAAACCACAAATCCGTTCAATATAACAGTAATCCCACAGGTCCACCCTACCTTTCCCTAGAAGAAGAGTCAGCTATCACCATTTGGCAATAAGGTATTGACACTTGACTGTGAGCCAGTTCTGTAGCTTGACTGTGTACCCCTATTAACTAAGGTAAGATGGAGAAGAGCATGACTTTCCTTGGTTCCCAGGCCCTTTGGGACCCACTCCAAGAACTAAGCTGAGTCTCTTTGGACATCCTGTCACAAGCAGTGGCAAAACTTCACAGAACCTGTTTGTAGTGCTTAGTATGGCAAAGGAGAATCAAAATGATTAAGAACAACACTGAAATGTTAATGGTGGAAGAGAAAACAAGGACATAGGCAGGAAACATTCCTGAGGTCGAACCTTCCTCGTTGTCTCACATTAGCATTCTCAGTTTTCACATACTCCTAGTGTAATGATGTGCTTTCTGGCTTCCCATACCACATTTGCAATCTATGCAAAAGATTCCAGTCTCACAGGAAAAACATATCTGCCCAGTAACTCATTCTGTTTTTCTGTTCTGTCAGTGTCCATGGGCTAGGAGTGCTCATTGAATCGTAGAATCATAGAATCACAGAATAGTTAAGGTCGGAAAGGACTTTAAGATCATCTACTTCCAACGCCCCGCCATGGGCAGGGACACCTCACAATAAACCATGCCACCCAAGGCTCTGTAAATGTTCTTTACAGATGCTGCACAAACAAACAACCCAAGGTGGTATAGGCTGTGCTCTATCTTCCTTCATTTATAATAATGTCTACCAGGCTAAGGAAGAGCTCACCTGGCACTACAACAACTGGACAGAGCATTGGAAGCAGTGGATAATGACATGAGAAGAGGGAGAATGGCTCCACTGGGATGTTGTAGGGAAGCCAATCAGTTAGCCTAAGAGATATTATATGCTTTTGTTGAAGAGAGTGATCTTGAATTCCATTTCCAAAGAGATTTTCACTGTGACAGACTCTTTTCATTATAGTCATCTTCATGCTTTATCCAAGCAAATAGGAGTCCAAACCCCTCCAGATGTCTGAGTAACTTGGCAAGCTCTCTACCTTCCAATCTAGGGTGGCTAGTTAGCAGCTATAAATGCACTGATGGGTCAAAGGCAGTCCTTCCAACATCTTCAGAGGGACTGTCCTGTGATAATTGCCTCAGCAGTGTCAGGCTAGGGAGAGAGAAACAAGAAATTTAAAGATCAATCAAGTCTGAAGAAACACACAAAGGTATTAAAGGGAGATACTTCTGGAGTTTTCCTTGTGTTATTAGGTATTTTTTGTTGTTTTTTTTTTTTTTTTTCACTGTAGCTTTCTCTAGAGTGTATCTTGAAGAAGATGTGCATTTGATCAGAGTACATTTTGAGGCAATCCAAAGCTGGTAGTTTGCAGCTTTGTCTTCTCCGCACTGGGTGTTAGACTACCTTTTTCTAGGTTTTCTGACTGCACATTTACAAATGTGTTTAGGCATCAGAAAATGAAAATGGATTTATATAAAAACTTTCCCTTGTTCTTAAATTTTCTAGTGGGGCAGGGCACCATGTAATGTCATTTGTTTTTCAAACTCATCACTCCTGTGAAAGGTCTTTGTTTATGTTTCACACCAGCCTTTATATACTGAAAGCAATCAAGGATGTTGCTCTCTGAGAAGGCTCTTAGTACTTTTGACCTCTCAAAATAACTGGAACTTTGTTACAAATTGTCACATTCCTACTCTGAGTTTGGTTTAATGCAATTTGGTTTAACCATCAGATCATTCAGAAAGGTTATTAGATCTTTGACAATGCAGTTAGTGTTAGGTCAGTTTCACAATTTATATCCAGTGAAAACCACCTTAAAGAGTCTTAGTTACAGCTGTAATATGTCATGAGGATCAATCCTACTTCTACAAATTCTACTTGGATATCACCTTCTGGTGACTTATTTTTTAAAAATTCCAGTATTTCCTTATTCCCAAGTTTTTGCTTGATATAGAAGTCACCTGTGTTTTTAAATGTTGCCTTGATCCTTTCTTGCTTTAAAATACAGAATCTGCAACTACAATCCTGTAAACTAAGAGATATGTTTATAATTAAGATTTGCATAAATTTATTTTAAAGTTCTTTATGGGTAGGAATTTTAAGACTATATGCCTGCATGCCCTTATGTTATATATAAATGACAGAAGTTGTCATTTTATTTATGATAAGATTTTCAGTCTATGCTTTCTGTTGAGTTTGTGGAATTTTCAATCTGAATATTTACTGTATTACACAAAGACTTTTCTAATGGTTCCAAGCATGCGTCTTGGTGCAAAGTCACCCAGTACCAGAAAGTGAGTTGTGATATAGAAAAGACTAATTGAATTTAAAGACTGAGATGTATGCAGGAATCTCCTGCATATTTAAGATAGAAAGTTATGTATAGAACAATGGGAAAGATCCCAGCTCTGCAGAAGTTACTTTTAGAGCTTTTAGTGAAATCAGGATTTCATATCATGTCTTCTTCCCTGAGGACAAACAAGACTCATGTGGTCTTAAAATCAAGGAATCTATTCTTATTCTTCAAATCAATAGGAGTGGCAGAGCACATATTCTCAGTGTCTGAGGGCAGAGAGAAGTAGAAATAGTATGAATCATATCTATACCTCTTTTAAAAAATTATAAAATTCAAAAATACAAATAAGAACTAACATAACTTTATGTTCTTCAATCAACTATAAAGAAGGCATGGAAATATAGGACTTGAAAAGAAATCTTCAAAACAAAATCTGTTTCTATATACTCTTCTTGGAAATAGCTTGCCAGCACTCATACAGGATTAAGAGGATCTTGGGCCAAAATGAATGAGAGAGAAACTGTTTGCAATGTGTTGGTAATGTGAGTAAATGTATACAATTCCCCTGTGGAATCTGTCACCTTGAAATTTTGTGGCAGAGCACAGAATCACTTTGGTTTGGGAACCCATATTATGATACAAAAACTGCTTTCCTACCTAAAAAAATAATAATTTTCAGCTAGGAATCAGCATTTCATATTTAGGCACAATATACTGTCACACTGTGTGATGTTGCTAATGATGTGCTATGCAAAACTGATGAGATACTGGCTACTTGCGAAAAATGTAAAGTGACATTCTATGCACCTACCTTCAGCAGGAACAGTCCTTTTAACATATGTCATATAGTAACAATGATTCAGCCAACTGACACCAATTAAAAAGTCACAAATGGTTGCTTTTCTCTAATGTTCAAGGAGTTCAAAGAATTTGGATGTGTACATTAAGGATCAGATGCTTGGTTGCATATTCTACAAACTATGTTTTAAACATACAGATGGCTGTGAGAATAACTACCAGGCAAAAGTGAAGGGTGAACTGTCACAAAGTTTGACAGGCCATTGCATATTGAGGGTCTTCTTATCCTATTGCCATTTGAAAAATCTCACAGTATTTCTATATTGTGTTTTGCAGGCAGATGGCAGGCAGGTAGGTATTCTGGTTAAGGCATGGGACTGGCAATACAAGAAAACTGCCATAAATATCTTTATACTGCTATATGATCTTCCAGTATGACCTTAGATAAACTTTTAATCAATCTGCCTTGGTTGTCAGTGTCTGAAAATTTTGGATACTACTACCTTCCTATCTCAAATTTTCTGCATGTTAGTGAAACACTAAGGTACCATGGCAGTTGAATTACTACACAGGCCTGTTGAAATTTTTTTTAGTTAATTTTACAGAAAACTTTTTAATGGCTTTTAAAGCAGTCTCAAGTCCAGGAGCCTGTACAGCAAAGTAGAGAATCCTGAACTGGCAACAGTGGGCAAGGATCAGATATTTGGTGACAGAAGAAACTTGGTTGATCAGTTCCATAGAGAAGAAAACAGGTATTAAATACAGGTCTGGGCTTATCAAAAAGTTCAGAGAAAAAGGGGAAAAACAGCAGAAAACCACTGAATATGATAAAATATAAAGGAAAAAGAAAGAAGGAATAGGTATATATTATAAAAAATCTTCCAGGGCCAAAGTCACTTGTTGAAAGGCTGATAAAAGTCCACTGGGGTAGTTATTGATAGAAGTCTTGTCTGCAACCAGGGAATCAGATATGCGTGTGTCTGTGGATAGAGTTATCTGTAAAATTAAAGGAGAGAAACACTACTCTCAACAGTTACGACACTGAGAAATTTTAATTCTCAGGGTATATGTTGGAGAACAAATGCAACTAACAGCCAAAGGAACTCTGTATTCCTAGATGCGTTTAGCTGTCGTGTTTCTTAATCAAGTATTCCCCAGAACTATATTTGGAGAAAATAACTTTAAGTAATTAATTAACTTTAGGTTAATTAAAAAGTTGATTCAATTTAAATTAAAGTGAATATATACAGAAGTAGGACAGTAGGTAAGGTCTGGGATTTTAGAAGGATCTATTTTGATGCAGGAAGTGAGTAGGAAGGTCGGTTAGGTTGAAAACCTTGAATATGATTAACCTGAGCTCAAGAACTTGAGGCCTGAAGCTTTTCCCAGTTAAAAGTGTCTAAAAGTAATCTATGTCACAGATAAAGAGGAAAGACCTTCCAAAAAGGGGATTAATGCATACATAACCACCTCAAAACCTGTATAACCAGAGGCATAAAATAATTGGAAAATATGGAAACAAAGAAGACAATATTTTAAAGTCAAGATGGGGCAAAGTTTGCAAGATGTATTTCTCAAGTGTATTAGAAGCAGGTCAGTTTTCACCCTACTGCTCCAAGTAGAAGACAGTTCAAGGTTTTCTGTCACCAACCAGTTCAGAATTTTTTTTTTATACCACTGTGAAGACACTCAGTTCTAATTTCACACTACTATTACTTGGACCAATATTGTCCTTTAGTTTAACTTTCTCTTCCCCCTTTCTGATTGTTTCAGGAAAAGCACATAATCCCTGCTGGCTTTCCTGTGGTTTTGCTTCCTTTAGTATACTTTTAGTTTCATTTAATCCTTGAATTCTGGCAACAAGAACTGTAGCATTGCCAGGCTATACTGGTATGAATAGTTCCCTGTTGCTGGATCTGGCCCCTCAATTTGTAAATTTGCCTTTTCATGGCTCCAAAACAGTGGTGATCCCATGGTCATCAACTAATACTCCTCCCATCAACCCTTTTTCAGTTGTTTTCCTTAGATAATTTCCCCAAATACATATGTCTGTCAATAAACCATTAGTAATACTAGGATAAAAGAAGAGCTACTTCAGATGAAACATTATATTGATTATTCCCAGCTGAGGAATTGGAAAGAAATTGTCAAGTCTACATTTTTTCTGGAAACTTGAAGGACATTGCCAGCTCACTGCTCTACCAAGCAGTAAGATTCTGATGGCCTCCTAAACAGACTTGAAGTAAAAAATTGACCAAATTGGTTTTCAGATAGAGCTCAATTACCTTATAAAAGGAATTATATGACGTGTTGTGTGTGAATTTGAATAGAAGACACAAAATGTCTTCTCCAGTCCTATATTTCTGTCTGATTTTCTTTCCATTAGATTTCTCTCCATATTCTTTAAATAAAAGCAGTTTCAGTCTTGCATCTCCTTCTCCTTTAGTCTTTGGTTTACTTTGCAAAATACAGAAAAGCCGTCTTTTGACCCCTTTTTGTTTTGTTTTGTTTGTTTTTCTAACAGAGAAAACCAATCCTACTGTTGATGCATTGTCTCTATTCATCTTCTTGAATGCATGGTTCAGTAAAACTGAAGCTGCAGTTTTGAAAAGACAATGGTATTTCCAGATTTGAACCCTGATAAAAAGCATGACACAGAGGGAGAAGGAGTAAAATGCCTGGAAAATTAAGACTTATGGCAATCTAATGACCCAAGAAGAAAGCACTTCCACTGTAGAGAATTCCCTACAGTAATTTTGGAAATCTCATTACAGACAGATCTTCTGTTACTTCAAGGATAGTCTCAAATACAATTCTCCCACATTTGTGTGTAATGATAAGAAGCTCTATCTGCAGATTAAGCCCCAACTTTTGAACATTTGTAATTCAGGGCATTTTGTAGAAAAAATAAAGACTGTAGTATGCCAATTAAATCACCCAGAAGACTGGATTACCACAGTTTTGTTTGATCATAGCCTTGTTTAGTGATTGGCAGGGTAATAAATAGCAGAGAGAGGTCCAATATTCCTGTTTCTTCAAGTTCAAGTGTTACAGTTTCACTTCGAAAGCCAATATTAGCTATTTCATGTACTTGGGGAGGAAGAGAAAGAGCAAAAAAGACTTTTGTTCAAAATGGCTCAACAGCCGGCCTTTCTTTTCAAGTGAAATTGAAGGGAAAAAAGGAATCAAAACAAGACATTATAATCGTACTCCCAGGTATATGATCCTTTCAAATAGCGTTCCCTTTAGCAGCCGAAATTATGCCATGCTTTATTTTTACCTGTCTAGAGATAGCTGGTCTTAGTAGTTCGATGACAGAAGAGCAGAGGATAAACATCCTACTTCATGTAAAATATTTATCGGAAAAAACAGCTGGTGACTGAATGAATTAAACAATTTAAAATTGTCCTCACAGATAAAAAAAAAAAAAAGGCATTTTTTTCTGAAGCCGTTGCTTTACACATACTTCATTAGTAATTAACCCTCTTAAACTCTATATAAATGTTACCAAAGTGTATTTAATAACGTCTTTATTATATTCCCATTTATCTTTATTTCTTTTCCTCCTTATATAGGAGTATAGAGTATAATACACCTATAAAATGATATTGCTCTTTCTAAAAGATTTCTGCTGACCAGTTTGTAATTTTGCAGGATTAATTCTGGATAAAAGAAAAGCTACCACTCTCTGATTGCTCCTCTTGGGTGCAGATGTCATCCTTCCTTTAAGTTAATAATTTCATAACCGGTGATATGGCTGATTTGCTCATAAAAAATAAAGACACTCTGGTCCTAGATGTTATTTATCATTTGGTTTCACAAAGAAAGCACATTTTGATGCACAAATCCATTCTCAAACCAATCTGATTCCTTGCTAATCCGTAGCATATTGTGATCTTTACTGGGTAATGAAGTCTTCATTTTTATGTGTAAAAAAATCTCCTGTATAATACAAACAACATTATCTCTAAAACTGTGATACATCATCATACATGCAAAACCAAAGCCTTGGGTAAGCCTAGCAAGTTAGATGAACCACTTCAATTTTCCATCAATCAAATTATAGTTTATTGTTCAGCTGAACTACCTCAGGCAACACAAATCTAAAAACTGTCATTTTGGAAACATTACATTTTTTTCCTGTCACATTATAACCCAAGCCATGGCCATAAAAAAGAATGTCATACCATTACTGACTGTAATATTCCTTAATTTAAGAACAGCTAATTCATCTGCAGTGTATGCAGTGTTCCTAGTATTTGGAGTTTATAGCAGTGCTCAGTTACAGTAATCTTATCAAACTCCATTAGTACATTTATTATTTTTAAATAATGGAGATTTTTGAAAATTCAATTAAGAATAGAATGGTTGTTTATAACAGCATTTTAATGCCTACATTAGAAATAAGGTTTACATTTCAGAATCATCTAATATTTCAATTATTTAGTTTCTATGAGCACTAAATTGTAGGGAATTTAATTAAAAAATAGGCTTCTATGGCATACGCTTGATGAAAGAATCTGTTGTCTTTTCTCTTTTTTTTTTTTTTTTTTTTTTTTAACAGCAATGAGTGTCATCACCATAAGACCCAGAAGTTAAAAATTAATCCAGTAAACATTACAGGGCTGTTTGCATTCTGTCACCCCAAATACGCCTATGTTGTTTTTGACATTTAGGCTAAGAAATTTCTCTGACATTGAAGATTAGCTTGTACATTTTAAATGTTCTACTTGCCACCTATCTTAAATTTCTAAATTATAATGTTATGGTGTTCCTTTATTTATCCATATTAAGTTGAAGTGGGTATAGCAGCTAATGGAAGAGTAAAGTGTGAGAATTACAAACAGAAGAGAGTATATTTTTTCCCTTGTTAAAACATATAGAATTGAGAGAGTGAAAAGAAAGAGACTTACTAATACAGGTATGTCCCCCTCACCCTCTATATGCTTAAAAAATATAATCATGTTACCCTAAGAAATCATAAACTTAGTTAAAATATGTCTTTAAATAATATATGAAGAAATTTAAAGATAACTGAAATGCAAGAACATACACTTCACTGTAAAGATATATATCATGAGGACACCTGTCCCCCCCCTTAATTGACTACCTGCTAAAAGAAAAACGTGCTAAAAGAACAGATTTACTGTGCAGTGAGGCAATGAATTTAAGAGGTCTCTGCTGAATAAAAAGCTAGGTCCATTGGTTGAGCTGGGCCATGTTCTTGAACAAGTTCAGACATATTAACTGAGCTTTTATGCGCTTTTATGCACCATTTATTTTTGAAAAATCAGGAATTTTCACTGCAGCAATTACTTATGCACCAAAGTAATAAAATTCCTGTTGTTGGTATTCACCAAATCTATGCTAAGCAAATGCTAGAGAGGATTATTGTACACATTTTGTATGTGCATGCAAAAAGATAAGGGAAATCAACCCTAGGAATTTAGAAATGTAATTTGCAGTTTCTTTTTGTTTTTTAGTAGAATCGGGTTATTTTATGTAAGATACAAGTTTACCTGAGGAACATATTTCTTCTCCTGTGATACTCAAAATTGCTGATTGCATTTATGGATCCAATTACTTTTCTATCAGCTTAGTACACTGCAAGAGGTATGAGTGAGTACATAAAGTAAGACAAAAATCAAACCCTTATAGTGCTTTCTTTTTTTTCTTAGAGAGTCGCACTAGGGCTCAGTAGTGCACCAGAGTTTTTTGGGGAAAAAAAAAACCAGTCCTAATTTCCAGAGTATACTAGAGTTTTAGTCATCTCATTCTCTGTTTCATTGAAAAGTGGTCACACTGGTGACTATCTCAAGCAGCAGTTAGAAAAGGTGGGCATCAGACATAATTTTCTAATTCTGAAACCTATACCTTCTAGTGTTATACCTGTTCTGTAAGAGCTCTTTTTCTGTTTTATACTATTTTGTTTCTCCTCCTGAAGGAAATTATTTTTCTTTGAGCTGAAAGTAGTCCCCTAAGCGTTTTGTTATCTCAGATGTGAGTTTTCCAGATCAAAAGGAACTCTGAGAATGCCATGATCTTCATTCAACAGGGTAGGTAATAAGGAAGTAGAAAGAGGGTGTCAGAAAACTAGTTACAATAAAATAATATGACTGACCTATCTAAGACTCAGTAAGATCGGTTAAAATTGCTTCCTCTCAAATGAAAACATGTTTTTTGTGACTCATTCCACTGACTCATGCATATATGTATATTTTCACTGTGTCTATAAAAATTCTTGTTTTATCCTGTTTTGCTGGAAGTTGGACTTTCCTACTGTGATACTAGCTGCTGGCAGTGGAAGCATCAAAACTTCTGGCATATTCAGCCTCGCAATAAAATCCAGGGTGTTTCCTAGATACAGTATAATTAACTTCAAATGCTATGTTACAATCATGTTCAGGGCGTGACTTAGACAAAATAAAACACTTCTGAGTGAAGACTGACGTGCAATTCTAAGTGCACCCTTTTTTGTGTCTAGGTTCTATAAATATTTCAGAATACTATAGATATCATCAAACCAAAGCATTTTAGGCCCCTTAAATTCTGGACCTTAATTTTACAAAGTGAGATTTTTTTTGTTAACTCATTTAAACTCTTGTTGTTTAAAATATGAGTAAAACCTAACAAGTCAGCCACATTTTGCCTAGCTGTATTTAAGATTATGCATTACGATTTTTCAATCTTAGTAATCATGTACGGAGGGTGATAAAATCAACATGGAAGCTCTCTGGTAGTCAGAAAATTGACACTTTAAGTGTTTACACATACCTCCTTCAGATTCCTTAAAATCTTCCAGGCAATATATTGAAATGGACACACTCTCTTCTAGTCTGAAGTACATATTCCAAAATAATTTTTGTCATGCTTCTGTCATGCCATTCAAACAAGCTCTCAAATTATATCTCAAACTCTCAGTGTAAAGCTACCAGCTTTATACTTTATACCAGCTACCAGCTTTATACTTCCTTTCTTTAGTAAACATATGCAGTTAACTGTTTTATAAAAACTGGTTCTAGCTAGGCTTCTTCCTGTTGTGTTTATCTTTGGCATATGACAATGTGTCAGGATATGATCCAAACTGTGTAGATTTAAGTACTGTATCAACCCTGAGACCTTCACTGTTACCTTGACCTTTGAGTACTCCATGCTCAGAAGCCTGATCTGGAAGATAGGCACTGATCTGTCTGCAGTGTAGCCAGGTTTTGAAG
Organism: Lathamus discolor; assembly: GCF_037157495.1. NCBI lineage: Eukaryota > Metazoa > Chordata > Aves > Psittaciformes > Psittacidae > Lathamus > Lathamus discolor. The sequence continues at coordinate 128,872,777 of NC_088885.1, read as the reverse complement.
GGGCAGCATCAGGGCTCAGGCATGGATATGTGGTTCAGTTATCCAGACCATAATATGCTCAACACAGAGCTACCTCCAGGACGAAACACTTTCTTTTAAAACAATGTGTCTAAAGAAGAATGTCTTAATATTGTTCTTTGTCATCACCGATTGACAGACTACACTTAAATCCCTGTCTCAGCTATTGTCCTTTGCAATCTGACTTCTAGAACACAGAAAATTTCTACTTTTCTGTTATTCCTTTATTAACCACCTGACACCAGGTAAAGTGCAAGCAGTAGGAAACATGGATGTACCTATTGAAATGGGCATAAAATACAGCTCAGGCATTTTCACAGAAAGGCACTTTTAGTTTTTACAGTCCAGAAAAAAGTCCATTAAAATGAAATTATGGATGCATTCTTAACAATTCATAACAGTAATAACAGTTCATGGACGGGTTTCATTTATGTTCTTATCATAATGACATGATCTCTTTACAGACTCTGCCACTAATTTATAACTAGTAAAAAAATCAATAAATAGTAATTTATTCAATTTTTCATTAGGCCAATGTGTTGGTATTGGAATATAGCAGATCCCCAGGTATTCAAATGCTGCCTGTCATTTGCTCTTGTCTGAGATCCTTTTTCACCTTTGTGACACTTTAAAATGGTCTCAAAGGATAAGATCGAATGAGGACAGAGCAAGTTTTTTGACAAGGTCATTATTTTTAACTATCAGAATTCTTTTCATTCTCTGCAGATGCATATCAAGAACAGCATTTGTAAATTCAGGCCACAGCATTAAATACAAAAGAGGAAAACAAATAATTGCTTGCGACAATACTATTATATTGTACTGATTGGATCATTACATCATGTTCTATAAAAATTTTACAAATTTGAGTCCAAATATATCTGTTAGAGAATATAAATCTTACAACAGTACAGACAAAAGTTAATCAAAGCAATACTTTCTCTTAGGTTGGTGAGCAGAAGGGGCATATAGGGAAAAGGAAAGAGAAAACGTTTCTTTAAACAAGCGTATGCAAAGAACTAGAAAGTACTTTGATACTAGATCTTTCCTGAGTAAAAATGCAGTCTTTTATGGAGGATGAAGCTGTAGCTCAGCATCTCTGTGCTTCTGAGCATGTTAATCCTATACAAATGATGAGTATGGAGTAGTACCAGTGATGAAATCTTACAACTTTTTCATTTGTTAAGACATGGAATCCTATTTTTAACATGATACAAGAAAAATAAATTGCTATGAAATACCAAAGGATATAAAAACTAGAAGCCAGCAGAGGAGTAGTAGACTCTGAAAATGTATCGTATTGTGGGAAAATGACCCACATATTCCAGTTTTTAGGAGAGTGCTTTCTCCCCTTCTGATCTTTTTTTCCAGATTTGTATTTGGAAGGATATATTTTCCCTTTTGGAAATCTCTTTAAGAAGGTCCGTGGACAACATGTGTTGGATCAAAAGTTTCAGAACTGTAAGGTCTTTCAAAGCTTTTTTTTTTTTTTTTTTTTTGCTATTGCATTTCTTTTCATTACAACCCATTTTGATGATGGTTGGGTGAACTGTTCAGGGGAAAAAAAGTTAACCTGCCCAAAGTTCATTGGTCAAAAAATCTGAACAAAACCAAAGCACATATTTTTAATGGTATTTCTCTTTTTGTGTTTTAAAATCTCAGAAGCAGGAGTGGTTTGTGATTTTTTATTTTTTTTTTATGTGTGTGTCTTTGTATACACAAAAAGACAATGTTTGACTATGAAATAATTAGCCTGAAGCTGACACGTTCATATCCTGATCACTAGGCAGAATGTGACTATCCTAAAACCACAGGAGCAATTTCTTGATACAAAATGAGGTTACGTATTCTTAGCTGGTTCATAATTTTGTACCATTTTTACACACACTGTAGTATCATAAATACATATACAACAAGTGGAAAGTCAAATATATTAACTATATAAATATATATCATCTATGCTTCATGATTTATGAAATTGTGAAGTATATTATGTGAATAGTTACAGTTATTACAGGTTGCTCACTTAGAAGCTTTAGTCTCTCTCTTTCCCCCTCAATATATTAATATATATATATGCAAACGTTCCTATTGTTAAAGATACCCCCTCCATTCCACTCTTGTGAGACCCCACCTGGAGTTCTGCGTTCATCTCTGGGGCCCCCAACATAAGAAGGACATAGACCTGCTGGAGAGAGTCCAGAGGAGGGCCACAAAGACACTCGGAGTGTTGGAGCACCTCTCCAATGAAGAGAGACAGAGTTGGACTGCTCATCCTGGAGAATAGAAAGCTCCAGGGAAACTTTTTAGCAGCCTTCTAATGCCTAAAGGTGGCCTACAAGAAATCTGGAGAGGGACTTTTTACAAGGGCAAGTAGTGATAGGACAAGGGGGAATAGCTTCGAACTGAAAGAGGGTAGGTTTAGATTAGATACAAGGAAGAAGTTCTTTACTGTGAGGGTGAAGAGGCGCTGGAAAAGGTTGATGTGGCAGCCCTATCCGTGGCAGTGTTCAAGGCCAGGTTGGATGGGGCTTTGAGCAACCTGGTTTAGTGGAAGTTGTCAAAAAAGTAGTCAAACATAAATGATTGTTATGAGTAATGAATTGTTCATATTCCCTGTTGACTAGAAAAGAAGTAATCAGTGTATTTGCATCAGAAAAATATTTAATTCAAATATTATGGAAAACCATTTTATTAAAATAGTATTGGAACAGGTTACTCAGTGAGGCAGAGGAAACCCCTGTAACAGCTATTTTTTAAGGACATTAGACAAATGTTTCAGTAACACTCTATATAACTGATCCCTTACAGACTAGGGGGTATATTAGAAGACCTCTTAAGGTCCCTTCCAACACAACATCTGTATGAAGTTCTGATTGAAAAAAGCCCAATACAAATATTTATCAGACTTTTTTTTCTTATTCACATAGTTTGTTACTTTATGTTTCTATGAAACAGCAGTGAACTGGAAGGAACTGACAGCAAATGCTTTAATTTGGCAGTTTAGGAAGGAAAAAAATCTTTGCACTTATTTTGATGTCTCTTACTGGCAGAAAATACAAATGAAAAGCTGCCACAGTATCTTTGAGAAAAATTCAGCCAAGTAATTCTTTTTCAATATGAGATGTATGATTGGGTCTACAACCAATCTCCGAACTCTTTAGTTGTATGTTTCACATTACCACCTTGAAAATTTATTTTGATATATGTATAAACAGAGATAAGTAGACAAACATTCATACAAACTTTCCTTAAGTAGTCAAACTAAAGCAAAATTTGACTAAAATCTTATTATGCTGGTGCATAAGAAGGCAAAGAATTATAGACAGCATCAGTTACAGAAAGGCAGTATAAGCACAATGGTCATATCTATTTATTAGGTGTACAAAACTACTTCCAGTAGTTTTGCAGTCGAAACTGTACTCCTGCAGAATTATCTGATAGCTGTTACTGTAAGATGGCATGCCACTTAATTCTGAAATTAGGAACTACACATCAATTAATCAAAGAAAAGTTGAAAAATGCAAGCCCCGTTTTGGCTTTTCAGCAGAAACAGTCAGTAGACACATGCTTGGCAGCTCCCAGTACAGGGTGATTTCAATAATGTTATGTCCCGTTCTTCTTTGGGTGATGGAGAAAAGAGTCAAATGCGCCAGTAACCTGCACTCTCCAAAATGGAAAGGCTGGGATTCCTCATAACCTTACTCACATTGGGTAGAAGAAATGCTTCTAAGTGAGCAGTCTGTAATAACTGTAAATATCCAATGCATATTCACAATAGCCAGGAAGAATATAGCTGCTGCAGATGGATGAACTTCCAGCTCTCTTGCATAAGGTCAAGAATATTTGAACACCAGTAAAATAAGACTTGGGGGTAGAAGGAGTGAGAATCTCATGAAAGTGTTCCAAAATACATATTTGTATATTTCAATAGTATTTTATTGCTTCCTTAGATTCTCCTTTTAACACCTTTTTACCTAGCTTGTTTGAAAAACTGCAAATTTAGGAGCATGCACTTAATTTGCTTTTGAATATCTTCCAGTTATGATTAATACTTTCCGCGTTACAAGTATTTTTACAGTGATTTATGCCAACAGTTGCTTTAAACTTTGAAATCGGATACTTCTAAGTTTCAAGTATAACGTTGGGTGTAATAATGCATGTGCACTAAAGAAATGCAACTAAATATGAAGTAGCCTTATTATTTGGGCTACCAGTAACTGTTAGGTCATCTGTTAATCCTTCCTTATTCTATAAAAGAGAGTGAAATTGTATCTAAAGTATAACCATATCAAGCATGTTGTTATAGAATCACACACAGATTACGGCTGAAAAGGACCTTACGATCATCAAGTTCTAACACCCCTGCCATGGACAGGATGGTATATCCCCCTTGGCTCTGTCCTACCTGGCCTTGAACACTGCCAGGGATGAAGCATTTGCCACTTCTTTGGGAAACCTGTTCCAGTACCGCACAGCCCTCACAAGAAATAACTTCTTCTTTATGTCTAACCTGAACTTCCCCTGTTTAAGTTTGAATCCACTACCCCTTGTCCTATCAGTACAGTCCCTAATGAAGAGTCCCGCCCCAGCATCCTTATAGGCCCCCTTCAGATATTGGAAGGCTGCTATGAGGTCTTCATGCAGCCTTCTTTTCTCCAGGCTGAAAAGCCCTATCTTTCTCAGCCTGTCTTCATACGGGAGGTGCTACAGTCCCCTGATCATCCTCTTGGCCCTCCTCTGGACTTCTTCCAATAGTTCCATGTCCTTTTTATGTTGAGGACACCAGAAATGTACATAGTACTCCAAGTGAGGTCTCACAAGAGCAGAGTAGATGGGCAGGATCACCTCCTTCAACCTGCTGGTCATTCTCCTTTTGATGCAGCCCAGGATATGGTTGGTTTCTGCCAGCACGTTGCTGGCTCATATAAGTTTCTCCTGAACCAACAGCCCCAGGTCCTCCGCAGGGCTGCTATGAGTCTCTTCTCTGACCAACCTGTAGCTGTGCCTGGAATTGCTCCGACCTAGCTGCAGGACCTTGCACTTGGCTTGGTTGAACTTCATGAGGCTGGCATCAGCCCACCTCACAAGCATGTCAAGGTCCCTTTGGATGGCATTCCTTCCTTCCAGCATATCAAATGAACCACACAGCTTGGTGTCATCGGCAAACTTGCTGAGGGCTCATTCAGTCCCACTGTCCATGTCACTGACAGAGATGTTGAACAAGACCGGTCCCAACAAAGACCCCTGAGGGACACCACTTGTTGTTGATCTCCATTTGGACATTGAGCCATTGACCACTACTCTCTGCATGCGGCCTTCCAGACCAATTCTTTATCCACCGAGTGTTCTACCTATCAAATTGATGTCTCTCCAATTTAGAGACAAGGATGCTGTGTGGGACAGTGTCCAACACTTTGCACAAGTCCATGTAGACGACGCTGACTGCTCTACCCCTGTCCTTCAGTCCCGTAGCCCCATCATAGAAGGCCACCAAATTGGTCAGGCAGGATTTCCCCTTAGTGAAGCCATGCTGGCTGTCACCAAGCACCTTGTTGTTTTTCATGTGCCTTAGCATGCCTTCCAGGAGAATGTGCGCCAAGATTTTGCCAGGCCCAGAGGTGAAACTGACAGGTCTATCGTTCCCTGGGTCTTCCATATTCCCTTTCTTGAAAATGTGGGCTATATTTCCCTTTTTCCAGTCATTGGGAACTTCACCTGACTGCCATGATTTTTCAAATATGATGGACACTAGCTTAGCAGCTTCATCTGTGAGTTCCCCCAGGACCTGTGGATGGTTTTCATCAGATCCCATGGTCTTGTGTGCATTCCAGATCCTAAGATGATCTTGAACCTCATCCTCTCATACAGTGGGCCTAAGGTCTTCATTCTCTCAGTCCCTGCATTTGTCTTCTGAGACTTGAGTGGCGTGATTAGAGCATTTGCCAGTGAAGACTGAGGCAAAGAAGTAATTGAGAACCTCAGTCTTCTCCAAAACCAAGGTAGCTAGATCTCCTGAAAGCTTCTGGAGAGGGCCCACATTATTCCTAGTCTGTCTTTTGTTTGTGACATACCTACAGAAGCCCTTCCTGTCATCTTTGACATCCCTGGCCACACTCAACTCTAACTCAGCCTTAGCTTTCCTGACCTTATCCCTAGTTTCCTGGACAATGTCCCTGTATTCCTCCCAGGCTCCCTGTTCTCGCTTCTGCCTTCTATAAGCTTCCTTTTGCCTTCTATAAGCTTCCTTTTTCCTTCTGAAGCTTATTTTTTCCTTCTGAATACTTATAGCGGATGCTAACTGACACAGTTCAGTTAGGCTTTAGAAAACTGTTATGCTGTACACAAGTAGCTTAGAAATCCCCTCAGAATCCCTTTCTTCTGCAAGTTTTGCCAGGAACAATAATAATTAAGTATGCTGAAACTGAAATATTTTGGAACAGCAGTGGTGTGGGCGAAAGGCAAAAGCAAGAGAATTTCCACAAATTCAGCACAAGCAGTTTGCATATAAATGAACAATATGTTCTGGAAATTGTTCTTTACATCCTGTTTTACTATTAAGCACAGTCAGGGACAATTGCTGGTATAAATTTTGATGATTATCATGAAAACTCTGGCAGTGAAAACTAGCGAGAATGTACTATATGATGATGTAGCTCTTTCCAACTTTCTGGTCAACAATTAGGAACAATTGAAATACATCCCAAAAAATTAATGCCCATACTTTTACATACAATATAACACAGGACAACAGGATTTTTATATTCATATGACTAGTCTCATATCTTATATCACTGAGTATTATGTGGTAAAACTTGTAGAATCAAACTTTTAGTAAGCTCCACTAGGTGCTTATGTCTACATGTAGTACAAAGTCTTTAGTTTTATGAGTCCTCAGTGTATGACTTTGCAGCGTTCCTAGCAATTTCAGACATTTTGGAAATTGACAACACCCTCACAAAGGAAATTATTATTTCTCAGGCTTCAATTTCACCAACACTTATACTAGATTTTTGCACTCTCAGGTACTAATTTGATTTTGTTCAAATGTGGATATGCCATTGCATTACTGCTGAACTGGACAGAATATGCAATATAGCATTTATATCAGCTTTCTGCTCTTATAGGGTTTTTATGTCAGCCGTAGGAGGAAAAATGATACCTGATCCAGCAAAAAGTCAGTGGTATAAATGTAAGAGTGACCTTATACCAGACAAGTGCTTTCCACTTTGCCACATGGCAGTGGCATTTTCAGTCCTATATCAAAGAGCTCTGAAACCAGATTTACTGTATAGTCAAGCCATGGCCTGAGGGGTTTAAGCAGCTTGATTAGAAGATTCACACTGTCACATAACAGGATCTGTTTAATGCGATGAAAGGTTAGTATTTCACACAACGATTTGCAAACCTTCGGTTGAAATCTACTAGGTTTGGGTTTTCCCTTCCTTCCTCTTTTTTTTTTTTTTTTGCCTTGGGGAAGGTACGTTGTACATATTTTTTGCCTTCCAATTTCAATAGGTCATTTTAATCAATACCACAGCAACTTCTGTGCAACATGATTCATCCATTTCCGAGAAAGCAACAATAAACTAACTCATACTAAAGTTGTTCCTAGTGTGTACATAGTAAGAATATGAAAATCTTTATCTTCAAGGGGTACTTTTAGTGAAATAAGAATTATAAATAAGGACAGATCTCTGAATGTTTCATATAAAATAATTGTATCTATGAGCTGTAGTCAGATCTTTTCACCCCTTCACGAATGGCATATTTCTGCTTCAAAAATAAAAATGGATCCCAGAAAATGATATTCAAGTACAGAAAATAATTTGCTGATTCAGTCAAGTCCAGATAAAAAGAGGGTTGTTTGTAATGGGAAAATGTATTATGACTTTCAGGATTGACTTTTGTCCAGCACTGAGTGTTCCTCCAACCATGATTATTGTGAGTTGCTACCAGATTCCTACAGAAGTAACAGACAGATGTTGCTAAAATCATTAATGTATAAGAAACATTTCCCAGGAGATTTTACCTCTATAGTATTTTTTATTTTTTAATAATCTCATTTTTTTTAGCTGAAGCATCAGGACTGTAATTGAGTCAATAAATCCTTTTTTCTTTCACCTATCGCCCATGTCCTGGGTTTACCAGGAGCCGTTTTGCTCCTTCTTAGTAACTGGTGCAAGCTCTGTGTTGTGACTTCCAGCCTGGGCAGAGAGCTGATAACACCGATTGTTTTCAATTGTTGTTAAGTAATGTTTAGTCTGACCAAGGACTTTGTGAGTCTCATGCTCTGCTGGGGACGAGGGGAGGCCCGGAGGAAGCAGAGACAGGACACCTGACCCAAGCTAGCCAAAGAGGTATTCCATACCACAGCACGTCATGCCCAGGGAGGTAACTGGGAGTTACCCGGAAGGACACACTCTCTCTTCGGGGGGGTCGAACTCGTTCGGTGGTGGTATCATCTTCTCTTGTTATTTTCTCTTATCAATATTATCATTGGTGGTAGCAGTAGTGGTTTGTGTTATACCTTAGTTACTGGGCTGTTCTTATCTCAACCCGTCGGAGTTACATTCTCCTGATTCTCCTCCCCATCCCTCCGGGAGTAGGGAGGGTCGGGTTGGGGGGTGGGGTGGGGTGGGGTAGGGTGTGAGTGGACGAGCTGTGTGGATCGGTTTAAACCACGACAGCCCAGTAAGTAATTTTTATGAGCAAAAATCCCACATTTGCCAATAATGGGAAATGTGACTTATTAAGTGGCAGGGTATCAAATCTTCCCCTCCCCCTCCCCCTTACTTATACTTGGAATTTGTCTCTCCATTTGCTCTACTTACAATGTAAAATATGTTTCATATTTTGGGAGACAAATTTTTGAGGTACAATATGAAAATTAATGCTTCTGATCTCTCACTAAAAGGATTATTTGGAAAAAATAATTATTGACTTAGGAATTATGAACAGTTTTACCAAGTGTTTTATTAAAGGCTGTGTTACAGTACACAGTCATAAGTTCAATAATTACCACCCTAGAATGTTGTTACGTATATTTTTCTGTAAGTCAACACCTTCACAAAACCCCCGGGATTTTATATATTGTTTTCCACCACATTTTGATAGACCTACAGAGTTAGGCATGTTTGTAAGTTGCAAATCATAGGTCTCAGAGATGATCAGGGTAAACAATCTTGCTCTGTATGACAAAGGTAATGACAAAAGTATAGAGATATCACCAAATACAAACTAAATAGACCTTCACAAATCAAGACTTAAACTAAATAGAGGTGAAAATAAGAAGGCAACACAGTCTTTAGAAAAGTCAAATGCAGCAGTCCGACTGTCTAATAAGCTGCCTGGCTAACTAAGAATACTAATACAAAAAAAAAAAAAAAAAAAAAGAAATCGCACTTCAAAAAATCAGGAGGGTGTCTTCAACAAGTCAGAAATTGGTGTTTGACATTTCTGGCTCATGTAAGCTTTCAGGATTCCCATCTGTGGTTTCTTTTCTAAACGATTTGATGATAAAAAGATAATATGTTTTATTCTTTTGAATGGAAGAAACTCCTCCCTTTTTGTATTTGGGATAAGACTTTTCAAGCAGCTCTGTCCAGTATTGCCCTTTCAGGGGCAGAAACAAGGACTCTTTCTACTGCATTTCTCTGCATTGAATTTTCAAACGCATTACCAGCCTTGGTAATAGAAATCTTTGTTTTAATTGTGCATGAATAAATAGTTACTGTAAAATGAGCATTAACATCAATTTGGTTTGGTTTATTTTGTTTTGGTTTTGTTTGTTTGTTTGTTTTGTTTTTTCTTTTTATTAGATAAATTCAGCATGAATGGTGGTTTGTTTTTTAAAAAAATAAGACATGCCATCTAAAATGCACCATTGACTGAAGTTAGTATTTTCAAAAATTAAATCAAAAATTGGAGGCTGACATTTTTCATACCTGAGACAGAGGCCTGATTTTAGAAAGTGTAATTCTTGTCCCTTCGAAATAGGCACTCCCAATCTGAAAAGAAAACCCAAACAAATATCTGGCCAGTCTCAAAAATTATGAATTAGCTTAAAAAATATATATATTTTTTCTTCAATGCAAAATGCTATTCTTGTATTCTATTTTAAATTACACAGAATATGTTGAGTACTCAAGAAACAACAAGGTATTCTGAGCAAAACCCATGTGGTGCTGAGATCACAGGAACTGAATATGCTTAAGATGTTCAACATTTCACAAGAGTAAACATCTGGAAGTGTCCTGCTGCATAATTAGATTAAAGCATAAATAGGAAAGAAAATGCAAGTAATAAGGAGCAACAGAACTTTGATTCATTTGGGAAAAAAGATCACCGCAAAAAAGACTGGAATCCATAAACACCAAGACAAAATCAGTAGATGACTTGCTAAAAACCCCCACAGGAAGCATTTTTTTATTTTTTTTTCATACCTCCATTTTTATTGAGAACAAGATAACCTTCTCCCTCAACTCATGATCTCTGTGTAAATAATCAGGAAGCTTGAAACCTCTGTTTTTTTTACTTTGATCCTGCCTAGAAATTCTGCTGAGAAACTTTCAGCAGGTCATCCTGGTAGTACTAGTCATTATGTATGAGAAGTGCTTTTGAAGTAGTAAATATAAGAAATGGAAAACAATTTTGATGGTATAAATTTAAAGATCATACACAGTCTTGCTAAAGGTGTAAAACTAAGTAGTTAGAAAATTTTAAGAAGCTGTTAAAACAGAGAGTAAGAACCTCAATTGTTAATTCTAGAAAGCACTTTGTCCTTTATTTGTTAAAATAACTCCACTGATTAAACAGTGTAAATAATGTTTCCCTGTACTGTAAAGCTCTGTATATTCTTGTGTTTCACTAATAATTTCCCAGAAGAGTGTTGTATCCTTCTACCTATTGTATCTAAGTGGATCTACGGGGTAAGTTCCTTTCTGCTGGCATTGCCTTGTACATCTCGTATGATGCAATCGCACATGCATAGGTCTGCCCTTCTTCATTTTTCCCACTTCACCCTGCTAAACTTAGATTCTTGACCAACAGTTTTACCATAGCCTGCTTCTCTAGTTTTTGGTATATTGGGCTGGCTAATTGTCAAGAATATTTGGAAATATGTCAGTGGGATACCAGATCATCCCCATGTTTTTACTGTGGGTCCAAGATTCACAAGGGTCATTCTGGCTGCAAGGATTTTCAGAGGGGAACTTACTGGTTCATACCTTTGAGGAAATTTTATTTGTTATAATGAGAATTCATTATGCAAACCCCTCAATTTTGCTGAAAGGGAAAATCAATTTTCTTCTAACCTTCTCTAAAATAGTGATTAACTGCTATGTAAACTATTAATAGGAGAATGCTTAGAGCAGGATTAACAAACTTTAAACCGAATATGACCCCATAAACACATTTCAGAATATGTCAGATATTTAAAATGCCACCTCTCATTCAGTGTTTATGACTGTTGCATAGTATAGTACAAATAACTTCAGTGTATTGTGAATAAAACCAAATATGGCTCCCTGTGTAGTCCACAGAAAAACTCCTACTTACATTGCTGAGAGCAGAAGCAGGCAGCCCTAAACTAGTAACAGCTGATGTGTCATTATATTTATATTCTGCAGCCTAGGACCACTTCTATGTAGCATGATTCATTGCAGGTTCCAACATAAATTATGGATCCAAGAGAAACTAGTAGTTACACGTTGCAAGTTGCAATGACTGGAATTTGTGTTCTGCTTCTTGTTCTTTCTTACAACTACAAACATCAGGTTAACAGTAAAAGTATTGTTTAATCTCCCATCTCCTTGTACATGTTTTATCAGCATCCAGTATTCTCTCTTCCATTTCACTGAAACCTTGCACTTCCTCTCACCTCTGCACTGTAACAACCTAAATTTCAGAAATTAGGTTCTCCTTCCCTCAGTCTTCGCCTGTGCTCAGTTGCTGAGTTTTGCTACCCAAGTGTTGCATTCAGTCCTTGAGCCAAACAAGTTTAGTGCAGAGTAAAGTGGTTTCCATGTTGTTTGCTATATGACTTACACTGACAATAATGAAGTGTGGGTTACTATGGTTTTCAGAGAGCTGACCTTGCATCAGAATCATTAAGCAGAATTCCCAATGAAATTCAAAACACAATTAATGACCACAGAATTTTGCCAAAAGCAGTAACCACTAAACTAGATGAGACAGTGTTGATTATGCAAATAAACAACCACCCTGGAAAGCTTGCCTATTGTCTAAACCAATACGTTTATAGTATTATTTATGTTATGATACTGATCAGAACTGGAGCCTTATTATTCTAGCTGTGATACAAACACAAAATACAGGATTGCAGTGTAATATAATACAAGATGCTGTAAGCAACAAAACTCAGAAAATGATCTCGAATCTCAAAAGCTTTGTGCATACCCAGTTTATTCAGTATCTAACAATATTTTAGTCCTTGCAATATTTTTGTTAGTAATTGAAGGAATGTTTCAAAAGTGAAAATAGCTAACTCAGTCCTGGCAATTAAGTTAAAAGGTTTGACATATGGAAGCTGTTGGTATTGAAAGCATATTTATTTTATTAAGGAAAAGATAAACTTTTCTTGGACTGCCAAAGTAGGGCAAATAACATATTTCAGTGGATTATACTCTCCCAGCAAAGATTTTAGCAAAATCAGAAAATCTTGCACACAACCTTCAGTTATTGTAAATAACTGCAGCATGAAGAACTTTAGATTACACATGCAGTGCCTAGAAAGACATACCGCTGAAGGAATCATAAAGCACAAGAAGCCATAAGTTTCACCTTGGAAAGAAAGACTTAACTCTTATAATTTATAAAAGGCTAGTGCAAAAGCCACTTCACAGTCTCAATTTATTTCTTCTCTTCCATGTTTAGCATATCTATATATTTGTTTCTTTTAAAAATAATTTGTCTTTGTTGTATTTCTTTGTAGGTAATAAAAAGCATAGAATCATAGAATCATAGAATAGTTAGGGTTGGAAATGACCTCAAGATAGAATCATAGAATAGTTAGGGTTGGAAAGGACCTCAAGATCATCTAGTTCCAACCCCCCTGCCATGGACAGGGTCACCTCACACTAAACCATCCCACACAAGGCTTCATCCAACCTGGCCTTGAACACCGCCAGGGATGGAGCACTCACAACCTCCCTGGGCAACCCATTCCAGTGCCTCACCACCCTAACAGGAAAGAATTTCCTCCTTATATCCAATTTAAGCTTCCCCTGTTTAAGTTTTAACCCATTACCCCTTGTCCTGTTTTTTTTCAGAGAGATCCTAAAGAGCAAGCTACCATGTTGGACTAGACAGTTAACTGATAATGTCCCAGTATACCTCTTAAGTGTCCTACAGAAATGCACTGAAGTACATGGCATTGCAAGAATTGTCTGGTGCACAGATCTAAGGGTCTCCATACCCCTGAAAACATCTTACTGTACTGAAGATCATTCATGCCATTTGACTACTGGGAAATATCCTAAAATGAATCACAGAATCATAGAATCACAGAATAGTTAGGGTTGGTCATCTAGTTCCAACCCCCCTCTGCCATGGCCAGGGACACCTCACACTAAACCATGTCACCCAAGGCTTCCTCCAACCTGGCCTTGAATATCGCTAGGGATGGAGCACTCACAACTTCCCTGGGCAGCCTATTCCAGTACCTCAACACCCTTACAGGAAAGAACCTCTTCCTTATATCCAATCTAAACTTCCCCTGTTTAAGATTGAATCCATTACCCTTTGTCCTATCACTACAGTCCCTAAAGAATAGTCTATCCCCAGCAATCCTATAGCCCCCCTTCAGATACTGGAAGGCTGCTATGAGGTCCCCACGCAGCCTTCCCTTTTCCAGGCTGAAAAGCCCCAACTTCCTCAGCCTGTCTTCATACGGGAGGTACTCCAGTCCCCTGATCATCCTGGTGGCCCTCCTCTGGACTTGTTCCAGCAGTTCCATGTCCTTTTTATGTTGAGGACACCAGAACTGCACACAATACTCCAAGTGAGGTCTCACAAGAGCAGAGTAGAGGGGCGGGATCACCTCCTTCGACCTGCTGGTCACACTCCTTTTGATGCAGCCGAGGATACGGTTGGCTTTCTGGGCTGCGAGTGCACACTGCCGGCCCATGTTCATTTTCTCATCGACCAGCACCCCCAAGTCCTTCTCTGCAGGGCTGCTCTGAATCTCTTCTTTGCCCAGTCTGTAGCTGTGCCTGGGATTGCTCCGACCCAGGTGTAGGACCTTGCACTTGTCGTGGTTGAACTTCATAAGGTTGGCATCAGCCGAAATCATTAAGTTGCCTAAGTTCAGACTAATGTTACATGCACAAAGTAATCAGAAAAAAACTACTTAGTAACCTATGTTCCTGCAGATGCAGAAAGCTTACAGTTATGTCCCATGATGAAGTCCACACCAGTGATAGAAAGAGAAAACTGAGCTTCCAATAAGAAACATTACACTTGAGTGATACTCATCACAACAGCACATTACACAAAAGGATATTTGATCAGAAAAAAAAGTTATTAAAAAATTATAGCTTCCAATTCTATGGACCAGCAGATCTAAATGTTACTACTTATAGTGAGCTCTGTGTTGCTGGAATCTTAAGTCTTTTAGTGACACAATGAGCTAGACTGAAAAGTTGTAACAGGCCTTGAGCTTTCCTTCTATGGCATCTGTATGCTATGCCTGGGCTGACTGTGCTGCCTTCTGTCCAGTGATGGTGAATACCCATCACACAATGCTTTTTTGTTATGGATAGCACTCCAGTATTTTACTCAGCAACACTGTACACATAACAGGCCAGGGAACAGATTGGAGTTTCTCCCAGGAATTATTAGATTCACACCTTCCTTTACACCAGGTGATTTTTTTTTACTGTCACTGAATATGGTAAATCTATTTGGAGCATAAAGCACTTTTAACTCATCTCTCCTTTTTTTGGGTTCTATAGTTATAGTTATACTGATACGGATTTTTATAAAGAGGCAAAATAACTCCAACAGGAATTACATTTTCAAAGGATTCACTTGGTGAAAGATTGTTGTAAATGTATGTCCAGCAAAAACATTAGTTTATTAATATATTATTCTCAACGGATTTTTTTAATTTAAATCTCAAAGCTTCTTTTCCAGTGGATTTTTTTTTTTTTTTTTTTTTTTATATTTGAAAGATAATGTTTTGTTTTCACCTTCTCGGAAAAGGACCACTTTGTTAGCTGTTTTAAGGTAAATTTTCAAAACAATGCAGGTACATATATGAACCCAAACAATAAAGTTTAATATTAATTCATCAAGATGATGTAAATAAGGAAGTGGAGAATGGAAACATCTTGAAAGTTCTGTATTTTCTGTCTACATTAAGCACCATTTTGAAAATGTAGCCCAGAATACTCTTTCAAAGGAAAGCAACATCATATCCGACAAGATGTTTCCCCTCATACTAAAACAATCCAGTTCTAAACCTTCCCAAAAAATAGTGAACAAATAATGATACACGGCTGCTTTGCCTGCCATAGGTTACTGTTCTACAAGAGCAGCATATTATCTTCCACCCTTGTGAATGCTATGTTACAGCTGACCATTCCCTACATGATCAATTATCTTATTACTGCTTAAAACCAAAATGTAAGTAAACTTAAACAGCATTAACATCTCATGTGTTTTTACAGAAAACAAAGCTGATATGACTTTCCCAGCTGAATTCATAGCAAATAATTTTGCAATATAATATTGTTTACAACAGGTTAAGACATTGCATTGTGCTTGCTTTTCAATGGAGTAAGCTAAAAGACCTGCCATGGATGAAGTTTTAAAATTCAGTCCCTCAACTTGTTTAGGAAGGACTGGAAAAAGTTCCAGGATTTTTTCCTGTCGTAGTGCTTCTTTAACATGGAAGTCTATTATAAACAATTCTGAAAACACACATTATAGGCTCTACTGTCATTCTCTTTGGTAGGTTTATGGTTATGTGTGTGGTAGGGAGAGCACCATTCTCTTTGCAGCTATGTTTCACTGGAACTGTTTCCTGCATGCCTGATCATTTCCTGAATCTCCTAATTCAGTGGCACTCTCAAGTTCTTTCCAGAGGGCTTTGTTGGAGCCTGAGACAGCTACTTTAAAATCAGTGGGTAGCAACTGTGAATCTTAGAGCATTTTTAGCACTTGTTGAATGAGTACTTTTCCACTGATTCTGAAATAATATAATCCACGTTACAGATAACTTCTAGTTTCCAATGTTCATGTGTGAATTATTTTCAGTAACACAAATTTAAAAAGAGGAATGATAATGTAAATCTTCTACTTTTGCAAGTACTCATTCTGAAAAAGACATACTGAGAGAAGGGAGGAATTCTTAGGGAAATATATATCGTAGAATCACCTCTTCTTCAGCAAATATCAGCAAAGAAAAAGGTTCAGTATCCAACCCTAGAAGAGAAGGGCCAACTTTGCTCTCGCACATACTACTGTAAAGCTGTAGACAGTCAACCAAACCAAGGTGGAGAGCACCTGATAGTAGGGGTAGGTATATCAAGGCCCAAGTTTTTAATGGAAATATAAATGCATACATTAACACCACCACAAATAAAACAGAGTATCTTGTTATGCAGTAGGTAGATTTAGTGCTGTTTCACAGTTTGTACTGAGTCTACTCACAGTGAAATCAAACCTCCAGCTGATGCAGAATCTGTGTGGTTTTGCAATAGTGTTTATCAATTTGCTTAAAAAATTCTTTCACATGCTCTCTAGACTAAGGAGTTAATACTTTAGTCATATGTCACTCTATCTTCTGTTAAGTGCTTACTGCTGGTGTATTCCTGCTTCATTTTGCATAAACTGACATCACATACTGAAAGAGAAAGAGAGCCAATGTGCTTCTCAGAAATCAAGTAGTCATGAGACTTTACCTGCCAGTACAGATATGCACATACATACATGCGTACACACATGCACATGCACACACATACACACAAACACACACACAAAAAATAGGAAAAAAGACTCTGCAATTGCAAGAGTCGCAATTTACCATGGAAGCCTCTACTTAATATTCCGCTTGATCTGCCAAGTTTATAGCCTGGCAAATCTGAATACAAATGTCAATGCAAATGAGGATTCATTATTCTTACATCGTCTTTGTGTTGAAGCTTAATGTAACTTGGTTCCTGTGGTTGCTCAGGGAATGTAGATTACAAGACCGGAGGAAAAAAAAAAACCAAAATCCTGACAAAACCCAGAGAAGCAAATAGGGAAAAGTAACAGAAATGGAAATAAAAAAAATAAAAATAATGCTAAGGTGTCAGACTAGCAAAACATCAAACTAATACATAATATTCTCTTCCTATTTTCTTGTATAAGGTACAGTTGCTTACCATTATCAGCAGAGAAAGAGTTAAGTAACCAAGACCAGTCTTCACAGAGTCAAATATAACAATCCTCCTTTTACTGATTATACAATATTGTGCCCATTGTAAAGTCAGTTCCCCATTTATCTGAAAATTTCAACATTCTCTCATAATTATAGATCTCATCAGCTAGTAGAACCTGTACATTTAGATCTGTAAGAAGATTATAAATGAATTTAAAACCACTCCACCAGTTCTGCTTCTTTCATTATAATGCTGTATAATTCAGAAACACGTTAAGAAAACTACAGTACAATTAATAAACTACACAATGAAAATCACAATAGTTTAAATCATACATTTATTGTCCCATTTATAGCCCATCACAAGCAAGGGTTGAAAAGCACCAAATTATAGAAAACATGAAATGCTGCAAAATTATAATTAGATCCTCAGTGCCACAGTACATTGTTCTGATGAATCTTTTGTATGGCTGGCTTATGCTTACATATAAATACCTTAGCAGTAAATAAAAATGTACTGTAGGCTTGACTTTTAGAGAAGCTGTAAAGCTTAGCATATGTGATGATCCCAAAGTCAATGCTGTAAGGCTTGCTTCTTCATCCATAAATAAAGCACATTTGCATCCATTCAGTCAAATTAGCTCCATATATAAAAGTGGTTATAATTAGCTCCTCTTTCAGGTTCACGGTTAAAACTCAAGCGTGCCTGCCGTCTTGATTAAATCCACCATCGTCTTCCAATAGCTGGTGCTAATTCTTTCAAGGAAATATTCAGTTGAGGTGTTATTTTATTCTGCACTGCTGTTAGTTGTCTAATTTACGCCAAGTCCCTGCAGTGCTTTCCTTAAGCCATCCTCTTTGTCTTGCCTTTGAAAATTACCAAATCTTACAAGAAATCAATACTTAATTGATTATTCACTTTTCTGCAGCTTCAAACAGCAAGCACGCATAAGATCCTGGAGTAGTCACCCGATTTCCAATGCAGGAGGTTGCTTGGTGGCAGGGATCTGCAAGTATCCAACAGCAGGCATTCCACAGAGCTGTGCAGAGGCGTTCAGTGCCAGCATCCAATAAAGAAAATGAAGATACTCTAACGAAGCAGGAAAAGTTCCCATGTGAGACAGATCCATATCAATGCTTTAAATAAAAAGCGGAGGCTCTGGCTTTCGGATAGAAGAGCACCATTCTCTTTGCAGCTACCCCTCTGCTTTTTCTGCTTACTCTTTTCTTCCAATGGCACTGAAGTGGAATATCCAAAGTGCCACCGAACTCAGAGAACTCCATGCCGGAATGGGAGTGAGGCTTGTGCTGTACCTCTGACATAGAATAAAGATGGCAAGCACGTAACATTACGAAATGTAGGACAAATTCAGGCGAGAGAGAGAGAGGGAGAGCAAGAGACAGATGGTGGATCTGGCTAGGAGCCAAAGCCAGTGAAATGAATTACATTGCTGAATAACTGTACACCATTGATTCTGCCACTTGTTGCTGCATGGCAAAAAAGGGCCCTGACGTTGGCAGGAATATCCTTGCGTGTCACACATGCCGCAGACAACTTTTCACACGTAACTCACCATGCTGACAACAACACGCTACAGCAGGGAATGTCATGTGTGTGTGTTTGTGTGCAAGGGGGAAAGTCCGGGTGTGTCCATGAGGGAGAAAAAGAGAGAAAGCTGGAGTGCGTGTGGGGGGTGTGTGGGTATGTGCCTGCGTGCGTGGTATGTGTGCTTGTGCGCGCGTGCGCGTGTGCGGAGGGGAAAACAATCACTGCAATCCAGCCATTTTGTTTAATGAAGAATGGAAGGCTGGCATTCAGAGACGTGGTTATGTGCTGCATATTAATGTGTGCTCTGTAGACATCCTCCCCCTTTTTAAATGAGTGGCACAGGAATGAAGCCCTCTATAGAGCAGCCACCGTGGGAGCAGGAGCTTGCAAGGTAACATATCATCGCTAAACCTACAAATGTGGCACCCGCTGCTCCGCAGAAGAACAAGTTGCTGTCTGATGAGGAGGAAAAGCTGGTCCCATGGTTACGATGTTTGGGTGTTTTCGAAAAGGTAGCCAGAGTCGAAGCAGATTGTTCAATAAATGCTTCATACCCAGGATGAAGGGAGACATTACGGGATGCCCAGGGGGCTTTGGAAATCAAATACAGTGTTTGAGTAGCACAATTTGAGGTACATTATAAAAAAGCAATTTGAATTGCCAATGAAGTGACACATATCTGCATGCTAATTAGACCTGTGTCAAGCTTAGTCTGCCGGGTTGTGTTGATGGCTAGGAATGTGCTTGTAACTCTGCCGAGAGATTGTTTCTGCATAAATTATCAGCTTTGTCCTAATGATCATTTTCTGCAAACAAACATGAAATGTAAGATCAAAAGGCAATTCTGAAATTAAAATTATTGATTGATAAAACCTAGATTTCAGAATCTAATTAGAGGAAGCACAAACAAAAGCTGATATTATTACAGATTGTGCCTGAGCTAGCAGCCAGATTGTGCAAGGCTTGTAATTTATCTTTGTTTATGCAGCCAGGATATTAAAAATGTAATTAAAATGCTAAAATGATCTGATCAGAAATAGCCACCTAGTGGCAAGTGTATTATTTTAAATGGATTATAAAAGCATTGATCTGTGCAAATAAAAGGTTTTTTTTCATGACAAACATAGCAGCTCATTGAAACTTGCTGAGCAATTTGTCTTTTGCTAATAAGTTGTCTTTTGTGTTTTGTTCCATAGATAAGCAACATCATTTATAACCCTCATTTGCACACTAATAAACATTCTGTTATTACAGGTAGTGTCGGGAACATCTTTCATAAATTGTGGCATATGAAACAAATAAACCCTTTTCTAGACATGCACTATATGCATTTGGTAAAATTTGAATATGCATCTGACAGCAGCAGGAGAAGTTGCTTATTAACTCACTCTATTGCTCTGTTTAAGCCATGAATTGGTAGAAACACTATCAATATGTAATTCAGCTTGCCTATCTTGATTACTTAAAAATGTTATACAAAACACGGAGGGCCCAATTTACTAAGTCTGTGCAGGTTCAATTGCTAAATTTCATGGTAATAAAGAGATCTTTGTGATTTATACATTCTTTTTACCCTCATTTAGCACCTTTCTAGAGTTGCCAAGTGGATTAAGTATTTAAAGAACAGACTGTTTAATTGCACACAATATAGAAATGAGTTTCGAAATTTCTCTGGCATCATGAGCTACAGACAGTGAAACTGTCAAAGGAAGCTTTGTCATATGTTAATGAATCTAGATTATGAAAAACCAAACTATAAACAATTTTTCATTAAAATATAGTCAGAAGCTTGTAAGTTCATGATCAGGGCTTAACTCATGTATTTCTCATTTCAGATTTACACATGAAACCACTATGGAAATAGAAATTCACAATTTAGGGTTCTGTCAGCAGCTCTGGGGTCTTTTGTTAGGTGCACTTAAAATGCCAGATTAAATATTAATATGTGGTTAGAGTTGTGCTATTTTGCAAGCCCTGAAACCCTATTAGTAAATCATGATCTGGTGACTGATGCAAGAAATTTCAAGGCACCAAGAGTGCGGATTGCCCATCAATCTGATGGATCACTAATTTTTAGTAAATCAGGCCCTTGGACTTTTAGCTGTAAGCAGATGTATGTTTCATTGTGATGGGAAAAGCAGTCCAACTAACAGAACAATTTTCTGCACTGAATGTGTACCGTAACAGGCAGAGTTGTTTTGCATAATCAGTAAGTTATTTGAATACAAGTGTTCATTTAACAGACTGTGCATGAGTGATGCTATTCTTAAAAAGAAAACCAACACAACCCAAAAACCAAACCCATGTTTTAAGTTAGAAGAGAAAGCTGCATTATGTTTATAGAATAGTACTAGGTTTTCAATATTTTTCTCAGCATGATAGAGCTCCTGAAGGATGTCAAAGAAGAATGCCCAGGAGAAGAAGCATCACATCTTCTGAGCTCACCCGAGGAGCTGTGTCCCTTCAGTAGGTTTCATCACCTATTGACAGTAGGTCATATATGCAAAGCTTTTAGGTGGGGTGAAAAAGTATCAGGAAGGATTGTGAAGAATCAGGCAAAGACAAATGGAACCCAAAATAAAGGGTGGAAAACAGTCTGGGTGAAAATACTGAAAATACTTCTAGATAACAAGCTACTGCTTCAGAGAAGGAAAATCGCCCTTGACATATGGCATGCTTTGATATGTGGCTGAGTTCATAGAATAATAGAATCACAGAATCATAGAATGGTTAGGGTTGGAAAGGACCTTAAGATCATCTAGTTCCAACCCTCTGCCATGCCTTCCTAACATTTGAGAAAAAAAACCACCCAAATCAAACCACACCTTATATATTGGCAAACTTTATTACATACAGATGAATTTTGACTTCTAGTTTTTTATAATATGGATTTAAGCATCTGATTTATGTATATGCTAATTATAAAGTGTTTCATGTGAACATCTACTAGCATAGCATATATTGCCTCTCATTTAATATCTGTCCTTTTTGCTTTCATAGCTACTCTCTCTCACTTTTTACCAATCTCCTGACACTTGTCTGGGAATCAGCATTAGAAAGAGACCTCTCCACACCTCCTCTGCCAGTGCTGCTTGACCCACACTGAGAAGTGCCGGTCTGAAATACTAATGAGTCTTGCATGTATCTTTCTCAGGTCATCCTCTTCAAAACACCTCTACACACAGCTTGAAATAACTCCCCCTAAACTTAATTTAAAATAAAATGCAATTAATATAGTCAAGTTTTATTCTTTAGCAGAAAGCTGACAAATATAAGCCTTTATGATCAATATATTGAAAGTACAACACACGGCATGTTTTTTCAAGATAATTACAGTGAGCAATAATTCAAGGCTTTCCCAGGTTGATGGACAGTCTAAGAATGAGAGATAAGGTAGTGCTATTTTTACACCAGGTGGTCATTTTTACTATTTTCAAATACTAAATAATTTTCTTTTATTGAAAGAGAGTGATCCAAATCAATAGGCATTCTGGTATTGACATTGTGAAGTAATATACAGCAACACCGACCATCTTGAAACATTCCAACGGGCTTTTAAAGCAGGAGTCTGCTGGGAGCAGCCTCCCTGGCCAAGGCACATGGAGGGTGCTCTAATTTCCGCTAAGCCCTGATCAATGGGAATTTATTACCACTTAGACAAATAGAAAGCCAGACTGCTTGTGCGAAACAGAACTGGCTTGGATATATGGCCCACATCAGAGAGATACACAAATATAAAAAGTAAAGTAAAATAATAAAACAGTATGTGGATGTCTTTTTAACCTTCCTTTCCCACAAAGCTAATGCTCTGCTACTACATCCTGTGAAAATACAAATGCTGACAGAAGAAAGCTCATGTGTATTTAATGGCGTTCCAGAGTAATGTACTTATTGTTTCTGAACTGTAGTTCCTATTGTGCTCTGTGTCGTACCCATGTGTTTACCAAATGTCAGGAACCTCCTTTACAGGCTATTAATACTATTGTGGTCCCTCCAACATGCACACAAATACACTCACTCCCCTCACCACACACACTTTCTCAGTGTCCATCAATATGTTATAAAGTCTGTGTTTCATTACCATATCATATGGAGTATTGATTCCTGTTCCAAGCTAAATAATGTTGTTTTTTAAAAGATCTTTTACCCTTTAAGTGGGGTTTGCTAGCTGAACCACAGACTGGTAACAAAGATGTATTATAGTATTTGATACTGTATATACTTTGGCAAACACCAAAACCAGTAACTTAGGCAGAAATTTCAATGCTTAATTCAAGTTTTACAAACAGGAAAATTGTGCACAAGATCCAGTTACATACATTCCATGTTAAAAAAGGGAAACATTCCTAAAAGACCTTTCAATATAATAAGATTCAGACCTTAGCAGTTAAGAAAATGATTACCAGCTCTATTAGGCTTCAACTAGTTTCTCTACCAGATCTAAGAAGTCACCTTGCACCTATATAAAGAGGATTATTTATGTATTTATCTGTACATGTGTCCTCATCAGCCACTGTATACAATCATTTCATGGCATTCAGATTCAGTACAAAAACATCAAGGCCTAAGTACAACTATTATTACTATAATGGGTTTTCATTTCTAGAGGTCATCAGGGGAAGGGATTAATTTTGCTTGCTTTATTGTACACACAGAACAGCACACAGGGTCATATTACAATGCTTCTATCTGAAAAATCACATTCAGCTGTAATGAGAAAGGCACTTCTTAAAAGAATTTTACTATTTTGGGTGTATTAGCTGTATTTTATTTCATGTCTATATTACTTTCGTTTATGTACATTTATTTCAGATATCATTAATTGATTGTTACAGTTAATTTTTACACTGATAATTTCAGGTGTCTGTTTTGATCTTTGACAACTGTTTGCATTTCCTTTTTAAGATTACTTTTCTCATTAGTGATATGGAAACATCTCTGGGTTGCTATACACATTTTTCAGAATTATATAAAGAACCAAAAATCTGTTAACCATGGCAAAAGTATTCTAAATATATTGCATTTCCTACAGTTTCTATAGTCTCTGGCCAATAACTTATAGACACAGCTTTATTTTCCCCTTGCTTCATCAGAGAGCATTCCATTATGAGGTACTATTTAAATGAGACAACTGAATTTTCATCTATGCTGCATGAAACTGATACTGCTACCCAAGAAACTTCATTCTTGCTCACATCAGGTGACATTCTGAAACAGGTTTTGTATAGGCAGTTTCAGAGTTATCAGGAAATAAAACATTAGAGATCATGACATGGAACATCCAGATATATATATGTACACGATATCCATTTAATGAGTATGAAATTAACAGCTAGCAACAGCTGATTTTTTTAGTCCATTTTCTACCAGTTTCAAAGCTGTGTGAGTGAACATTCAACAGACACAGAACTGGCTGCAGAATCCCAATAGGACAAGCTTAGATAAGAAAAAAAAGAAAATAAATTTTAAAATAAAATATGGAGAAAACTGAGAAACAAAACCGTAAACTGAATGAAACCATTGAACAGAGACTTGAATACTGAAACTAAAATGAAAAAGAGCTAAAAATTAATGCCTATAGCCTTTTTTATATGCCTTATAGGGTTTATTCACTTGTTCAAGCAAAACTTGCTCTTCTTTTTTCTATGGCGAATAAAACCTAAATTTTGCTGAAGTTAGAAAACTCATTTTCCCTAGGTTTCCTTGAAAAGCATAAAAGAAGTAGAGTTTACACTACTGGAAAAAAAGATTGACCAACCTGAAGAAGTTCCCTGAGTATTCCCAGTCTTAACATTAATATTCTCCTGACTTACTTTGTCTTGGCAAAGGAGCTGAGAAGCAGCAGCGTCTGGAGACATGATTTCAGAGGCCAAGACTATCCATAAACCTTACAAAAGCACTGGAGAACTGCACAAAGCAACTGCATTATAGGCAAGATAAAACACATGCTTCCTTTCCCCAATGCACACTCTTTCTGGCTCTGCAGATTGGCAATGAACTCGTTCTCCTGAACACTGTCTTTTTGGAGCACTGAAGACTATTCTTGGCACTTGAAGAATACATGAGCAAGCATGCTTGCCACTGAAATTATGAGCACAACAGAAGGAATGATATGTCCTTTCCCATTCCAGCAAGGATGTCTCCGGGACTCCACTGATTCTCATGCACTGAGACTATTTCTCATTCCGGCAAAGATCCATTGAAAATAAAATTTTTTGGGGCCAGGATAGAGCCAAAGAAAATTCTCATTGCTATGTGAGAGTACGCACTGTTCAAGCAGTACACAAACATGTACCTTGGGGATACTTGCTTTCAGTCATAACTGTAGTTCATTCAGAAGTTGCAGCCAACACATTTGTCTCTACCTTTTAGGAGAATATATATAATAGAAGTACAGTTTGTTGTGGGTTAATATAAGTTTAAGACTGTAAAGGCTTTGTATGTTTCTGTGTATAACATGCATAGGAAGGAAAAGTTGACAAATAATTGCAGTCTGCATTACTGCAGAACAACATTAAACGCACAAATTGTTCTTAAAAAGATTAAATCCTGACATAAAAGTAAATGATATTAACCCATTGCAAAGAACCTCATGAATCCTCCTTTGCTTCTCCATCTATATATATTTAACATCCAGAGAAGAAACACTGATACACTAGAAATAATGAATAAATATTACTGCAGAATATACGTTTTTTTTTACTGGAGTGTTCATACACAAGCACACACACAGGCACAGAGAAAGCACCCATATAATCCTTACCTTTCTTGTTACTTAAAATGTTCTTTAAAATTCAAGCCAAGTTTCTGAATAAATCAAAATCAAAGCCACTTAAGATACTAGTTGAATCTGAAAAAGAAATATGATACAAAGAAATGGAATTAGTCCAGAGATTTTTGTAAATATTTGTCTTTAAATATACTGTTTTTCCAAGCCGAGGGGATTGGATTCCAGTCTTCTGGGTACTCAGAAGAACCACTTCAAATTTAAAAGGCCTGATAGCACTTGACTCTTTCTGATTATAACAAGATCCTGGCACCTGTCCTCAGCCTCAACACAGAGATCCCAGGCACCATCATACTAACTCACAGAACAGTCCTATGGGCTGGAGGCTACTGGTTCCCCTTTTGTTGATTCTTTTAAGCCAGGCCTTTACTTCCCCTGCTCCAGATAGCTATAATTCTTGGATGGGTTAGAGGAATTGTGTCATTTCTGAACTATGAATTCAATACTTATTGGGACTGGATTATTTTTTTTGTGATCAAAACAAGAAATATAAAAAAAGCTGCTGACCAGTTCTGTCCAAACATAGCACTGTGCAAGGAAGTCTATACAGTGCAAAGCAGTGAAAATATACTGAAGCCTGCAGGTTTAAACTTCATTGTGTGTACCCAGGAGGAGTCAAGAAAACCAAATGACACAGGCCCCACACCCACACTACTAAACTCTTCCACCCTTCAGGACATGGTGGCTGCACGCAAAGTATCTGAGATTTTCTCTGGCTCACATTAACTCCTGATCTACATCCATGAATTAGTCAGCTGAAGGCTAGCTGGCACAGGCCAAAATCATGATGTGGAACACTCTAATGCTTGAACAGTAGAAAGGGTAGTATTCCAGAGTTTAGGAATGTTCCTGGACTCTGCTTAATTTTAAGCTATACACTCCACCTGTATGTCTTTCCATTAATGAATGTGAGCTTTGGTCTAGGTCCTTAGAGGGCCAGTGACATTTGAAGGATGGGAGAGGGGGACAAGCAATTTAAACATGCATTTGCAAATTTACAAAATATTATAAACATGTAATGTAGTGCATCTATCTTCATCAGACTCTAAAGCTGTAAATACCAGATGTCATTTATAGATTAAATGATTTTCCTAAATCTAATTTTATATTAATACAAACCATTTGTCAGTTCAACATGAGGGTTTCTATTTTAAATATCTGAAAGTCATGGAATGCAAATGTTAGGGTTATCCCAATGATTCATTGCACAAAATTTAAATTAAGGTATAAACTGAACAGAAAAAAATTAGTTTGCTTGAGAGGTGCAGAAACAGATCTGTAATTGACCTGGTCATGACATTTTCACCTCTGCTTGTTTTGTAAGATTCTCCCTTTGGGGGAAAATCCTCTCAAAAACCCCACAACTCCAATAGCTTGATCTCCTGTACATGCAAAAATTTAACTGACAGTAAACAGAAATCCAGCATGTGCAAGAGGGCTTTGACATGTGAATTTATAAGGAAACAAATATTTAATCCACAGTTTAAGGCGGACTTTTTCTTGCTGCTTACTTTCAATAGTGGTGGTTTCAAAATCACGGAATGGTTCAACACTCTGTACCTTATCTTCGTTATCACTCAAAGACTGAACCTTTCAGAAGATCTTCAAAGTAACTGGCAAAGATTAACAACATTGTCAACAAGCATTTAAAGAGACTGAAGGAGACCATATCATCCTCAGATAAAACGAAAGTTTTAAAAATTAATAAACACATGGCTGATTCTTTTTTCACCATGCTACAGGAGGTAATATTATCAAAACAAATTTGAAGACTTGTATTTGATACTGCTGTTTTCAAATTAGAATCTTTATAGTCCCATTAAGTTTTTTATGAGATCTGCAAATGTAAACATAATTATTAACAGAGCAGAGTTTTGCCAACCTATATTTTTCAGGATCCCTAATTCTGAGCTCCCAAAGGAAGTACCAGTACAGCTGACAAATAAAAAGGAATAATTCTGTTCAAAATGACTTTTGCCATGGTCAGTATGCATATTTGGAGCTTGACTAAGGCAACCAAACTGTCAGGCATAAGCAGTGAAGGCCACCTCTGTCCCTGCCTCTAAGGCCATGGTGGATAGTCATCTCTACAGAGTCAAGTCTTCTATTTCCCTCTATTCTAGTTTAGAGCAATTAAATACAGGAACCCTCCTCACGACCAGGATTTTCCTTTTTTGCTAGTCAGATCAACACTTCACAAACTCACTCTTAAGAATGACTCCTGACTTTGAAACCAGTCTAAACTCATTGTTTTTCCATTTTTAACACAAAAGACTTCTTTACTTACGAGTAAGTACAGGATAGATACAAGCAAAGAGCAATGCTGGCACCACTCTCCCTAGGTATTATTCAGCTATTTTGGCATATAGTGTCAGAAGAGTTCTATTATAGCAGCTCTTGACTTGAATAAGATATTCTAGTAAATGAAGTTCATAATTTCTGGCTTTTGCTTGTATATTTATGGCAGGAGAAGGAACTCAATACAGGTAAAGTGAAAACACAGGACAGAAAACAGAACAGACAACACCCTGATGAACATTCATGAGACACATCCTCTGAGTTAAGCCTTGACTGCAATAGACTTGGAGTTGTGAATAAACTATGCATTTCTTAGTTTCATGTGTACATGGAAACATATTTTCAACATTTATAATTGCATTACTTGATGACAATTATTATCAAAGTGTCACTGAAATCTGGAGTTAAAACTTCTGTTCTCACTTAAGCAAAAGTTTGATGAGATGATTGATGTACTTAATGATAAAGGGGATGAGCACTCAGGACTGATTTTTCAAAATAAATATATATTGCTTCCTTTTTGGTATTAGCTTATTCTAACATTTGGAGTACTTACGTAAGGTTTTGATGTCAGTAATGCATGCATCCAAGGCTTAGGGTAGTCTGCTGACTTTTTAAAATATGAAGCCAAGGATAACCAGGTCTTCATGGCGTAGACTTGTATCCCGTGGGATCTCTCCAGAGGTCAAAAAATATAAAAATACTCAAACCCAAAGCCTGAAGCATAACAGCAAGAAAGAGGAGAGGCATCTAAACATTTCTACCTTGAAAAAAATGCCTTGTATCACACCCCCCCCCCCCATATGATCTATTCACTGCATATGAAAACTGCATATGAAGCACTCTACAGGCAGATAGGAAAAGCCTCACACTCGCAGGCCCTTGTTCTCATGGGGGATTTCAACCACCCTGACATCTGTTGGAAAGATGGCACTGCACGACACAAGCAATCCAGGAGGTTCCTCGATTGTGTGGAAGACAACTTCCTTCTGCAAGTAATAGAGGAGCCGACAAGGAGAGGTGCCATGCTTGACCTTGTGCTCACCAACAGGGAAGGGCTTGTTGAGAATGTGACACTCCAGGGCAGCCTTGGATGCAGCGACCACGAGATGGTCGAATTTGAGATCCCCAGGAGAGTGAGAAGAGCGTGTAGCAAGCTCACTGCCCTGGACTTCAAATGAGCAGACTTTGGCCTCTTCAGGAACCTGCTTAGTAAGGTTCCATGGGATATAGCCCTGGAGGGCAGGGGGGCCCATGACTCTCGGTTGATATTCACAGAATCACAGAATCACAGAATCCCAAGGGTTGGAAGGGACCTAAAAAGATCATCTAGTCCAACCCCCCTGCAAGAGCAGGGTAACCTACAGTACATCAAGGATCACCTGCTACAAGCTCAGGAGTGCTGCATCCCAGCTAGAAGGAAGTGTGGCAGAAGGGCCAGGAGACCTCCTTAGATGGATAAAGAGCTGCTGGGGAAAATTCAAAGGAAAAACGAGGCTTATAAAAAATGGAAGCAAGGACAGGCGGCCTGGGAAGGGTACAGGGATGTTGTCCGGGAAGCTAGGGACCAGGTTGGGAAGGCTAAGGCCCAGTTAGAATTAAACCTAGCCAGGGATGTTAAGGATAACAGGAAGGAATTCTACAGGTATGTAGCAAACAAAAGACAGACTAGGGGCAACATAGGCCCCCTGAGGAAGCTTTCGGGAGAACTGGCTACACAGGATCTGGAGAAGGCTGAGGTTCTGAATGGCTTCTTTGCCTCGGTCTTCACTGGCAAAGGCTCTGACTGCACCACCCAGTTCTTAGAAAGTAGACGCAGGGACTGTGAGAATGAAGACCTTGGGCCCACTGTAGGAGAGGATCTGGTTCGAGACCATCTTAAAAATCTGAATGCACACAAGTCCGTGGGACCTGATGGAATCCATCTGCGGGTCCAGAAGGAGCTGGCGAATGAAGTTGCTAAGCCACTGGCCATCGTATTTGAAAAATCATGGCAGTCAGGTGAAGTTCCCGACAACTGGAAAAAGGGAAATATAACCCCCATTTTCAAGAAGGGGAAAATGGAAGACCCGGGGAATTACAGACCGGTCAGTCTCACCTCTGTGCCTGGCAAAATCTTTGAACACATTCTCCTGGACAGCATGCTAAGGCACATGAAAACTAACAACAAGGTGCTTGGTGACAGCCAGCATGGCTTCACTAAGGGGAAATCCTGCCTGACCAATTTGGTGGCCTTCTATGATGGGGCTACAGAACTGATGGATAAGGTTAAAGCAGTTGATGTCATCTACCTGGACTTGTGCAAAGCGTTGGACACTGTCCCACACAACATCCTTGTTTCTAAATTGGAGAGATATCAATTTGATGGATGGACCACTCATTGGATAAAGAACTGGCTGGATGACCGCACGCAAAGAGTTGTGCTCAATGGCTCGGTGTCCGGCTGGAGACTGGTAACGAGTGGTGTCCCTCAGGGATTGGTGTTGGGACCGGTCTTGTTTAGCATCTTCATTGCTGACATGGACAGTGGGATTGAGTGCACCTTCAGCAAGTTTGCCAATGACACCAAGCTGTGTGGTCCGGTTGATATGCTGGAGGGGAGGGATGCCATCCAGAGGGACCTTGACACGCTTGTAAAGTGGGCTGATGCCAACCTTATGAAGTTCAACCATGACAAGTGCAAAGTCCTACACCTGGGTCAGAGCAATCCCAGGCATGGCTACAGATTGGGCAAAGAAGAGATTCAGAGCAGCCCTGCAAAGAAGGACTTGGGGGTGTTCGTTGATGAGAAAATGAACATGGGCCGGCAGTGTGCGCTCGCAGCCCAGAAAGCCAACCGTATCCTGGGCTGCATCAAAAGGAGTGTGACCAACAGGTCAAAGGAGGTGATCCTGCCCCTCTACTCTGCTCTTGTGAGACCTCACTTGGAGTATTGTGTGCAGTTCTGGTGTCCTCAATGTTAAAAGGACATGGAACTGTTGGAACAAGTCCAGAGGAGGGCCACGAGGATGATCAGGGGACTGGAGCACCTCCTGTATGAAGACAGGCTGAGGAAGTTGGGGCTGTTCAGCCTGGAGAAGAGAAGGCTGTGTGGGGACCTCATAGCAGCCTTCCAGTATCTGAAGGGAGCCTATAGGGATGCTGGAGAGGGACCCTTCGTCAGGGACTGTAGTGACAGGACGAGGGGTAACGGGTTAAAACTTAAACAGGGGAAGTTTAAATTGGATATAAGGAGGAAATTCTTTCCTGTGAGGGTGGTGAGGCACTAGAATGGGTTGCCCATGGAGGCTGTGAGTGCTCCATCCCTGGCGGTGTTCAATGCCAGGTTGGATGAAGCCTTGGGTGGCATGGTTTAGTGTTAGGTGTCCCTGTCCATGGCAGGGGGGTTGGAACTAGTTGATCTTGAGGTCCTTTCCAACCCTAACTCTTCTATGATTCTATGATTCTATAAACCACTTTCATTTTAAAAATATCAATATTAAAATTTAAAGGATTAAAAATTGTAAATACAATAAAAGCCAATACAAAATGAATGTCTAAACTGCCACCTGCTTTAAAGAGTTATAAAAATATCTTTATATTTTCATTTTTAAAAATAACAGGAGATAACAAAATCTCATTAGTGTACAATGCTCTGTATTGCATCTCAAATGACTTTCACAGCAAGAAGCTTATCCTACCCCTATTCAAGCTTCCGCGGTACTTCTAAGCAGAAGGAAGTATAAAGCAAAATCATCCATACCACATCATTTTATAATTTATTCTCAGTTATACATTCAGAATGATTTTAAATATTCAATTAAGATGCATTTGAATTTTACCAAAGATTACTTCAGTTCTTATCACCTTTGGATGCCTGTTCAAAATGCTTACTTCTAAGGCAATAAATGTACCCTCCCATATTGTCACATTGACTGCAGGGTAAATGAGCCTATGATGATTTCTCCCTCCAAGGCTAGGAATATTAAATTAAAATCTAAAAGAAACAACAACATTGTTTTCATATAACCAGGGGCGTCTCCAAACATAAAATACATTTGCATAGTTCCAGACTCACTGAGGAGGAAGTAAGTTGACTTATTCACATAAAAGGTGCAGCGATGTGCTCTTATATTCTGTCAAGCTACAAATATGAAAATTTGCCTAAAGGCAAATTGGATTTTATCTCTCCATAGCATTAATATATATCAAATCTACATAGCTTTTTATTGATATTACAGTCTGGGTTTTTTATTTCCAAATTTAAACAACCTTTCAACTCACAGAACATTGCAGATTTTTTGTTTCTTGCTTCATCTATTGCTTAAAGTACAACCTATTCAATGGAGTTCTTACGTTTTAAAATGATACCTGCTTCTAATTAACAGTATTTCAACACAAAATTGCTCAAGAGTAACTAGGCTGTGTTGATTCAACCCTTAAGTCATAACTTAAGTATGTATATCAGTGGAGGGCTTTCTTGTTTTTGCCTGAGTAAGGGCTGCAGAAGTGTTTAGGTTTTGTTTGGAAATTAATAGCTCACAGCTTTCATGTTCATTAGAAAAAGCTTTCTTTTTAATGTTTCCTCCATAAATTATCTGAATCCTTCCCTACCATGGCCAATGAATTAGAAACATGTTGTAGCATTGCATCATCTATACAGTTGTAAAATAGATTTAATACAATCAAGAATAAATCATTGACAAAGAAATTCAATAAACATGGTCTGAAGACTGAGTCTTGGCGGACATCACAGTCCATTTCAGCCAAGCCAGATTCCTTGCCCTGTACAACAAATCTGGGTGCTCTTCTTGTTAAACAGCCATGAATATGAGTTAAGTGACTTATCCTCAAAAGCCTTGTAGTCTTATCTCCTCTAATCAGCATTCTAGTGCCAATCAAATCAGATGCTTCTGTGAAGATTACAAAGTACAGTGCCAGTACTTTGATTCTATCCAACGCCTGGTCACTGGCAACATTATTGTTAAAATACCAGATGCCAAAAATATTCTTGGCACAGTCAGGAAGAAATGAAAGTCACAGACCTCAAGACTTGGGTTGAAATTCTGCCAATTAGTGGGATAGAGAGAGAAAAAGCCAAGATATTTTTATTCTCTTACCTACCAACAACTAACTAAAATTAACCGAAATTACTGAAAATCAGCTCAGACATGGCCTTCTGGGAGCTGATTGTAACATCAGGCATCACCCAGAGTAAGGTGAAATTCTTCGAATTAACACTTCCTTTGGCATAGCTAGAAATGAGCTCACTCTTTGTCTTTCAGAAAGTGTTTCAACATTTCTGACTGGCTGCCCTGAATGAAAAAGCACATCAGTTCTCTTAGCAGCTATCAGGTTTGTGGTTTGGTTGTTGTTTTTTTTTTTCCTACGACTCTACTACAGAAAGGCTGAAGGCAATGCCTTTATCTTTCTCTTTGGCTGAAATCACAATCAGATAAGTTTCTACTTGGCCAAGATGGGAAGAAAGGAAAGTAGGTACTTGTTATTCTGCACGGTAGGGGTAGGCAGACTTTAGATAGAACTGACTTAGATTTCCAAGTAAATTTTCATAGCATTTTTCACTTTTCTCTGAGTTGCAGCTTAGATATTCTATTGCACATTAAACTATCTCACCTAGAAAATAATAACTTGAAAATGATCCTTAGTTCGGTAGATTGTATATGCAATAGTTCAACTACAGCTAAAGTGGTCATAGCATCTACAGTATCTAAAGTTAGAAGGCCTGACAAAAACTATGGATTCTACATGAATCCAAAAGAGGTTAAGAAAGATCACATTTATGGGTTAAATAAGTAGATTTCAGTAATTTTATGTTGTA
The DNA here is from genome assembly GCF_037157495.1 of Lathamus discolor. Taxonomy (NCBI): domain Eukaryota; kingdom Metazoa; phylum Chordata; class Aves; order Psittaciformes; family Psittacidae; genus Lathamus; species Lathamus discolor. Next base: position 128,838,918 of record NC_088885.1, on the reverse strand, counting down.
GAAAGGAAGTATAATGGAGAGTTCACCTGCATTGTAATCCCTGTCGCTGAGAATGGAGGTTAAATTTGTTACTATTTCAGTGTTGCATTTTTAAAATCTATTTTTTCTATATTTGGAGAAGTTTTTTTTTTTAAATCCCCTACTCTGAAAGAAATAAAAATCCTAATCGAGTTAATTTTTATTAAAAAAAAGCATTTTTGTTTGTTTGTTTTTACAAGAAGAAATGACTGGCAACAGGTCTGAAAATGTCATCAAAGTTTACCTGAAAGTAGAATTTTCCCCTTCAGCTGTCTGAAAGGTCCTGGAAATTTATATATTGCAGCTAAAAAATCCACAAAAGAGTAACTAAGAAAATAAGCTTTAGAAAATAAGCTGTGACCCTCATAGGTGATTGAAAAATATAGTAAATAATTTGCAGATCATAGAATAGAATCATAGAATAGTTAGGGTTGGAAAGGACCTCAAGATCATCTAGTTCCAACCCCCCTGCCATGGGCAGGGACTCCTCACACTAAACCATCCCACACAAGGCTTCATCCAACCTGGCAAAGATCTATTCCATTATGAGGAGAAGGTAGTATCCAAAGAGGATATCTTAATGCCTTAGATAGCAGTAGACATACATCTGGATAAACAAATTGTGCTCATATTATTCAAAGGCTCAAAATTCACTGTAAAGGAGCTCACAACCTCACTTATTTAGAGTTTTTCTCATTCACTGTATAATGAGGTTGAACACCTTGCTCAGTATTGTGAATCCCTCTCCTGAAACAGGGAATGTAACTTTATCCTGGTAGTTCTTTTACTAAGCAATATCATACTTGCTTCTTTTTAGCTAGTCTTTAGTGGTAGAACATGGCTGGGAAGTAGGAGCACCTCTATCTGTGTTCCATCCAATCCTAGGATGAGATGTGGGAACCCAACACTGCAGCCTTTCTCCTTCTCTCCGGTTTTGATAGGAAGGAAAATGATGAGATTAGGCTGGATAGAAAATATCATAAATTTCCCAGTCTGATCGACAGGTCACCACAAGCTGGGCCAAGTTTTGTGCCTTACAATTTTTTAACTCCTCATTCTGCTTTTGTAATATACAGCTGTTCAACCGAAAAAAAAAAGGCTAAATAATAGGATTCTCATGTATGAATGTGCTTGATTTATTATATTAATTATCTAATTAAAAATATGCAGAATCAATATTTAATGCTCTAAGCTAAGCATGTTTATGCTGCTTTTTGTACTGATCATTAAAAAGCAGACTGAAGAGAAATGTAACATATATTGGCAAATAACAAATCAAGATATGGCCACATCTGCCTGTCAGTCTGTCAGATATAAAGGGCCTGCAGCTGAAAGTCATGGTAACTTTTTATGTACTGGTTTATTCTGTAAAATCTGTATGCACATGACTGAAAAAAGACTGACAATACATCAATGAACCCTCCAATATATCACAAATATATGTGTGAATTTAAACTAAGCTTAAATAAATTATGTGAGTAATTATGAGAATGGAAGTTTATAGTTTATATTAACATCTGATTTTCTTTAGATCTACATCTTTGAAATAAAATGTAATAGTTTCCAACAGTGTAAACTTTTGGACCACAGCTTCTATGCTAACACCTACCAGTTTGAGAAGAGCTAGTCTTGGATCCACAGCTAAATTTAGGGTTTTGTCATGGCACTGAAATGCAGTATTCCACTGTCACAGTTCCTATGCTGTATATCTCCGAGTCCACTCAAGTGATATAAGCAGCATTTTACATCAGTCAAAGAAAATATTTGGAGTTAATGGTATGCACCACCAAACATTACTATTATTTTTGTAATGCATACTTCAACCAGATACCATTCTCAGATACAAATCAGCTGGAAATGCCTTGTTAGAAAGCCCAAACTGTTTTTTTAACATTATAGAGAAATTCATTCCACATACTGGAAGCTTAGATACAGCTATTTTGTTCTGGGTTTTATTTTGTTTTCACTTTGGCCAATAAGCACCAGTACAATATTCTGTCCATAAAAATCTGTTAAAGACTTTACCAGGCTATGATATTCATTTGCTTTTCAAGAGAAAGCTCAAATGTTAAAAAGCATTTAGATGTGTTCCAGCAATATATCACTCTGTTCTAGTAAACACATATATTTTATTTTATTTTTTAGATTAGTTTTATCTTGAAAATTACAAATTGGATTAGGAGGTTTGATATGACTGGAAAACAGACTGACAGTCTACTTAGCATTTTTATTAGTTGTGTAGATTATCTATAGGCTATAGATGACCTCAGTCAACTTAACATTCTTTAGGCAGCCAGACACGAGGCAATATCAGCCAATCATAAAAACATGTACCTGATTATTAGGTCTCAAGATATGTCAAATCAATACACTGTATCACCTTCAAGGCTAGATATAAGAAGGTGTCTGCATCTTTTGTAACTTAGAAGGCTGAAGATAAAAATGCTAAAATAAAACCCACAGTTTATATAAGTTCCATTTAATACAGACACCTACATTATTGTAATCTTAGGGGTTTGATACATTTAACACAATTTTTACTCACTGACTCTCTTTGAAACCCAAAGAAATATAGGTCATAAATGTATTAAATAAAAACTTGAAAAGACTCTGATTTAAAGTTTCAGGGAAAAATACGTAACGCAGAGACTGTGGTTTTGCTGAACTTGCATTATTTAAGTGCAGTACCCACATCAGCAGCAACACAGGGAGGGCACAATTCTTCAAAACTATGCCATTTCTGCAATTACTTGGTTCGTGAGTATTTATTAACCTACAGTTGGCCTTTAGTACTTCTTAGCTATCAACTTCACGCTATTGTCTGCTGACTTTTCATAGAATCATAGAATCATAGAATAGTTAGGGTTGGAAAGGACCTCAAGATCAACTAGTTCCAACCCCCCTGCCATGGACAGGGACACCTCACACTAAACCATGTCACCCAAGGCTTCATCCAACCTGGCCTTGAACACTGCCAGGGATGGAGCACTCACAACCCTCCTGGGCAACCCATTCCAGTGCCTCACCACCCTCACAGGAAAGAATTTCCTCCTTATATCCAATTTAAACTTCCCCTGTTTAAGTTTTAACCCGTTACCCCTTGTCCTGTCACTACAGTCCCTGACGAAGAGTCCCTTCCCAGCATCCCTATAGGCTCCCTTCAGGTACTGGAAGGCTGCTATTAGGTCCCCACACAGCCTTCTCTTCTCCAGGCTGAACAGCCCCAACTTCCTCAGCCTGTCTTCATACGGGAGGTGCTCCAGTCCCCTGATCATCCCGGTGGCCCTCCTCTGGACTTGTTCCAGCAGTTCCATGTCCTTTTAACATTGAGGACACCAGAACTGCACACAATACTCCAGGTGGTGTCTCACAAGAGCAGAGTAGAGGGGCAGGATCACCTCCTTTGACCTGTTGGTCACGCTCCTTTTGATGCAGCCCAGGATACGGTTGGCTTTCTGGGCTGCGAGCGCACACTGCCGGCTCATGTTCATTTTCTCATCGACCAGCACCCCCAAGTCCTTCTCTGCAGGGCCGCTCTGAATCTCTTCTTTGCCCAGTCTGTAGCTGTGCCTGGGATTGCTCTGACCCAGGTACAGGACTTTGCACTTGTCGTGGTTGAACTTCATAAGGTTGGCATCAGCCCACCTTACAAGCACGTCAAGGTCCCTCTGGATGGCATCCCTCCCCTCCAGCATATCAGCCGGACCACACAGCTTGGTGTCATTGGCAAACCTGCTGAGGGCGCACTCAATCCCACTGTTCATGTCAGTGACGAAGATGCTAAACAAGACCGGTCCCAACACCGATCCCTGACTTTTCCGTCACATTAACTTTATTCAGAAAAACAGGGAACCAAAACTCTCAGTTCTTTCTCTAATTAGCTCAAGCAAAGGAGTAGAAAGTGTAGAGTGTCATAAACTTCCATGGATCTGGACCCATGCTTAAAGTAGTTATTCAGAGGTAGAATCTAGTTACTATTCTGAAGCAGCATAATTAAAAATACAGTCCCTCTAGAGGCTAGATAATATTAAGCCTCACTCTTACATTTACCAAGACAGAGTTTAGAGGACACCAGTCCTTCTTGAAGATTACTTTACAGTAAAACTTAATCTTTGCATGCTTTGGTTATGTCTACAGACTGGATTGAGAATGTTTCACCACAAAGAGTGCTTCCACATGACCACACTATATACGCTATATATGGATGAACTGCAACCTTAGCTGCAATAAAGACAAAACAAGTCACATCTGTCCCGTAGTCATGATCATAATATGAAAGGCTACTCTATCACACCATTAACCATGAATTTAGTTTCAGGTTGCTTGTCAGAAGTTTTGGTAGTTTTCATGCAGATTTTCCCATTTAATTTATCAGAAGATATTTTTCTGAGCTTGTTAACATTTGTTTATGAAATTAAAATTGATTTGGAGGATAAAACTGTGAACAGTATATTCAGAAAAGTGGTAGACATCTTTATCATAGCAGATAATATTTCTAAGCATGCACAAAATGCTCTGATCACTTGAATAAGAAAATATCTGCCTGATATAACTACATATATCTGTATTATTGATATCATCAGACAGGTATTTTCCTCCTGAAGTGAGGGACCAAAGTAAAGTCACATTCGAGTATAGTTTAAATAAGCATTATTTATAAAGACAGTAAAAACCCAAATACAACAGTACTTCATTCATTGACATAGGTTAAAAACTGGTCACACCTTTTCTTCAAAAGATATTTATTCAGGACTTGAAATATTATTTTGAAACAGTTTCATCTTGTCAAAACACAGCTTTAGTCAATCTTTCTTTGCAGCAGATTCTTACTAGTGGAAGGAAGAATCCTTAATATTCAGTAACTTTTTAATATGTGTGTGTGCACCAAAGAGCTCTAGAGACTGAAGTTCCAGCAGGCTCAATATCCCAGCAAGTTATTTTTGGAATTTGTTTTATGGAACACTACCTGAATTACAGGAAATGAGTAAAGCTTTTTATGCTTAAGATATTCAGTTATCCCTCTTGTAACAATGCTGGAACTGAGATGGCTTTGTACATAATGCATCACACTTCAAAAAGCCTATGCAAGTAAAGCTTTTTCTTCTTCTTCTTTGATATATTCTCAAATTAAAATATTGTAACTGTTATTCCTATCAGAATTACCCATTATTCTGCATAGGAATGCATGTTACAATACAACATAGTGTTTGAGAACTTTTTTCCCCCCTCCTGCTTAATTAAGTCCCTAACTCCTAATTAACAGTTCCTGAAGCTTTAGCTTGTCTAAGGTAGTAAGCCCTAGAATTTCAAGGGTAGTAGGTACTATGCTAATTGAATGAGTAGTTACAAATGAGTTGCTAAGGGATTAGCACAAGAAAAGCTAAATCCATTAAGGAAGGTTTTGTGTCAGCTTCATATACGGAAAGATCCAAAGAATCTTAACAGACTAGAAACTGAAAAATCAAATGAACATAAACTCCTTTACACCTGACTCGTACTAATGTGTACCTCTTCATTGTTCCCTCTCACTGATTTTGCTGCAAAAAACAAACACATATGCCATAATTAGGTATTTTTACAACAGGAAGTTTAATTTCTGCAACCTTTAACGAATCTTATTGCCTGCTTTACTCTGGCTAAGGCTAAAGAAAAGTCAGATATGAGGGACAAGAATTTTCTTCCCTCTGCTAAATACAGATTTCTGCTAATCATCCAGATTGTTCTTTGTTACAAGTCTTAAGATAATTTTTCTTCACTCTATGCCTACAAAGAAGTATATATAGAATCAGAGAATCACAGAATGGTTTGGGTTGCAAGGAACCTTAAAGATCATCTGGTTCCAACCCCTCTGCAACAGGCAGGGACAAAAAATATATATATACATACATATGAGAGTGTATATATATATATAAATATATGCATATGTCCACATCGAAAGAGTGTTTTTTTCAGAGAGATCCTAAAGAGCAAGCTACCATGTTGGATTAGACAGTTAACTGATAATGTCCCAGTATACCTCTTAAGTGTCCTACAGAAATGCACTGAAGTATGTGGCATTGCAAGAATTGTCTGGTGCACAGATCTAAGGGTCTCCATACCCCTGAAAACATCTTACTGTACTGAAGATCATTCATGCCATTTGACTACTGGTAAATATCCTAAAATGAATCACAGAATCATAGAATCACAGAATAGTTAGGGTTGGTCATCTAGTTCCAACCCCCCTGCCATGGACAGGGACACCTCACACTAAACCATCCCACACAAGGCTTCATCCAACCTGGCCTTGAACACTGTCAGGGATGGAGCACTCACAACCTTCCTGGGCAACCCATTCCAGTGCCTCACCACCCTCACAGGAAAGAATTTCCTCCTTATATCCAATTTAAACTTCCCCTGTTTAAGTTTTAACCCGTTACCCCTTGTCCTGTCACTACAGTCCCTGACGAAGAGTCCCTCCCCAGCATCCCTATAGGCTCCCTTCAGGTACTGGAAGGCTGCTATTAGGTCCCCACACAGCCTTCTCTTCTCCAGGCTGAACAGCCCCAACTTCCTCAGCCTGTCTTCATACAGGAGGTGCTCCAGTCCCCTGATCATCCTGGTGGCCCTCCTCTGGACTTGTTTCAACAGTTCCATGTCCTTTTTACGTTGAGGACACCAGAACTGCACACAATACTCCAAGTGAGGTCTCACAAGAGCAGAGTAGAGGGGCAGGATCACCTCCTTCGACCTGCTGGTCACACTCCTTTTGATGCAGCCCAGGATACGGTTGGCTTTCTGGGCTGTGAGTGCACACTGCCGGCTCATGTTCATTTTCTCATCGACCAGCACCCCCAAGTCCTTCTCTGCAGGGCCGCTCTGAATCTCTTCTTTGCCCAGTCTGTAGCTGTGCCTGGGATTGCTCTGACCCAGGTACAGGACTTTGCACTTGTCATGGTTAAACTTCATAAGGTTGCTCTGTCCACCGATACCTGAGGGACACCACTCGTTACTGGTCTCCAGCTGGACATCTGAACCATTGACCACAACTCTTTGCATGCAGCCATCCAGCCAGTTCTTTATCCACCAAGTGGTCTCTCCAATTTAGAGACAAGGATGTCATGCGGGACAGTGTCAAACGCTTTGCACAAGTCCAGGTAAATGACATCAACTGTCCCTGTCCATCAGTTCCGTCGCCCCATCATAGAAGGCCACCAAATTGGTCAGGCAGGATTTCCCCTTGGTGAAGCCAGGCTGGCTGTGACCAAGCACCTTGTTGGTTTTCATGTGCCTTAGCATGCTGTCCAGGAGAATGTGTTCAAAGATTTTGCCAGGCACAGAGGTGAGACTGACTGTCTGTAGTTCCTTGGGTCATCCATTTTCCCCTTTTTAAAAATGGGGGTTATATTTCCCTTTTTCCAGTTGTCGGGAACTTCACCTGACTGCCATGATTTTTTGAGTATGATCTATAGTGGCTTAGCAACTTCATTCGCCAGCTCCTTCAGGACCCGCGGATGGATTTCATTAGGTCCATGGACTTGTGCAGGTTCAGATTTTTAAGATGGTCTCAAACCAGATCATCTCCTACAGTAGGCCCAAGGTCTTCATTCTCACAGTCCCTGTGTCAGCCTTCCAAGACTTGGGTGGTGTGGTCAGATCATCGGCCAGTGAAGACTGAGGCAAAGAAGTCATTGAGAACCTCAGCCTTCTCCAAATCCAGGGTAGCCAGTTCTCCTGATAGCTTCTGGAGAGGACCCACATTGTCCCTAGTCTGTCTTTTATTTGCAATGTACCTATAGAATCCCTTCCTGTTATTTTTCACATCCCTAGCCAAGTTTAATTCTAACTGAGCCTTAGCTTTCCTAACCTGGTCCCTAGCTTCCCAGACAACATCCCTGTATTCTTCCCAGGCCGCCTGTCCTTGCTTCCACCTTTTATAAGCCTCTTTTAACCCCTCTAAGTTTCCTCAGCAGCTCCTTATAGATCCATGGAGGTCTCCTGGCCCTCTTGCTGTGTGGCATTTCACAACACGGACTCAGGTTGATGCAGAGACTCAAATCCTCGTTTATTACCACCAAGCCTCTTTTTATCCCCTTGTTCCGTACTTTCCCAACCTGCACATACTTACAATGTTCAATCTCATTGTCCCCTGTAAAACTCTCCAGGTAAATAGTCCAATCAGGTAAATAGTCCAATCACAATGTTGGAGACCCTCTCACAACCCCCATATCCTCTGGCCTCCAACTGAGATTCCTGCCACAACTACATCCTGGACTATCCCCCCAAAGCTTGCTCTTCAACCTTCCCTGTCCTTTGGCCCCCCAGCTGATCACCCCAGGTCTTGTCAAGCACCAAGGCCTCAGAGCTCACTCCCAAACTGTTTGTCTTCACTCCCCACACTGCTGTACTTCTTTCTAGCTGGGATGCAACACTCCTGAGCTCTTAGCAGGTGATCCTTGAATATCAACCAACAGTCTTGGGCCCCCCTGCCCTCTGGGGCTATATCACATGGAACTTCACTAAGCAGGTTCCTGAAGAGGCCAAAATCTGCTCTCTTGAAGTCCTGAGCAGTGAGCTTGCTGCATGCTCTTCTCACTATCCTGAGGATCTCAAACTCGATCATCTCATGATCGCTACAACCAAGGCTGCCCTGGAGTGTCACATTTCCAACGAGCCCTTCCCTGTTGGTGAGCATGAGGTCAAGCATGGCACCACTCTTTGTCAGCTCCTCTATTACTTGCAGAAGGAAGTTGTCTTTCACACAATCGAGAAACCTCCTGGATTGCTTGTGCCAGGCTCTACCATCCCTCTAACAGATATCAGGATGGTTGAAGTCCCCCATGAGGATGAGAGTCTGCGAGCATGAGGCTGTTCCTATCTCTCTACAGAGAGCTTCATCCAGAGAGTCCTCTTGATCAGGCGATCTGTAACAGATCCCCACAGTAATGTCTCCCATCACTGTTCTCCCTTTAACCCTAACCCACAAACTCTCTGTTGACTGATCACCTGTCCCCAGACAGAATTCCATTCTCTTCAGCCTATCCCTAACATAAATAGCAACTTGCCCTCTCCATCTGCCAGGCCTGTCTTTTCTAAAGAGCCTGTAACCTTTCATTCCAACACTCCAGTCATAGGAGCCATCCCACCATGTTTCTGTGATACCAATGACATCATATATCCATAGACGTGCACACATCTCTAATTCCTCTTGTTTGTTCTCCATACGATGGGCGTTTGTACAGAGACATCTGAGCCGAGCTTCAAATGAAGCCAGCTCATTGGCTGGAGCAGCTGAAATATCTCTGCATTGCTCCAAGCATTTATTATAGGTGCTGGCAACTGACTGGGAGTGCTGGGAGGGAATGATGCCCCCCTCCCCCAACACATCTAGGTTAAAGCTTTTTTAACCAGCCTGGCAAGCCTGCTACCAAAATAGCTCTTCCCCTTTAGACCAGCTCCACCAGCCTCCAGTAGACCTGGCCTCAAAGTAGAGTCCCATGTTCTAAATACCCAACCCTCTGACTGTGGCACCACCCTTCCAACCATTTATTAACCTGTCAAATCCACCCAGCCTTTTTAAGGTCCTCTTCTGTATCCTGGAAAATTGATGAAAAGACTATCTGAGCTCCAGAGCTCCTAACCACCTCTCCCAGGGTTCTGTAGTCCTTCTTAATGTTCTCCAGGTTACTGCTATCTATATCGCTAGCACCCACATGGACAACTAGAAGTGGGTAAAAGTCAGTGGGACTTACTTAGACCAGGCAACCTCTCTGCTACATCCCTGATCTGAGCCCCTGGTAGGCAACACTCCTCCCTTGAGACTGGGTCAGGGCTACATATGGGTGCCTCTGTGCCTCTCAAACTAGAATCCCCTGCTACTATGACCTGCCACTTTTTAATGGCAGCACCAGTAGTGGTCTTCTTTACCAGTGCATCAGCTGGTTGCTAATGTTGCGAGGTGCGGGTTTCCTCGTTAGACCCCTGCAGAACTGCAAAGGAGTTCTGGGTGGGGACATCAGACTTAGGAGGAAGCCCCTTGCTTTCAACTGTCCTTTTCCTCCCCTTTTTTTTTACATTTTTTAATTTTATTTTGTTACTAATTCTGAGCTTCCTGGGTTAACGGCCTCCTTCTTTCCTCCATGAGCTACAATGGATGCTTGAGGCCCCTGCACAGTTTGGAGCAGGAGCAAGCAGCCCTGCTTCCTCTTGGCTTCCCTGACATCTTGCAGCCTATTGACAGCATCCCACAGCTCAGCCCCTGCTGCAGGAGGACCTCCACCAGGGAGCACCGAGTGCAGCCCTGTCCATTGTTCACCCTTGCCTTACAAGACCAGTGCAGGGACTCTCTACACCCCAAACTCTGCGCTGCTGCCTCCCCTCTCATCTGTCTGGGTGTCGATGCTGGCCACTGGTGGGGTAGTGAGAGCAGAGCTCCTGGACCCGACCCCAGTCATAAGGCAAGTGCTCACCATCCTGCTCACCTACCCGCATGGACTACCTTGCAAACTGCCTTCACATTCCCTGCTTGCCCTCCCTGTTCACTGCCCCCCTGGTCGATCGCAGCCCCTGGGGCAGGTTTTTAACCAGTCAGAGCTGGTGCTGCTCCTCCTGGCACCTCCCCCTGTGAGTCCCTGCTCGTGTCAGCTGAGCTGCCGGCTCCTGGGCAAGTCCTATCGAGGAGTTGAGGCTCCCTCGGTGGCTCTTGCCGCTCTGAATTGAGGTTTCTGGATCCTGAGCTCAGGTGTCGAAGGCATCTTCTCTGGAGCTACTCACCTCAGCAATCCTTGGATGATCACATGATCTTATATAATATTTAATTTTTTTTGCCCTTTTTTTCTGTTTGTTTGTTTTGGTTTGGTTTTTTACTTAGTTGTCCTTAAGGTCTCTTGATTGATGTTCTGTTGGATACCTGAATTAGTGCTCTGGATTTAGGTCTCTTGCTATACAATCTTAAGAAATCTATTAAATGAATGGCCTTATTAGAAGTCTAATAGCACCTAAATTCTACATCACTTTGCACTGTCACTTTTGGTTTTCTCCTGTATCAGAATCTTAGCGATACTTCACTGTCACTGATTTTGTATTTGAACATAGGAATGTTGCATTAATAAACTATTGCAAACGATTGCAGAAGATACCCTCTTGAAGATACTGTATGACCTAAGATGAATACTGTTAGGAAAAAGTGAACTGTCTACTCACCATATCCTTACCATTCACTGGCTGTCCCATAAGCCCCTGGGAGCCCTGAAGAACCACAAATTTTCCAACATACCTTCTTTTTCTTTAATACTTAAATAGTACATTATTTGTTTTTTTAGTCTTTGGCTGTATCTTTGGGGTTTGTGGTTTGGTTTTTTTTCTGTTTGGTTGGGTTTTTTTTGTTTGTTTTTTTTTTTTCTTTGGTTCTCTCATTCTATTTTAGATGTTTGTCTGACAGAATTTATGATTCCTTCTACTGTGTTCACAAAGATAGGATTTCCAGCTTGGCTGAAGTAATCTTGTAGATTTTGCCATTTACAAATACTGACTTTTATGTTATATTTTCTGCTGAAGTAAGTTATGCTCTCCATAATTCTGTTTTAACACAGACAACGTAGGTCTATCTTGAGTCAAAATTTGATTTCCCCCATGTTTGATATTAGAGTCATTTTGACTAGTTATACTATTAAAAGAAACAACAAAAAAACAAAGAAAAATCCTTTCTGTAATTTGATGTCACAGTACTTGGTTTTGGTTTGCATCTTATTCCTGCAGTTTTGAAGTAATTTACATTGTGGTCACTTCCACTTAGTGACCCAAAGGTTTTCGAAGAATTCTTGTATGTTATTCCTTCTGATTTACTCCTGCTATGTGCTTTTAGAATTCTTCCTTCTAGAAAGAAATGGTTTAAAAGATCATACGTCTTTACATCTGACTTGTTCAGGCACTGTACTGGTTTAAGTGAATCAGATTATTATTATTATTTAATTATCAGAAATAGTGATTACTAGCAATAGAAAATTAGTAACATCTTTAAGCTTATTTAGTGCTAAGAATTCAATACTGTTTTTCTAATGATTAAGTCAGTAATGCATACAACTTGCTTCCATTTCTTTTCGTGAACTAACCTTTAAATACACAGATTTTTGTCACCCAAACCCCCTCCACTGACATGTTTCCTGGCCTTATATTTTGTGCAGTATTTTGGGAAGAAAACTCTTTCCTTTTTCTGATTTCTGTCAACTACACAGAATAATTTCTTCTTTTACTGCTGTAATGTTCCAGTGATCATTGTAATCCATAATTGTTATTATCTCTGTTACCTTCCATTGCTTGATAATTTGTCTCCCACTATACCACATCTCAGCTCACCTTTTTTATTTTATTATTTATTATATATTGTACTAAAGACAATAAATAAAGCCTCCACACACACCCACACACCACATCTTTGTAGTATTCTGGCTGTTTCTGTATTGGAACTTACACTTTACAATTTTGGAATTGAGAATATCTCCTTAATTTTATTAATAAAGCTCTGTCCTCTTCAGCCTTGACCATAAATATTACGCCTGCATTGGTCTTTAATAGTGTCTGCCTCTGGCAAAAGCGAATACTTTAGAATGTTTTCCTATTATTTGCATACGGTTAAATTCATTTTTATGGTTTCCCTACCAAAGGCAAAGGCAAATTTTTGTTAGTTGAAGCTATTATTTCGGCATGGATGATGATATGCTTATAGAGAGGCAGATTTATAATCTGTAAAAGGTAACAGTGTCATTGCTATTCTATAATAAGCATAAGGAATGCTAAAATGGATTAAGGAGATTCTCCCAATTAAAAAAAAAAAAAAAAAAAAGCATCATTTGCTTTATGGCTAGGCTTTAAAATATCCTGGGATCCAAGTATTATGGATGGAGAAGGTGAAAAAACCTTATTACTGAGTTTTAATATTTGACATGCAGTTTTTAGCTGATAGAAACAGACGCTGTAGAAGCCAAGTTGCTTCAAATGGGTTTCAGATCGGCAGAGGCCAAAACCCTCCTTAAGTTGTTACAGACATTAAAAAATTTCTCAAGCAGCTGCTTAGTTTATAGCTCTCAGACACTTTATCATGTTGTTGGGTTATATTTAATTTAAGTAATTTCTGAGCATATTTATCATTCACTGTGGGAAAATAAGGAACCACACACTGTGATGTAGGAAGAAAGATATATAATAATTTAAGGATTTTTACCTATAATCTCAGCTTCACAGTGAACTGAATGGACACTGCATAAGCAAGCAATATGGTTTGAAAGTCCTATTAATATTTTAGAAGTCTTAAGAATTAATGAACTCTCTTATGGTGAGTGTCATCTTCCTTTCTTTTGCAATATTGATACATGTAGCTGCTATGCTGAGGGTTTTGCTGTGAGTATTTATATGCTGAGGAGGGACTTTTCAAAAGGTACATAGAAAAAGGCCCCTCAGAAAGCCTCTGCTTTTTAATTGCTCCTTTCTCATGTTCTTTTCTTCAGAGGATTAAAAAATGCCTAATATTCTCTTAATAAAATTGATTAAGCTCTAAAAAAAACCAAAACAAAAAACCCCAAAACCAACTTCTTAGTTTTGTTTTGTTTTGTTTTAATTTAACACAGTCTCACATCAGCAAATCTTATTCAATAGTAAGGTTTTGAAAGTTCAAGTTAGTATTTTTAAAAATATTTTTGATGTTAGGTACTGTGAGTAACAGTATTTAGGCTTATAAATTTTTATTAACATGTGTTGGGGCAGTTCTACTTGGTTTTGAAAATGCAGTGGAGGTTTTTTCCTCCATTACTGTTGAAAGAAACTTGAAATCAATTTTATTCTATGTGGAAAATGTATATCCCTTGACATTTAACTTAAGACATAGCCAGTAAGTTCACATTCATGTGACAACACAGTTCAAATTGATGAAAACAATGTATTCATTGTGTCACTGTAAATTTGATAAAAACATAATAAACAAAAAAAAAAAAAAAAGAAAAGAGGAGGTGTGTTCCTGCAAACACTAAGAAAGGTTTGTTGTTTTGTTTTTCAAGAAAGATTTTCTTCTTCAGTCAATTAATGTAATCCTAATATTTTTACTATGTAAGATCTTATTAGCATTTAAAGTAGTGGTTATAAAAAAGCCAAAAACCAAATAAAAAACATTTCAGAAGCAAATGAGCCATGGGTACTTCAGCCTGATATGACAGCTGTTCTATGCTAATATGCCTTGTAAATTGGAATAGATCAGTAAACACATGCAAAGAAAGTAAATGGATGCTCATCTGAAGTACTCAAGACTCAGAAATAACCTAATTTTAAGATATATTCTGTAACTCTGACTGAATTTGGGCAACATGGCTATGGGCCAGCCTTTGATGAGGAGGCCACATGAAACCACGAGACAAGACAGAACAACAAGTTATACATGAAAAATGAAAAGGAACAACAGGAATAATTCAGCATGGAATTACAGGTTTTAATAGAAGATAAGATTGTCCTATTTTTATGATGAGCACTATTTAAAAATTCCACCTGTAGGCCAGATCAGTCTGCTATGATCCTCTTAGGTCTGACACGTGAACATTACTTTAGGATTTTGCTTAGAACAAAGGAATAAAAGCCATTTTAATCAACTCTTCTTCTTTTTAATCAGTGCAACATGCGTTTCATGAACAATTTATGGCACTCGACAAAAACATGGGGCTTCTTTCAGATTTGTGAAAAACAAAAGAAAAAGGTATCCTAAAAGAGAACACCATCACTACGGATAGAAAACAGTCAGAATATGGTAGGGTATGAGCAGGCATAATTGCATGCTTTGATATTTATGATGAAAGACCTGAGCTGAAAGAAAAATGACAAAAATGCTATCTTAGCCTTTTATGAAACAAAGAAAACCTGAAGGTCGTGCAGTAGTAATTTTCATCATTCCTTCCAAAGCCTTGGCAAGCTTTGAAAATTCATATGTAATAGCAGCTAGCTTTTCTAAGTGAAAGTGCTTTGAAATCATCTTGGGATATACAGTATATGAAAGAAACCTTCATTTTTTCAACTGTAACAAAAGCAAAATTATATTTCAGAACATTAAGCTATTTTAAATTATGTTGTCTTAGTTGTGGAAAAATCTTTCATTACATTGTACAATTAATTTTCTTAAACTCATAATGTTCTGCTGGATATATTAATTTTAAAAACTATTACTTCTCTAAATTAGGAAAAAAGCTCTTAAAAATTGCAATTTATTCACTAAAATACAGAAAAACATGTATGGCAAAATCTGCCAACAAACACAAGAAACTAAAAGAATGAAAAAATATGTTTACTATGAGATTTCTACATCTGCATACCATGCTGAATTTCATTTAAATACAAATTCCACTTTGTACAAAATAAATGGTTAAGTTTAAAAACACCTACAAGCTCAACTTCAAGGACACCTAAACTCTTTGTAAAGTAGAAGCATAGTCTAGCTAAGAATATTAATTTCTCGTCTCCTGAATGGTTGAATTTATTTTACTAATAAATTGTTCACTTGGAGTTTCTGTATTTGTTTGGGCTATTGGTTCTTTTTTCTGTTTGTCTCTGAAGTAGAAGTTGAACACTTTTAAAAGTTCTAATTTGACCTCAAAGCCTGCTTCCTTCAATTGAGGCTGAATCCCCAGCAGCAGGAGAAAATATGTAAAATTAATCATCTCAGGTAGAAAAAAAAAGAAAGTAGTATCTCAATGGACAAGTGAAAGGAAACCTCAGTATTACCTGTTCTTCATCAATTTGCTTTTATTTTCGCTTTGTGATGTTTCAGGAAGTTTATTTTTTTAAGAACATCAAAAGGCACAAAAACTGCATTGAATAACTCCCCAAAATGAAGTATCCTGCTGCTTTTCCTGGCAAAATCAGAAGAAAATCTGTTAGGTGAATAAAACAATTTTTTAGAGGTGACAAAAACAAACTGAGGTTTTTATCATGTCTGTCATTATTTGCACATGCGGGCAAAGCAGTCCTGAATTACAAAGCATCCAAGAGCTTCTTTACTTCTTCATTATTTACTGGCCATATGGATGAATAGAGTTTGGTTTTAAGACATTAATTTTTGTACTTTTTTCCTTTGTTGTATTTTAGGTTTTCAGGACTGAGATGCCACTACTAATAACAAGTGGCTACAATAAGTGGACTGGAGGAGCACAGGGGAGTGCATGGATGTCATTTAAATGTCTTCCCAAGTATATATTTCCTGAACTGTCCTCTGGAGGCAACTATTTTTCTTCATAGACTCACAGAATCATAGAATCAAATAAGTTGGAAAAGACCTTGAAGATCAAGTCCAATCATTACCCCTGGACTACCAAGACCACCACTAAACGATATAACTGAGGGACCTGCCCACTAGACCTGGACTACTGATAGATGATGGAGAGCTTAGCAAGCTCCTCTGACGGCTCCTTCAGCACTCCTGGGTGTAGCCTATCTGGTGCCATAGACTTGTATGTGTCTAAATGGAGCAGAAAGCTGTTAACCATTTATTTCTGGATTACGGGCACTTCAATCAGCTTCCCATCTCTGCCACCCAGTTCAGGTAACTGAGTATGGCTGGTGTGACTATTAAAGACTGAGCAAAGGCAGCATTAAGTACCCCAACCTTTTCTTCATCCTCAGTCACTAGGCTTCCCCTAGTATTCAGTAAAGGGTGGACGTTGTCTTTGTCCCTCCTTTTGTAGCTAATATACCAGTAAAAGTACTTTTTAGTATCTTTTATGGCAGTGGCCAGATTTCGTTCCATCTGTGCCTTTGCCTTTCTTACTTTCTCTGTACATATCCTAATAGCATCCTTGTACTTGGTACAAGGTACAAATACCTTGTACTTGTACATGGTGTGACAGTCCCTTCTTCCACAGGTGATAAATTCTCTTTTTCATCCTGAGTTCAAGCAATACCTCCCTGTTCAGCCAGGCTGGTCTTCTTCTCCAGCAGTTCGATTTTTGGCACATAGGGACCACCTGCTCCTGCGCCTTCAGGATTTCATTCTTGAAGAGTGTCCAGCCTTCCTGGAACACTTTGTCCTTTTGTAATGTTTCTCAAAGAATTCTGCCAATCAGCATCCTAAACAGACCAGAGTCAGCCCTCAGGAAGTCTAAGGTGGAGGTTTTGCTGACCTTCTTCTTGACTTCACTAAGGATTCAAAATTCAGATCACTTTGCCCAAGACGGCCTCCAACCCCTACATCACCCACCAGTCAGTCTCTGTGAGCAGCAAATCTAGCTAGTCATCTCCACTAGTCGGTACACTAACCAGATGGGTTAGGAAGTTATCTTCTGCACCCTCCAAGAACCTCCTACTGTGTTGTGCTTCCAGCAGACATCTGATAGGTTGAAGTTCCCCATGAGAACAAGGGAAGTGATTGTGAAACTTTTCCCAGTTGTTTGAAGAACGTCTTTAGCTTCATCCTGGCTAGGTAGTCCATAACAGACTCCTACCAGGATATCTGCTTGGTTGGCTTTCCCACTGATCTTTACCCACAAACATTCAGTCTTCTTACTCACAACATTGAATTCAAGGCACTCAATGCACTCCTTGACATACAACGCAACCCTATCACATTTTAACTTGCCTGTCCCTTCTGAAGAGCCTGTATCCATCCATTGCAGCACTCCAATCGTGTGAATCATTCCACCACATTTCTGTGATAGTGATTATGTCATGACTTCCCTGATGCACAATGGCTTCCAAGTCCTCCTGATTGCTGCACATGCTACAGGCATTGGCATAAATTCATTTAAGTTGCACCATTGATCTGGACTCCAATGGCAGCTTGCTACCCTGTGGCTCATTTCTAGCAAGCCTGGTGTTATCCCCTTCCCCTTTCAACCCTAGTTTAAAACCCCTTTTTTGAGTCCTGCTAACTCCTGGGCTAAATCCTGTTTTCCCTTAGAGACAGGTTTAACCTATCTGCCTCCAGGAAGCCTGGTGCTGTGTAGACTGATCCATGGTCAAAACCCCCAAAGTTAAGGTGCTGACAAAGTCAAGGAGTTAGGAATTTGTGAGATTTTTCTGATGTAACAGTTGTCATTGATTGTGACTGGCAGGAGGGATGAGAACTGCTTGGGATCCTGAATCCTGAACCAATTGCTCCAAGGTCCTGAAGTCCTTTTTGAGTCCCCTCAGGCTTCTTGAAGAGATTTCCTCATTGCCCACCTGGAAGACTAATAAAGGATAGTAGTTGCAGAGCTGTACCACGTGAGTGAGTGTTCTGGTAATGTCCCTTACCCTGGCCCAGGGAGGCAGCAGACCTCTGTGAGCCTAGTCAGGTCAATATATAGGGCCCTCTATTCCCCTTAGGGTGAAGTCATCGATCAGAACCACTCTTCTTTTTTTTTCCCTAGTACAGCTGGTCATAATATGAGGTGCTCTTCAACTCTTCTGACCTGGATGATCCCTTATTATCATCTTCCTCACTTTCCTGATCCTGAAATACCAGGACCTAGAATCTGTTGTAAAAGGGTATGTGGGAAGGTGACATGAGCTGGGGGGGGAATACACTCTCTACTCTCTACTCTGATCCCAACTTCCTGTGTTTCCTGGGTCCCTTCCATCTGCCTGATGGCAAGAATGTATGGTATCCTAAAATTCTTTTGTTTTGAGTGGCTGGCTTGCTTCTCTCAGGAATGGTAGAGTGTGGGTCCACCCATCGATCTCCTCAGATTCACTTATACTCCCTAGCTGTTCGACATCTTCTGTTGTTTGCACCACAGAAGTTTACGCTCTGTCACTCCTAAACACTGCATTATGGCAGAATAAAATCTTACAGATAGTTATGTAAGGATGTAATGTTTCTACCGATGCTACAAATTTACTGCTTGAATATATTCAATACTTTTAAGAGAATCATGTTCTTCTGTGTTCCTGTGTCTGCTAATGTGGATTCCATGGCACAAGATGTTTCTGATAAACATATATAAAAAAAAAAAGGATAAAAATAATGTGTGTGTGTATGTATACATATATATATACACACACACATACATTTTTTTTTCAGTTTTTGCTGGTTGAAACTGGCCCTATCCTTGCTTTGCTGTTCTTTTTGCACCATTAGGGAAAAGCTGCTAGGTACTTCTTGTGATATTTAGCAGCTATTACCAAACCTTGTGTAAACTCACTGCAGTTCCCAACTGTGATGTCCATCTCCTACTGCTGTGCACAAGCTGGGGGAGGGCACTGTGAAAGTCTGGTCTGGCAACTACCCCCTAACCTCTATTGGCATTTACTACAGTCTGTGGTTAACAATAAGCCACAGATTGAATGAGATGCAGTTAGGTATTCTGCATTCTCTAGTTTCCCTACACTGAAACTGTGCTGAAGCATCTCTTCCCTCCTTCAAATATATTTTAAATTCAGGAGATTAGAATATCTAATTATTGTTTCCTATTGAAAAATTACCAGTTTTTAAAATTATATAGGTATTAAATACTGAAATGGGATCTCCTGGAATCTTCAAAGATCCTCAGACACCATGCTTTTGAAAGATAAACTTAAGAGATCATCCTCTCTGTATTTGCAGCTGCTTAAAAACTTTGAGTTACCTATCAGTAGTTATGTGAAGAAAACATCCCTTGTCCCTTGACACAAAAAGTCTGTCCAGACAGCTAATCAGGATGAACTCCAAGCTCTGCTGTTTTCCAGTCATCTCTGTTTTTTCCTAAAAATCATAGACATAGAAAAGCATTCTGCTATGTCATAGAGTTGTGTTGTTTTTTTTTTTTAAGGAAGAAATTTATCATCTTCACTGAGTGTATACGTCCTTCTGCACTTGTCTAATTAGTCAGCTTTTTTTTTTTTTTTTATATTGCCACAGTGAAATACTTCTTGTATCAGTCAGTGAAAACTCTTGTAAAATTTTAGAAAGAGGTTACACCAATATTTCAACACCTTTAACTGATATAACTGTCTATGCTATGGTAAAAAAAAACACATGAACAGGTTGCCCAGAGAGGTGGTGGGTGCACCATCTCTAGAGACATTCCAGGCCAGGCTGGATGTGACTCTGGGAAACCTGATTTAGTTCAAGATGTCCCTGCTTGTTTCAGGGGGGTTGAACTAGATGACCTCTATGATTCTATGATTGTTTTACTTCAGCCAGCTTTATCTGCAGATAACTACAGAAGGAGTGGTGAAAACTAAATGTAAAAGAGCTCTTGGAATAGAACACAGTTTCTTGGTCAAGGTTTTGGTCAAAATTACATATAGATATGGTGAGCTGAAGTTCTGCTTTTAGTCCTGAGTTAAAGCAGACACAATACCTCATTGATGGCAGAAGAACTGCCTATATGGCAGTATCACAGACAGTATCAGCCTACTGTAGGAATTTAGAATTATGAAGACTTTTACTTGTATGTCAGATTGATTGAAGTTGACTTAAAAAATTATCAGCATGATTGATAGATACACAGGTAATTTGGTTACAATAATCTTACATTGGATTAAAAAACTTGGGATCAATCTTCACAAAACTTAATGGGACCACTACACAGTGATATAAAATACTAGTGATTTTTTTCAAAATAATATTTATCAGATTTTGTTTTTAATTAAGAAAATATAGCCTCAAAACGAGCTGAATATAAGTGGTAAAAGAACCTGTGAAGACCTCGGAACAGCTCTGGGTGGTGTAAACTGTCCTATTTTGCTCTTTGGAATGGAGACACATAATCATCTGAGACTGCAGGATAAATCATCACAGCAGGTAAAGAGGATTGGAGAGAAGAGACTAAGGAAAGACTTGGCTTTACTTAAACACTGGTAAATCTTGGATGCACAAGAAGAATGAGATTATGTTCTACTGGTTTTTAAACATTTGAATCTAAAAAAATCACTCTTAAGAAAATTAAAAATTATAGGAACTGCTCTTCCTAAGCTTTGGTTGTTTCTGTTGGGGTTGAACTAGAAACTAATAGATACTTCAGCCACCGTGTTTTTGAAGAACCCTATATCAGAGGCGAAAGGTCTGCAGAATAGGAGTCTTATGGCTTAGGAAGATTCTGACAGTAAAATTGTCACTTAGGATTTATCCTAAATAAGTTTAGGATGACTCATCTGAGGTTACCTTAGCCTTTATATTCAATGAAAAAGAATAAGCACCTCCAAAGGGCAGTTCAGTTCAGCTAAGACTCAAGCACTTTGAAGGTACTTTTCTCCCTCCATTGATTACTCCTGTGCCTAGATTGGCTAGGTTACTAATTTAGTTTTCCCAGTTAGATGATTACAGTTAAGTATTAATCTCCTATTTAAAAAATTTCCCCCTCCCTCAAAATGCCTTTATACAACTGCCACTATTCTTGGGGAAATAAAAACTTAGGTGATTTACTTTTTTGAGTATGTCTGTATTACTCTTATATAGACATCCAAAGAAAAACACATACCTATTTTGTTACTTATCTGAGAAAACTTGAGTCCTGAATTAAATATTTCAAAAATGAGTGATTAAGTTAAATATTTGACTTGGTTTAGAGCTTCTTTCAAACATTACATAACTATTAGATAATTATGACCCTACAGGGTTTAAAGAGAGACCAAAAAAATAATAAATCTTCAAATCAGAGACTATTCACAAGATGGGGGTAAGAAGAGGACACCTAGGGAGAGAGCTATGAAAGAGAAACCCAATAAAAGTTTTAAAAGGTAGAACTCCTCTGTTTTACAAAGAAAGAGAACAAATTGAAAGATACAGAAAAATTGCTATAAAGACCCATCTGTATTAATTGGTCAAAAAGCCCAGCAGCAACAAAAAAAAAAAAATCAAAATCAAAATAAAAAACAACTAGACATAATTTTTAGCATTAAAAAAAAAAGAAAGAAGAAAAAAGAAAGGTACCACTGTTGAGAGTTCTTGATTGGTTATAAACTCAACATTCAAATGTTTTCACGGAAAGCTTATTTCAGGCAGCAAACGAAGTAATCTTTTTGGAAAGTAATAGGATTTTATTCTCATGAGATTCCCCCACAAAGATGTGATCACTTCCTTAAATTAGCCAGGCAGGTATGATGATACCTCAAATCTCAACTGCTTGAAGAAAATAAATAATAAATGAAGATGGTATTTGAGTCTGAAAAATCATCCATGAGGTTGAGATTCTTCCTTTTGGTGAACTCTGTAACATGTGTAATGTGGAAGCAGAAGCTAAAGGTTAGGAGCTTGACCATACACTGCACTTCAGCTTGTAAGCTCAAAAGTGGCTACTAACCATGAACCAAACACATCACTGAAGGCTGGGGGGTTATGTATTTCTTTTTTTAGCCCCTTCATTCCTTATAGTCTAAGGTTTGCTTTCACTCCAGGGAAGTAGAGAGTCAGAAAATGCAGGAAAGAAAAGTTAGCATTCTTTCTGAGCACAAACCTGCTGCTAAGCTGGTATTTTGTATTGATTTTTCCTGAAGCCTGTAATCTTGAAAGCTTGTAACAGAGGATGAGGTAAATATCATTTTATTTGCTCAAATAGGTTTAGATTAGATTGAGATGAAAAACTAGAGACAGGCCAAATTAGGACTGAAAGCAGCAATTACAGATTATTGTTTCCAGCAGTAACTAGAATAGGTTATTTCACTGATAAAAAGGCTTGCTGAAAGAAAGAATAGGTGATTTTTCCTTAGAGCCTTAAAATAATATAAAGAAAAGAATAGACAAGGAAAATATAAACAGAAATTCATAACAAATTTGTGTTCCATGTTAAAAGAGTCAGTCTTCCTGTAGAGTAAATTAGCATGTGTATTACTGAGCTTGCTTAAAATGCACAGCTTAACAATATGTCCTCAGAATACATAATTCTGAACATATACGATATGGGTGCTTAGTAAACTAGTAATATACTTCTCATTGTATGTTTTTTCTCATCTTGTTGAAAAACAAAGCACACCATTCAGCCTGAAGGATAATAATAAAAATCAGCTCTTAAAAGTAATTCCTTCAATAAAATAGTTTCTGAGGGAAAAAAAAAAAAAAAAGTGTACAAAAGCGTTCAAATGATACTGACAATAAGGCATGGAATTTAAAAGGCTTAACCATGTCTTATCTTAGAGTCTGTTTTATTTCTTCATCTTCTGAGCACTTCAAATATATGAGCTGTTATTCCATCTTTAGATCAGTAACTTTGAATTGTTCTACCTGTCATTCTGCAGTGACTAGCACAGCTAGATGTCATACAATGATTGTTTGCACTTTCATTCTTTCACATTAAATGGCAATCATCCGGTCCTTTTGATTTGTTTCTTTTATTTAGCCCTGAAGTTTTTACACTAGAATCTCATTAAAGCTGAACTAGTGTACTCCTGTCAAAAAACTAATGGAAAAAAGTTTAAAAGAGAAATGTTTCACCTATATTGTCACTTACTGGTGGAGTTGCATTTATCAAGATTTGCAGAGTTTATTTCTTTAGTTTACGTTCTTTTGGCCTAATTCACCTCCTTGTGCTTTTTTTGCTGCTTGTACAAAATTAGGATGATATTTTCTAATAAACCAGATACCCAAATAAAATAACAACAAAAAGAACAGCAAATTTTAGCTCCAGGAAACATTTTTTTCTTTTCATAGGACAGATATTTCCTGTTGGTCAAGGATATTGTCAGAGAAATTTCCTATGCAAAGAACTAAGCATGTCATTGAACAAACATTGTTTACAGAAGTATAACTGTATGTCTGAATTACAGGAACAACTAAATTAGACAAATCCTCTGCTGCTGGTATTTCCAGGCATATATGATAATATCCTTTGTCATCCATGCAGACAACTAAGTCCCATGCTTGAAAATAACTCTACAACCTTTTTCTCCTCTAGCAACATTTAGGTTTTGATCCAGGTAAAGCCACTAATTACAACATCTAAAAAAATTGATTACTGAGCTCTTTGTAAGAGTTCTCAAATTACACAGAAGTTATTTATGCAGAAGTATGGCTTGCTCTACTAGGAAAAGAAAAATCATACAAGACCCATTTAATCTATGATATGAAGGACAATGAAAAATATATCCATTCAATAAGAATCTTCTTTATCTTATGCTGCTGCACTGACAGATAAGAGAAATATATCATGTGGATTCTGATCCCTCTATGAGTTCCAGAAAATAAGATAAGGGTCTGCAAAATGCTGGCAAATTAATCCCAGTGAAATTACTAACCATTTTGTCTAAAGATCCAGTAGTCAGGAGGGATAACTTAGAGGTCACCTTTACTATTAACGCTAAGGGTTTTCTAGCTGGTATTGTGGCATACATTGTACATCTAAATGCCCGATCTAAAAATGAATTCCTCAGCATTTCTGAATATGCTCCATAGATTTAACTCAAAAGATGCAAAGCTTTTTCTTCCCATGTAAAATATGATGTTTTAAGCCCTCTGTTTCCCATTTGACTGTGCATAAATGATGACCTCTTCCTTAGAAACTTAAACGATGTGCAAGCTGCTAGATGTCAAAGGATCTCTGTGGCTTGAACACAAAGATAAGATAGTACTTATTAATAAAAAAATATGAAATTACTCCGACATGTAATTGTTACAGAAAATGCCTATTTAAGAAATGCATATATAAGAAATAATCACCAAAAGGGAGGGCATTTCTCAGCAGTTAATGACTAGATAGAAAAGTTAATGGCTGCAGGTGAAGTCAAGGTCGCATAACTCAGCCTGTCATTAACAGCTTGGAAATGCCCAGCCAGGAGGTCATCACTGTTATTATGAGCCATAGGAATATAAAAATATAAAGAAAAAAAATAATTACCTTTCTGTGTTTTGAAAAGTTAGAACTAAAACTGTATGTTGCCATGGATATGTTGTTCTGTTTACTAGAGTTATATCCTCTTAGCAGTTAAAGGCCAGGGTTGCAATTCAGCATGGCGCTAGCCAAAACAATTAAAGTACACAGCCTGAAAGCAAACCTCAGCATACTGCGAGATCAAGGATCATTCTTATAATAGGTGAAAAAGCATTCCCTCAGGTTTATTTTCAGCAATGAGTAATTTTTAAGCAATAATTTTAAGGTAAATCATGCCTCTTAACGAATTTTGTTTCCTAATTTTCCCCATTTAAATGATCTGGTTTATATACATTTTCAGCTTTGCAAAGAATAGCTGATATGCTACTAAATCCACATTTATTCTTGAATTTCTGTCTTATTTTCTTTTCCATTATCTTCCTTATTGATTTTCACAATAATTTCTCATTTGTTTATTCTCTTGTAATATTTTAATTAATCAAAATATATCTTAGAGATCTGTCCCTGCTCAGAATCCAGCTGAAATTGGAATATTGCTGAATCAGATATCTTTTGGACTGAGTTCCAAAGGTTAGAAATGATATAAAAATATTCTTTCTCCTCTTTTATTTTTTTTAACTGTGCTCTTTATATTTCTTCTTCCCTGCTGTTAAGTTCTAAAAGAAAATAGTGTTATCCATTTTGTGCATGTCTCAAACATGTCATGTCTTTGTCTTACATAGTGGCCTACATACTATCCCATAAAGAACAGAGCCACACAAAAAAGACATGCAAAACAACCTTATAGTTTAAAACACTGTATGGACACAAGTCAGTACATTAAAAATGCTACCTTATATTTTAGGCCACTTTAATAATGTGATATAATCCTATTTTAGCATCTAATTAATCTTTTCAATACATAGTTCTGGAATGTACTTTCACAAAGTCTAAGAAAATATAACTTAAAAAAAGTGATACTTGTTTTCAAAGAATTCATGTGCATACCTGCTATCATACAGCTACATAATGCACCTTTATTTGTCAGAATGGTTTTGAGTCTACTTGACCTGAGTGCCTTTTGCAGTTGCCAATAGTATAATAAACAGAAAGATATATACCAAGAAAAATTCCAAAGATAAGCACGAAAAATAATGAAAACGAGGTTGATGAGTGCTACCCTAAATATCTCATGAATTTGTCACTCTGTAGTGGCATACTGTCTCCATTATTCATATTAAAACATACTTATTCACAAACACTTCATCTGGATTTATGTAAGACTAGGTATAATACAATTACAAGAATTAGAAATAGCACTCACAACACAGTGTCTGGGACTGAGACCAGAGTTGAATACTTGAGAACTGCATATACTTACACAGAAGAAATCAATGATAAGATTCTCATTGATCCTAGTATGAATTGGATTAAATTATTTCCTTTTAATGAGTACCATAATCTTGGTTAAAAAAAAAAAAAAAAAAAAAACAAAAACAAACCCCAAATATATATTTATGTATATGTAGGCACATACACAGATATTATTTAAAAAATATTTGAAAAAGAGCCAAAGACATTAAGAAGCATGTTAATATTTCTAAACGCTCTAAATTCAGACATTCAGAGAGAATTCAAATTGCATCCAAAGAAAACTATCCACAAGAAATCCTGTTTACTAGCCAAACTGATGTGCAGTAGCATAGATAGTGAATATTTTGGACCTTTACTGACATATCCGGTAGAAAAATGCCTATTACCAACCTCATGTCCTTCCTCTCCAAGAGAGGTTTGCAAACAGATGCATCTTCCAGCATAGCCTCATGATTAGCATACCTAGCGATCCTCAGAAGAAAAAAATAGGAAGAAAGCTTCAGAAGGAGAACCCTCAGTATTAGCCAACTTTTAAAACAAAAAATCCCTTACAGGTAGCACACTGAATGTCTCCAACAATCTATGTCTCATGGCAAACAGGAATATATGCCTCATAAGTATTCCTAAATTCAAAATCAGCACATGATCCACATGAAAACCAAACAGTTGTTCAGAATTAAACAGAAACACAAGCAATATCTTAAAACTAGGATAAAAATGAGAAAGGTAAATAAATTTAAAAGCATCTAAAACACTGATATGATTTTAATTTTGAAGAGTTTGCTTATTGTATAGCTGGGATTAATATTTATGATGTGTTTGTGCAATGCATTGTCAGGAAAGACTATTCTGTAAACAAGACTGGTTCATTTGGGACTATTGATCTGAATCAGTGAATAAGAATTTGGGTCAGTTTGTTCAGTATCCTTTAGAAGCAAATAGATATCAATCCTCCAAATAATATGTGAGGTAATTTAAAAATGGTAAGACACATTATAATTTGACAGTGAGCTAAACAGAGCCTTGAAGTAGAAGTGTTCCAGTCTGTTACAAATCAATGTCCCGGATAATTTCCAAATTATAGGGCTGTGCTATTAAAAACAGAAAATAAATAAACCTCCCCCCAGAATCAGTACAAATGTTCTCTGTATTTTAAAGAGAGAAAGCTTGAATCTTGATGGTAAGAGCATAAATAGAAGTTCTTAAACTAACTTGCTTATCTTTTAGTGTCAGGTTAAGCCCCTTTTTCTCATCTGGTTTTCTGGTTCAGCTTTCATTAGCATCCAGCATTTCTTAATTATACAGCCTCAATCTCTATAAAAGCTCCCAATTTTCAGACCACCATCTGAATATTTCTTCCTAGAAATGATAACCTGCAGTTGTTCTTTTAGCCACAGCTTCTGGACTCCTGTTATTAATTATATGTGCTTTCTTAAAAACAAAAACAAACCCCAAAACCTCTTTTACAGAATTTCTCTCCTCTCCTCTCCTCTCCTCTCCTCTCCTCTCCTCTCCTCTCCTCTCCTCTCCTCTCCTCTCCTCTCCTCTCCTCTCCTCTCCTCTCCTCTCCTCTCCTCTCCTCTCCTCTCCTCTCCTCCCCTCTCTCCTCCTTTCCCTCTGCTTCTGGATTGCAGGTTCTGGTAACTCCTGAACATAAACAGTCGCTATACATACTAAGTTCAACGCGGAATGGTTCCTCATAAATATCCCTGCTCATATGCCCATTTCTGTAAACATCAAACTGTTGAAGTATAATTTTTTTTACAGTGGAAATTATATCAGAATCAAAACATATGAAATCCTGTTTTTTCTCTCTATTACAAAGTAGGTATATGTTTCACCTGCAATGACAATGTAAAGGATGTAAAATATTTGATATTTAATTGATTAGTTATTATACTTGAAAAGGGACATTTTTACTCACAGATTAAAGTTGTATATGTGGCTCACATTTTTATATTTATAGAATGAAGGGAGGTAAAATGAAGAAGGTGAAATAAAATGCTGTGTAAAGGTGATCCTCAGGTATATGTTTCCTGAAACAAATTCTATTGTTTCTTACGCTGATCTTATTAGGTCATTGCTAAAATTTGCATCTTCTCTCTCTGCTGACCTCCTTCAAGATAGTCTGGCATTTGCTGCATTTCTGGAAGAATAGCTTTGTGAAATCAGAAGTCTGTGTGATCAGACAAAGCTTTCCAGCCATACAGTTCTGTTGCTCTGATCCACACCTACTGACATGCCAGCTTTCATTAACATGAATTCTGTATGAGAATTTAATCAGAAAGACACAGAGAGAAAAAAAGACTTAGAAGCTGAATTATATTTAATAATCAGGCAAATGGAAATATTGCGGAGCAGATTAACACATTGTTTGTAGAATTAATAAATGAGTTGAACAATTGCTTTCAGGGCACCTGGAAAAAACTCTTAAGACAGTCTTCACAATTTCTTAGGAAGTTATTTATTATCAGAGAAAAAAATACAAAATGTATTTTGTTTTTAATTAATGACAGCTCTTCCCCCAATAAAAAAAGGAAAGAGCAAAAAACCACCTGTACAGTGTCTATTGAATTTTACAAAGCAGAGAAGCAAGATTAAATCTGTACAGCAGATCTAAAGAAAAAGGAATAAATAACCTGCGGTAAGACCTCTGGAGACCAATTTAAATGGAAACTGAAAAGCAAAGGGTTCAATTGGCCTTCTATACATAAACATATCTTTGGATTTATTATAATTATTTTTAAAGCCAGAGAGGATCCCAAACTGATTTATGAACAGTGTAATAGCTGGGATTGAAATATCAGGATGGGTTATAAAAAGAAGAATATCATCCAGATACAGTATTCATTCATGTTCCTGCTTGTGTGCATCAGTAATGATACAGTAAGTTTATGACATTGCTAAAAGCCTCAGGAAGTATTTTGAAAGCTAATGTGGAGAAAGGAGGAAAAGATGGACAATGAAGCATAAGTATAAAACTCAGGAACAAAGATTCAAAAAGACTGTGGACATATTTTTTTTGTTTCCCTGAAGAATACTGAAGTTCTTACTCAAATCTCAAAATAAATGTGCAGTTCACTTTCAACAACACCCAGAAAGTGAAGCCTTTTTATTCACCTCAAATGCTATCATTGCACCTAGGGAGACTACAAGGGCATTATTCTTAACCTTGTCTGACCAGTGCATTAGATTACTCTCATAAAATCTCAGAAATACTGGACTTTTATGTAACAGGCAGCTTAAAAGCTGCTTCAGTCTTAAGGCAAGCTGAGTTTGAATAATCCTGTTTACAATGCATTTCCAATTGCCTATTTTTATTTCAAGTATAGTAAAAATGAAATGTGACTTAGGTTCTCTCTTTTTTTTTTTTTTTTTGTTGTTGTTACATTGTAAAACACAATGACCCTTGCAAGAATGCATTAGAGGTGCTTCTAAAAGAGTTCAGTCATCTGTGTGTACCTCGGAGTCTTGATTAATTTACTAGGAAATCTAGCTCCTCGTTATAAGGTTACATTTTATTTTTAAAAGTTTGGGGGAAGAGAGCTGGAAAACATAAGAGCTTCCCTTGTTTTCTCCCTTAACCCTCCTCCCCACCCCCCTCTCAGTTCATTTAACTGCTGCTTTGTAACTTTCGTACTACCACTCTATGAGTATCCATGTCTGGCAAGATTTGTCTTAATCTTGGGCAGATGGAGAGAAAAAGAGAGAAAGGTAAAGAAGAACATGTGTGAGCACGTGTGTGAGAGAAAGACCACTGTAAAATTTTAAATCAGTATGAACCACTGAAATAGATTTTCAGCACCTGCAGCTACCATTGAAGTGAATGTGAGTTCTGGGAGTTGCTAGGAAAAAAAAAATAAAAGAATCTCTTAAAAACTGGAAACCCACTAAACCACAAGTCTTAACATGTTTTGCATTAAATGACAATCTATCTTTATAATTACTCAGAGAAATATTTTAATGCTTCGTTAAAATAATTGCTTATCTAGGAACTTGTGGTGTCTACTTTAGCCCTGTGGACTATGCAAGTATTCCCTCTATTGTTCTCCATCTTCGAGGCAAGCATATGCAATATATTTTTGTGAGAAAAAATAAAGCAGTTTAAACATGAATAATCATCCATCCTTAAAAAAGAGATGGCTGAGTTTCAGAAGTTAGTTCTGTAGTTGCTGATATAAAAATATCGAACAAAATATATACCTGTTCTCAGTTTTGCTCTTACACATTTTTTTCATTTGATAACACAAATGCTGTTCTGGGAGCAGTGATTTATTGAATTAAAGGTTCTGCGATATTAGTCAAACTAATTTAAATCCACTAAATACAGAGGTTCTGAAGGTATCTGAAAAATTAAGGAACAGTTATCCCTTTCTAATTCTCACAGAAAGAGTGATAAAGTCCCACTGAATTTGTCATTCTATGTAATGGGCTACTAAAGCAAATTCTGAAATAGCAGTTTTTCAGTTATTTGTGGTAAATATTTAAAGTTCTCAATTTTTATACAATTATATGATGACAATTTAAAGGACCTGTCTTATTTTTGATATATAAAAAGCAGTCCAATTCAAAATATATATGTAGAGGTCATTTGCTATGTCTAATGAATGATGGAGGCCTTCACAGGGTTAAAAAAACTTCCCCTTCAGTGTTTACTTTGGGAAGATACCCTGCTTTGCATTTACCTGGGAGGACAGGGTGTTAAATAAATGCAAAGTTTTGTTTCTAGACTCAGTCTCTCATATACCAGGGAAAAGGTCTCTCTTCATTGATTCTGATGGTCACCATAGATCTTCTTATCCCTGCTTAGAATCATATATCTAGTAAGACCCTTAGAACTTCCCTTAAAAAAAAAAAAAGGGGGGGGGGTGTTCCAAATAGCAAGTCCTTTATCCCACACATTCTCAAATCCAAGTGATAAACATATGCTGAGGCTCCCTTCCCTGGGATATGCCTTATTAACTTTACAACACATTGCACCCTTATATAACGTGGGTTTTGCCCAGTTTCTCCTTGTGCTGATTTCCGGGTCCTAGTCATAAATATGAGAGGAATTATAATTTATTAGGTTTATTACTCTAGAACTTACTCTCTTTAGCTGAGGATTCAGGCAGACTTGCACTATGAGCTACCAAAAGGCAAATGAAGGCATAACCTCTTGAAAAGCTTGTGGTGTGATAACAGGCATTGCCTACCTTTCTGTGTGTAGACTGATATCCTTATTTTAAGAAAAGAAAGAGCATTTAGAATAACCTGACTTGGGGCCCTAACTTTTTCTAGCGGTTATTGACGCTTAGTAATTTTTCTCTGGATGAAAAAAAAAACAGTGTGTGCATTTCAGTTAATATCTTCTTACCCTTTCTGATAAGGAAATGCGCAAATGAACTCTCAAAAAGTGTGATTATTTTTTATGTGATGTCCATTAAAATATAGCTTGCGGCTGTTGCAATAAGAAGCTGGTAAAAGGGGGTTTGGTGAAAGGTGAGTGCAAATTTTGCTGAGCAATAAAAGAGTAAAAAGGGAAGCATTTGTCCCTCACACAGTAGGGTCTGAATATAATCATACACTTACTTTCACATTGGGAAAACAACCTTTGTTACAATACTGAATTTAGAAGATAGGAAAGGGCAACTAACAGGTCAGTCTGCAATTTCTGTATCTTTTGTATAGTTGAATATGTAACATTCCAGTTAGAAACTTATAACTAAGGAGCATTTCTCTCCAGCCTTTCTGTAAGTGTACAGACCTAGAGAGAAATGCACTAAGCAGTGACATTTCTCTTTATTATGTAGCCACTTTTTAAAAGGCATCTGAGCCTGAATGAGATGAACCTTTGCTGAACTATGTACCTGTACATAGGTAGAACAATTCTGAACTCTTACTCCAAGGACAGCAGTTTGTTTAGCAAAACTGTGTTATCTGCTGTTGATAACTACACCCTATCTCCTACTTTATCACTTTTATCATCACATGCATTTCTAAAGTGCTCATGACTATAGTGTCTGCTCACTCTCCTTTTCTTTTCCGTTACCTTCTTGTGATACGAGCAAGGATGATCTGCTTCTCACATTGTCGAAAAGATGAATGGATTCAAACTCCTTTCAGATTTCCAGAAATAATGAATAACAAATATTTTGCTTGACATTAAAACTGAAATGTTGAATTATAAAATAAAGAGTTAATCCTTTGATTTCCCTTTCTAAATTAGTTGGTCCGGATAACCTAGTGACCTATAATTAGCATCCCAAACTTCAACATATTCTCCATGCTTCGTTATCATTTTGTCTTTTATATTCCATTTTGGAGTCTGGATTTATGGATTCAATCCTCATAAATTGTCTTCTTGCTCTTTAGAAGGTCCCAACAGGTGGATACAAAAGTGGCAAGGGTAAAGACAGGAAGATCTAAGATTGTCTGAAAAAAATAATTAAATATAGAATAAAAAGTAACTGCTTTAATTTTGGGGGTTTCATTTAAAGGTTTTCTGTACATAATTCATCTTAAATTAGACTGTTAAAATGAGATGAACAGTGGACGGTAATGCTGTACACTGTGCTTTTTCATTTAGATTGAAACAAAAATAATAAACTCATTTTTCTGTACTCTATCTACTCATTGTACCAGATTTCTAACTTTTAATATATTTCAGTATCTCTGACCTTGAAGAAACATTGTATTTTGTTTAGCATGATACTAATCCAGTTGATGTACTCATGATCTTCAGATTGAGAAAATGTGTAAACATATGAAAAATTAGGGGCTTAATTTATTTTCCTGGAAAGCAATTAAGTTATACATAAATGAGATAGCAAAAAAACCACACAACTTTACAGTACATGAAAAACTGTTTTCAAAAAGATATTTGAAATGGTCATTTGCAAAATTCCATTTAGAAACAGTCCATGCCAATGATAGTTTTTTTACTATCAATCATGTTATTTAATATAGAGATTTTTTTTCCTACTACTAATGAAAATTGGTCTAGTTTTTCAACACAAAATTTTGCTAACACAGATACGCATCCAAATATTTTGCTTTTCTCCTTATTGTTTTATGAAAAATTATCTGTTATAGAAAAGAAAATGAGCAATTATCCCTTTCTGACTATGTGGTTTCTGGATCATCCAAGTTTAGCTAAATTATACTTCACATACAATCAAGAATGCCTTGTTTTGATTTTGGGGACTTGGTGCAAATATTTCCCTAACCTTCCAGACTAACATGAAATGTGATGACATGCACTGAGATATTTCTGTCATCTGAAATCTACAAAGCTCTTCAGAGTTATTTTTGCCTTATATGGTAGCCCTTAAAGTACTCTTGGACAAGTATTAAATAATATTTAAAAGAAAATATATTAAGACTGTTCCTTTTGGTGTTCCTACCTTAATGCATAAGCTTCAAACTTTATTAGCCTCTTCCTTTGAGCTGCTCTCAAAAGACAGAGAATTAACATTAGGTGTAGTTACTTTAATAAATCAGGGTGCTGTGGCTTGAACATGAGAAGTATTTTTTAGCTAATGTTTATTTTTGGAATATTTTTAGTCGGTTTGCTCTAGTACCCTTTTATGTAGGAGAAACTGCATTGCAGTTAATGATTGTTCTTTTGAATGTTATTTGTGCCTATGTACCATGAGTATTACAGTAATGACAGGAATGTTTTCCTAGGATGGGCAAATAATGTGGACAAGACATTAAACATGAAAAAAAATGAACTGCTTCCAAATTATTCTTGACAAAATCAAAGGAAATAAAAAGAAGAAAAAAGCTGTAATAGTATTAGAAAGATTTCCCTATGTTTTATTATTATTACGTGCTTCAGATGTTCTTCATATGAGCTCTACCGAGGGAAGCAGTTTACAAAAAAAAAAAAAAAAAGAAAGAAGGAAAAGAAACAACCCAAATTCGATTGAATTACCTGTTAAAAATATCTTCAAGATTACACAGATGTGTAAAGGTTTTCTCAAAGACTAAAACTAAGTGCCCTGCTAACAGAAGCTCCCTAAATTACATCAAAACTCAGTTTATATTCCCACAGATGTCTAACAAGCTGTGTATATGGTCTCGGATTATAGACTGGGAAAAATCAATAGCTTGCTGTCTCAAAGGCACCAATATAGATTATGAATCACAGCCAGGAAGTTGTCAGTGATCTTGGCTGCCAACAGTGCTTCAGTAAAGATATTTGCTAGCTCATATTCTTTTAATGCACACCTTTCATATATGAAACATAACAGGTTACTTTTCAACAATAAAAAAAAAAAAGGAAAAAGAGGAAATTTAGGCAAACCTACAGTAAATCAGAAAATAATAAACACCCAATCCTATTTAAACAATGACTTTTTACCAAATGGTTGAGGGCGTTTGTTAGGTGTTTGTTTGTTTGTTTACCAGAATAAAGACCTCCCTGTTTAACCCATACATTATTTGTATATGTTGAATCTAGTTCATTCACTTGTAGGAAGTAATGAAAGAGCTAGGAGAAATGCACTGAAGAAAGCAATGGCAGGATTTTTATCTATTATTCTTTGACAATCATGCTGCAATACATGTAAGATTACCTGAAGGAATGAAGAGCCTTATAATATGAGGTAGCCTCTTGCATTGCAGCTGCACAAATTGTCCATGAAAACACTACACTTACTGCTTTCAAAGTCTATATTTAGTAAAATTACAGAACTAGTAAATAGAGAAGATTTTGTCCCACTTCATTCAATTCCAGAAATATTTCACTTAAATGATAGGTACAAACACAATTAACTTCATTCTTGTACAAAAAGTATATTTTGAGGTACTCTTGAACCTACTCTTAGGCATCTAACCTATAATGAAACTTCTGAAGTCACAAACTGCTTTCCATTGTCTGTGTAGAGAATGGAGTCTAGTTCTAAGTCTTCAATAAAATAATTATTTCTGTCCTCTAAATAATAATAGTCATTAAAAAAAAAGAAAAGCTCTCCATTTGTTGCTACACTTGAGTGCCACTTTGAGTGAAGGCTCTGGGTTTTATCAAGTTATGACAGCTATAAGAACTCGAGCATACTAATAAATCAATTCTGGGAAGATAAATCAAGTTAAGAGAAATCAGCTGTGGCAATTTAGGCTTCATGGAGAACAGCATCTAACCCAAAAGAAGTAAAGAAGTGATCATATTTAGATAAAAAATTTCCCATAGGCTTTGTTATTTTGAGACAGCATAGACCAGGAGTGAACACACAGGGAAACAGGCACTACCTGTACTATCCATATTTCTTTAGTATTTTCTTCTTCTTGGATACCACATCACATCTGAATGTCTTTTACAATGTTGAGGACTAGAGATCAAGAAGTTTAAGGAAAAGACAATAAAGAACGTGTGAGTCTAGGTCTACATCTTTCCCTGATTACAAATTGAATACTTCTGTAGAAACATTAATGGCCTGGGGACTTCCTTGTGGTTGATGTTATGTGTTGTAAAGTGACACACTGACAGCATAGATTTTTAGAGTAAAGCTATCAGTAGAAAGTAAGGGATGACTGAAGAGACTGGTCTTGAAATGATTGATCCAACTGAAAAAGAGATATAGCAGGATATTTGTACTGCGGTTAACCAGTTCTCTAGAACTGCAGCTATGATAACCTTCACATATCTGCAACTCTTAAGTACAAATGAAGCAAAACCAAAAATAGTTTATGAGTTGCCTTTTTGAGAAAGACACAAAAAACCTGATGATAGAAACTGGATATATCTGCATAATTTTTTTGCACTGCAGGAGGTGGAAGCAAATCAAGTGAAAATAATTAATGTTATGCAAATGAGAGAACTTTTTGAAAGAACTTTTTGAAATGAGAGTAACTTTTTGCATCAGAAACATTCTTCAAGATCCTGACCATCTTGTGTTTTACATCAACTAATTTAGCTGAGGTCATATTTCATCATCTCTTACACTTTAGCACTGACCAAAACTGTGATGATAAAAATCTTTCTAAATAAGCTTAATCCTTTGTCTGTGTGTGAGACAATTCTGCCTCTCTTCTTTAGGACATTTTTTATCCTAAAAATTCAAATTGTTTGGTTTAACTACAAGTTAAATTAACAATTTAGGCTGAGAAATAATGTGAAAGAAATCAGAAGCGATGAAAATTTATTTTAGCATTTCTTGAAGGAAACATTAAACTGATAAGAAAACTACTAATTTTTCACTTCTGAACATGGACACATATCACTGAAATTAGGCTTTTTGCTTCAAATAAAATAACACCAATCAGTTTTAAAAAATGTGTTCTACTTTTTTTTGATCCTGCATGAACAAGTATTATTTGCAAATCTTTAGATTACAAGCAGCATTCTTAGCGATAATTGCAAGCATTTAAGCTAAAAATTGGTATTTTCAGACCTCTTTTTATTATATTACAAACTTTCAAGATACACAAGACCTGTGTTAATAAATTCTGTTTCATTTCACTTCTTTGTTAGTGAAATGGTTATATGGCTTTCTGGCAGGCAGAAACTTTCTTTTTCAGCTGTAGAATCCAACTGTTAACACTACCAAGTCCACCACCCAGCTTTGTTCCTAAGTTCAACACCCACACATCTAAATACCTTTGTGGATGGTGACCCCACCACTTCCCTGGGTAGACTGTTCCACTGCTTGACCACCCTTCTGGTGAAGAAATATTTCACAATACCCAATCTAAACCTCCCCTTGTGCAACTTGAGGCCATTTCCTCTTGTCGTATTGCTGGTTACTTGAGAGATGAGACCAAGCCTCGCCTTGCTACAGCCTCCTTTCAGGTAGTTGTAGAGAGCAATAAGATCTCCCCTGAGCCTTCTTTTCTCCAGGCTAAGCAAGCCCAGTTCCCTCAGCTGCTCCCTATAAGATTTGTTCTTTAGATTCTTCACCAGCTTCTTTGTTCTTCTTTGGACATGCTCCAGCACCTGAATGTCTTTCCTGTAGCAAGTGACCCAAAACTGAGCACAGTATTCAAGGTACAGCCTCACCAGGGCTGAGCATAAGCAGACAGTCACTGCCCTGCATCCTGCTGAACACACTATTGTCTGGAACCTGCATTTAGTCTCGTTGAACCTCATATGATTGGCCTTGGCCCATCAATCCAGTCTCTCCAGATCCCCCTTGTAGAGCTTTCTCGCTCTCAAGCAGATCACTGCTCGTGCACAACTTCATGTCAGCTGCAAACTTACTGAAGGTACACTCTGTCCCCTTGTCCAAATTATTGATAGATATTAAACAGAACTGGCCCCAGTACTGAGCCCTGAGCAATACCACTTATGACGGTCCGCCAACTGGATTTAACCCCATTCACTACCACTCTTTGGGCTGGCTATCCAGACATTTTTTTACCCAGCAAAGAATGTACCCATCCAAGCCATGAGCAGCCAGTTTCTCCAGGAAAATGCTTGGGAAATGGTGTCAAAGGCTTTATTAAAATCTAGGTAGACAACATCCACAGCCTTTCCCTCATCTACTAAGTGGGTCAGCTTGTCATAGAAGGAGATGAGACTAGTCAAGCAGAATTTGCTTTTCATAAACCCATGCTGACTGGGCCTTATCACCTCGTTGTACTTTACGTGCCACATGATGGCATTCAGGATGATCTGCTCCATAACCTTCCCTGGCACTGAGGTCAGACTGACAGGCTTGTAGTGCCCTTGGTCCTCCTTCTGGCCCTTCCTGTAGATGGGTGTCACATTTGCCAAGTTCTAGTTCACTGGGACTTCCTTGACCAGGCAGGACTGCTGACAAATGCTAAAAAGCAGCTTGGTGAGCTCTCCTGCCAGCTCCCTCCATACCCTTGGGTGGATCCCACCCAGCCTTATAGAACTTTATGCGTCTAAGTGGTGTAGCATATCACTGACCATTTCCCCTTGGAATATGAGGCCTTCATTCTTCTCTCTGTCCCTGACTTCCAGCCCTTCAGGGGGCTAGGTACCCAAGAACTGGTCTGACTATTAAAGACTGAGGCAAAGAAGACATTAATCATGTCAGCCTTTTCCTCATCCAGGTTTCCCCCACATCCAATAAAGGGTGGAGATTCTCCTTAGCCCTTCTTTTGTTGCTAATGTATTTATAGAAACAGGTTTTATTGTATTTTATGTCAGTAGCCCCATTAAGTTGTAGCTGGGATTTGGCTCTTCTAGTTTACCCCCTGTGTAACCCTGTGACATCCTTGTAGTACTCACGAGTTGCCTACACTTTCTTCTCTGTTTTTTTTTTTTTTTTTTTTTTTTTTTTTCCTGAGTTCCAGTCAGAGCTCTCTGTTCAGCCAGGCCAGTCTTCTTCCCCAGTGGTTCATCTTTCAGGACAGAATGGTCTGCTGCTTTGCCTTTCAGATTTCCTTCTTGAACAATGTCCAGCCTTCCTGGACACCTTTGCCTTTCAGGACTGCCTCCCAAGGGACTTTGTCGACCAGACTCCAAAACAGGGCACAGTCTGCCCTCTGGAAGCCTGAGGTAGCATTTCTACTGACCCCTCCTTTGTCTTCAAGGATCAAAAGCTCTATAATTTCATGATTGCTATGCCCAAGATGGCCTCTAACCACCGCACCAGCCACAAGTCCTTCTGTGCTCATGAACAAGAGGTCCAGCAGGGCACCTTCCCTAGCTGGCTCACTCACCAGCTGTGTTAGGAAGTTAACCAGGAATTTCCTAGACTGTTTCCTCTCAACTGTATTGTATTTTCAGACATTTGGTAAGTTAAATTCTCACATGAGAACAAGGGCAAGTGAGAGTTCTCCCAGCTCCTTATGCAATAGTTTTGCTGCCTTTTCATCCTGGTTGGGCCGTCAGTAACAGACTCCCACCATGATATCTGCCTTGCTGGCACTCCCCCTAATTCTTACCTGTAACACTCAACGCTATAGTCACTGTCATTAAGCTCTAGACAATATAAACACCCCTTAACATACAGGGCTGCCTCACCACCTCTCCTTCCTTGCCTATCCCTCTGAAGAGTTCATAGCCATCCATTGCAGCACTGTGGCTGTGCAAGCCATCCCATGATGTTTCCATGATTGCAACTGTATCAGTTTTACAGCTGCACAATATCTTCAATCTCCTCCTGTTTGTTCTCCACACTGCATGCATTAGTACAGATGCACTTCAGTTGAGGTATTGATCCCGCCACCTGTTTTGGGGGAGAAGCACTTAATTCATATGTGACCATTCAGAGGTGCCTTGAAGGTGCTTGACGGATGAGCTATGTACATGTCCAGATTAAACACCAGAGGCTGGCGGAACTGCCAACCCTGTCTGTCCTTGTACGGCACCCTGCAGCCTTTCCCATGCTGCCCATGACCCATGACCTTATTACAGCACAGCCTAGACCCCTCAGTCCCTGTGAGTCACAGGCCTTCAACTTTTCAGATAGTGTCATTGCAACCACACTGTGTAAGATCTTTGCTAAATTGGGAAAAATTTTGTTAAGGGACTTTCAATTGAACAGGACTTCATGTTTTGTTGGAACATGAAATGTAGTCACTAGTAATTAAAAAACCTCTCCATCTTGCTACATATAATAATAACCACAAGATTTTCAAGTTTGAGAACACTGCATTAGCATAAACACTTCATGCAGAAGAGACATCAGTAATTATGCAGCCGGACTGAATGACTTTCCCAAGGAGCTAACAGTTTATGCAACCACCATTGCAGAGCACCTCACTAGACATGACGCAGTAGAAGATTATCCATCCTTCAAACACTGAGACAATGATCCTGAAATAAGTGCTACAACCTAGGAAAGTCTTGACTCCATTCTCCTCAAGTTTCTGAATCTAGTACCTACATGATTAGGATTATATGAGTCTAGGCCTCTTGGTCTACAATACACTTGGGTGTTTTTTAGGACTCTCTTCAGCTACTTCAACTTGAAGGAGCAGAATGTATAGTAAAGAAGTAGCTGGAACTTGGTAGAGTATATGAGTGTCTTCAAATGAATTGCTAGCATGGGTGTCCCATTATGAGGCTTAGTATTTTACTACACTGAACAGCAAAATATTAATAATATACATATTTATGTATACATTTTGCCACTGATCAAGTCTATCTTGCATCTAACACAGTGATGAGGGTAGTCACCATATCTAATTTGCATTTGTTCATTGTATTCCACAGACTTTTTGAATGGAAAGAAATATGCATTCCTCTAAGATTTCTCTGAAATGAATACAAAAGATGGATTTATTTTTTTTCTCTCTATTCCTCATTTTTACCTGTATTGTGGTTTTGGTTTTTTTTTTTTTTTTTGTTTTTTTTTTTTTAGTGTGATGTCTTCAAACTCTTTCAAAAGCTTTCAGTTAAAGAATATCCTAAACTCTTTAGATCCATGATGCTGAATGTTTAATTTCATAATATGGAGGTAAAAGCATAATTTATACTGCATTTGGAACATTTAAGTGTGCTAAATAATTAATCTACCTTAAGAAACATACGATGCAGCAAAGAATGCACTCGGTACTCAGTGTGCTGTACTGTACTGCTTGTACAATCTTTAAGTTAAATGTTTTTTGGTTAGTTGTTTGGTTATATGGGTGGGTTTTTTGGTAGCAAAGATAACCAGCATATGTGCCTACTACTGTTTAAAAGTAAGAAAGAGAAGAATGAACACTATAGACAGAAACTGTATAGAGTATTTTATCTTCTTACCATGTAGGGCATTCATTCTGCATGATCCAGTGGTGGGTTGTCTGTCATATTAACTTGTGACATCAAGACCAGATATTCTTTTAAAAGATAATTTTTATCATAAACTAAATTTATGGTCCTGATTCTAAAATTCCTATGCAAGAATTGCTATGCTCTTATGTACGATAATACTGAATTCTTTGTATAAAAGTCTATGGATCAAAAGAAATCCTCACTTCATACAGCTTGGTTAGAAATTAAATACAACCTAACTATTACTTTTCAGAATTGATGTTTTTTCTGAAGGAAAATGGTGTCATTACTATCTTTTTTGCCCTGTCTTGATATTTTCTGCATTTTAATTTTGCCTCTCCTCATTTCAAATGTCTATCAAAAAATACAGGAATAATTTAACCCAGAGACAGTTAGGAGATAATTTAGAGCAATTCTTCACTAGTATAAAACAGATGGAATTTGCATTAGTACATCTTTATTAAACATCTCACTGCTGCTGATAGGACTGATGGGAATGGAAAAAAGCGTGTGCTGTAGTTTCACCTTCCATAAAAAGGTTCTACAGAAATCTTTATATCTACCTTATGCAATTTAAGATAGAGTTATTTTTTCTGCAACTTGTAACAAATTTCAAGAGAGTAGGAGGTCACAAGAAGCTTTGAAAGACTTTCTTCACTGCATCCATAGATCAGATGTAGCTGAGTATTGGATCCATTTACTTTTTTTGCCTTGAGTACTTCATGCACTATTTCTGTTGGTTTTCTACTTAAAGAGCTGGGTTTATGACATCACAATGGCAATGACAGTGGATGAAAGGATACTTTACACAAGTCAATCCTTGAAAAGTAGAATTCCCATTTTCATCACAACAATAGTATTAATAGAGAAAGACAAACAAGCTGA
The DNA here is from genome assembly GCF_037157495.1 of Lathamus discolor. NCBI lineage: Eukaryota > Metazoa > Chordata > Aves > Psittaciformes > Psittacidae > Lathamus > Lathamus discolor. The sequence continues at coordinate 128,797,278 of NC_088885.1, read as the reverse complement.
GAGAATATAGGTTGGACATCTTTGATTAGTGTTTTACAATGTCTTTATGATGGGACTGCATTGTTTCCAAATATCGCCATAGCATTTTTTTCTTACTGGGCTATTTGTAAGCCAACAGTGCTGATCTGACTAGAAATCACTTTGTCAACTAAACTACAATATCTAACACAAAATTACCCAAACCTAAAATACCTAAAAGAAATATTTTTCTCTTGGGAAGCGTTTGTCATGCTTGTCATAGTTCTAAGTGGTCATGCACTTATGAATATATCCCATTAGAGAACTCAAGAATGCTAAGTATGAAGAAAGCTAAGTATGAAGAAGCTAAGCCTGACTAGGAGAAAGCTTTTGAAAAGAATGCCTTTGTGATGTTATTATAATCAGCTCAGAAGACTGTGCCTATTGATACAAAATTATCTGTACTAAGTAATCTCACAAAATAGAAATTAAGCCCATGAAATAATTTTTCAAGAAATGAGAATGTTGCTAATAATTAAAGCTAAGAATTAGCTTCAGCTGAAGGCTTTACCTTCTTAAAAATGGAAAGGAAAAATGGCATTAAAACATTCTCCAGAATTACTTAGAAACAAACGAAAACTGAATAAAATAAATTTCCACTAACTCTGTTATTTTATAACTAAATTCACAAAGAATTTAAATAGGATTATTGACATTTTTTTGTCAGAGAATGTGTACTGTAAATTTCCCTTCTAATTTTCAGATGACTGGAAAGAAAAAGTTCAAAATACTTTTTAGCTATCAGAGATATAGGTTTTTTTCCTCCCTAGTGCTTCAGTTTCCTAGAGGTCAGAGTAATTTGAGGCTTTCTTCTTTATCCTTCAGCTGCTTATCTAAATATTTTTCTGATGTATTCTGTGGTGTAGTCATAGAATCATAGAATAGTTTGGGTAGGAAAGGACCTTAAGATCATCCAGTTCCAACCACCCTGCCACAGGCAGGGATACCTCACACTACACCATACCACCCAAGACTCTGTCCAACCTGGCCTTGAACACCGCCAGGGATGAAGCATTCACAACTTCCCTGGGCAACACATTCCAGTGCCTCAACACCCTCACAGTAAAGAACTTCTTCCTTATATCCAATCTAAACTTCTCCTATTTAAGTTTTAACATGTTACCCCTTGTACTATCACTACAGTCCCTAATGAATAGTCGCTCCCCGGCATCCCTATAGGCCCCCTTCAGGTACTGAAAGGCTGCTATGAGGTCTCCACGCAGCCTTCTCTTCTCCAGGCTGAACAGCTTCAACTTCCTCAGCCTGTCTTCATATGGGAGGTGCTTCAGTCCCCCGATCATCCTCATGGCCCTCCTCTGTATTTGTTCCAACAGTTCCATGTCCTTTTTATGTTGAGGACACCAGAACTGCATACAATACTCCAGGTGAGGTCTCACAAGAGCAGAGTAGAGGGGCAGGATCACGTCCTTTGACCTGATGGCCATGCTTCTTTTGATGCAGCCCAGGATGCAGCTGGCTATTCTGGACTGCAAGCGCACACTGTCGGCTCATGTTAATTTTCTCATTAACCAACACCCCCAAGCCTTCTCTGCAGGGCTGCTCTGAATCTCTTCTTTGCCCAGTCTGTAGCTGTGCCTGGGATTGCTCCGACCCAGGTGTAGGACCTTGCACTTGTCGTGGTTGAACTTCATAAGGTTGGCATTTGCCTACCTCACAAGCATGTTAAATTCCCTCTGGATAGCATTCCTTCACTCCAGAGTATCAACTGAACCACATAGCTTGGTGTAATTGGTAAACTTGTTGAGGGTGCACTCAATCCCACTGTCCTTGTCACCGATAAAGATGTTGAACAAGACCAGTCCCAGCACTGATCCCTGAGAGACACCACTCATTAATGGTCTCCAGCTGGACATTGAGCCATTGACCACAACTCTTTGCATGCAGCCGTCCAGCCAGTTCTTTATCCACCGAGTGGTCAATCCATCAAATTGATATCTCTCCAATTTAGAGGCAAGGATGCTGTGTGGGACAGTGTCGAATGCTTTGCACAAGTCCAGGTAGATGACATCAACTGCTCTACCCCTGTCCATCAGTTCCATAGCCCCATCATACAAGGCCATCAGATTGGTCAGGCAGGATTTCCTCTTAGTGAAGCTGTGCTGGCTTTCACCAAGCACCTTGTTGTTTTTCATGTGCCTTAGCATGCCTTCAAGGAGAATGTGCTCCAAGATTTTGCCGGGCACAGAGGTGAGACTGACTGGTCTGTAATTCCCTGGGTCCTACTCAGGAGCAACACTGTCAGTTTTTCTGTAAAACATGTAACATTAAAAGTGTGTAAAAGTTCTGCCACTATAGCTGTAGTAAGCTCTGTAGCTAGCAACAAAATAATTGTGCATGGGAATGCCAAAAGATTTTGTGATCATGAATTTTAAAGGTGTTGCTTTCAGGTTCTTCTTGAAAATGTCTATGGAATGACTATAAGTAGTTTAAATTAATGATGTTATGCATTTGTCAAGAAGCTCTGATTCTCGTTAAAATAACTTAAAATAACTGATAAATGTTTATTAAAATGAGAACAAATTCAGCAATTTAATATCATGAATAATTTAATCAGCTATAACTTTATTAATTTGAAGTCAAGATAATGAAAGCGAGATATTTCAAACTCCATGACATATCACCCTACAGAATCTGTTTCAGAAATACAAGCAAGACATTACAGCTTGCACTACACTGTATGTCCAAAGACAATTATAAGTCACCTCTTGTATAACTTTGTATAAAGGTGTAAGAGGATAAAATAAAATATAGGTATTTATTAATTCTTATTTTGAATATTCTAAGGTTTCCTTTTCAAAATTAAGAAGATACACAGAATTTTATTTTGTGAATTAGCTCCTGCATCTTCAATATACTGCAATTTAGTTCTCAATGGATTCATCTTCATTAACATTTTATTACATTGTTTTGAACCAAATTTCCTTACAGCCCCTACTTACTCTGCTTTTATTCATATCACAGAGTGTTCTCAAATAGCATAAACTAAAATTGTTTTGGATAAAATCCGACCAGAAGATACACTTCTGAAAACACCTAGCAAATTGCAATACCAGTCTTTGGTACCACCAGGGGTTATTTCGAAATCAAATTCTCTGAAATCTGTCCAGTATGAAAGCTGGGTCCTTGAAATCACTGTTCCATTCTAACAGTTCTTTCCCATTAAGCTAAATCATTTGATAATATAAACATAGCATACTAGAGGTTTTCTGCAAGATTTAAGGAGAAGAGCACAACCTAGAAAGCCACAAAAATGGTCTGGTTTTCAATTTTTGGTGATAGCTTTGTGTTTTAATCATTATAGTAAGAAGAGAATTATCTAGTGGGAAAATTTCCACCTGACGTAAGGTAAAAAGTGGGATTTCTGAACTCATTTGAACTGAAGTTCTGCATTGTAATGAACTTTACATTAAACTACATTCCAGAGGGAAAAAACACTGTTCCTCCTGACACTAATACTCAAGCTCAAACTAGGCAGCCTATGTTCTGCAATCTGGATGACTATGATGATAATGAAAGCAACATCTAAGAGACAGCTGATGTTCTTCAGTCTTTGCACTATGAACAAATGATTTGTCTTTAGGCAGAAGCTAACAGAAAATCCCAAAATATTATGCTAATAAGGTAATAAGCTTAATAATATTAAAACAAGCAACAAAAAAAAAGGGAAAGACATTGATTTCTGTAGGATCAGAAGGGCTACTATTTTGGGAAATCTGGATAAGCAGTTCCCATAAAAAAAAATGACCAGAAAGTGGTCACAAAAGACAAGCTTTCACAAATCCAGTACATTAGCTAAACTTTTAAGGCTGAAGTTGCAACTAACAGAGTTTCCAATATCTTGGATCATTTAGAGGTTGTTTATAAAATGATATTTCCACCGTACAATGTATGCTTACCTTGAATGATAAAGGGTAAGATTAGCATCGGATATCTCTTCAAGACCCTACTTGGCTGAGATAATATGTTTGAATTACTCAGACTGAACTTACCTTGAATTAAACTACAAAAAAACCCAACAAAACAACCCCAAACAACAAACCACTAGCTGTACAGTGACCTCAGGAGCACATGTATATCAACAGTTTGGAACACGGTGCCAGACTCTTTATTGTGCTGGATGCTGGAAGGACAAGAAACAGCCAGGCTAAACAGAAACAAAAGAAAACTTCTTTCTCATGAGTACAATCAAGCACTGGAACTGATTTGGGTAGTCACTATCATTTGACATTTAGACCTGACTAGATAAAAACATGAGCAACTAAATCTGATCTCACAACTCACCCTGCTTTGAGCACAACGGTAGACTAGCTACTACTTGAAGTGACTTATAAACTGAAAAATTTTGTGAACCTATGATGCCATAGTATATTGTTGTATCTCAAATAGCTAAACCCCTACTGAATTACTGATCTACCATTTCAAAAGTGCTTGCTGTTCAGTCTGTCCTCCCCACTGAAACAGACCAGCTAGATCCAGCTTAAATAAGCACTTATGCTGGAGAATTTTGTGGGTACATAGCTTCATCATCCATTACAAGCAGTCATTCCTATTCATCAGTCTGTACTATTAGGTGCATGCTTATTTTTATGCATATGAATACTCTCATGTGGAAAGAATAGGCCTATTCATACAAAATTAAATACTACTATAAGATTCTACAGACTCATAGCCTAAATAAACACCCTAGAAAGAACAGAACAATGAAAAGTATGTCTGAAGAGGTTTTGTTGATTTTTAAAATGTAAGTTTTTCCTGGTTTTAATCATTGTCATAGTATTTTAACTCGTCAGAGTACTTTTTTGAATCACTATAATTATTATAAAAGCTACTCATTATCTGCTTTTTATATTTAACACCGTGTTCTTCAAGGTGCAAAAAGTGAAGATCTCAGGTACTACTGCACAATTAGTTTATTTCTATACACAGAATGGAGTCTTATATATGAAAATTGCCCCAGCCAATATGAACTATTTTGTACTTCTGCTTACTAGGTCCAAACTTGTAGTTTTACTGTAATAAGAGAAATACCAAAGAGACCTAGCTGTTATCACAACAGAAATTACTGTTTCTGATCATAGTGTAGCTGTATATGCTATACATACACGTATACAAGTATATATATGTACATGTAACCATGCAGTTTTTAATATTGATCCACTTCTGTAATGCTTTAATGTTGTTTTCTTAAAATTAGGACTGTTAAGATCATATGAACAATGATTTAGTATGCCACACATGGTCTTTCTTCTACCTTTGTAAAGTTTTAGAGGACACTGACTTTGTGCAATTTTCTTTAACACCAATTCAAAGGACTCCACAGTAAAAGTCATCAGGAAAATCAGCTACACAGACATTACAGAATAATGTATTATGTCTAGTTTCCCTAGAAAGGAAAGTAAGGGAAGGAAATGGAAAGGAAGGGAAGAGTAAAGGATATCACAGAGTCTAAAATGTCATGAGGCAACTGTGCTTTAATACCTGAATTACTCTCCTTACTTCCAAAGTCATAAGAAAACCATTTGAAAGAGACAAACAAATCTTTCTATATAGGTTTTTTGATTAAAGAACGTTGCAGCAAGCAGGAGTAAGCACTTCAGGGCAGAAAAGGAATAATCAGATTAATCATGAGCAATTTCATCCTTTATTTGAGGTCTTCACGTGAACAAGCAAGCAGTCTCTCATTAACAGAATAAAGTATTTTATTTCAAATTCAAGTACATTTGTCTATTTTGTGCTAGTGTTAAGGTTTCATATTTCTTCAGTAAAAGCATCATATTGTGGAAACACAAGTAATGAGTAACAAGATTCTGTCATATTCAAGATGTACTTTATTATGTTCAAAGAATGGCACTATATATTTACAGTATCAGAAGGTGTACTTCAAGGTGTGAGATAGTTAACTATGAAACTAATTGAAGTGCACATCATGTCCAATGTAACTTTCTATTAATAACTAGGAAAGGAAGTAGATAGAAAATGGGATAAAAATGCATCCTGGGTTCATCAAAGACAGATCATGTCAGACTAACCCAATAGCTTTCTTGATAAGATAACTGATTCTCCAGACAAGGGAAATTCACTAGATCTAATCTGTCATGACTTCAGAAAAGCTTTTGGTACAGTGTCACGTTCAAAATTCTTTGTTTTGAAAGATGGGAAGGATTTGTTTTGAAGGATTTTAGTAAGGATGGGACCTAGTACAGGAGCTGTAAGGTGTCTCTAGGGGCTTCATCTGCATGCTTTTAAAAACACTTCCAGGGATGGTGATTCTAGCTCTTCCCTGGGCAGCCTGTTCCAATGCCTCTATGTGAAGAAATTTTTCCTAATATCCAATCTAAATCTCCCCTGGCCATTACCTCTTGTCCTATCACTTATTACTTGGGAGAAGAGACGACCCCCACCTCACTACAACCGCCTTTCAGAGAGTTGTAGGGAGCAATAAGGTCCCTCCTGAGCCTTCTCTTCTCCAGACTAAACAACCCCAGTTCTTATTCTCCAGACCCTTGACCAGCTTTGCTATGCTTTCCGGAGCTCGGTTCAGCAACTCAATCTCTCTCTTGTAGTGAGGGACCCAGAACTAAACAGAGAATTCAAGGTGCAGCCTCACAAGTGCTGAGTACAATGGGATGATCACTTCCTTGTCCCTGCTGGCTACACTATTTCTGATACAGGACAGGGTGCTGTTCACCTTCTTCTGCACCTAGGCACAAGCTGTCTCACTCTCAGCTGCCCATCAATCAGCACCCACAGGTCCTTTTCCGATGAGCAGCTTTCCAGCCGCTCTTCCCCAAGCACAGGGTTGTTGTGGCCCAGATGCAGGACCCAGCACTGAGCCTTGTTGAATCTCATACAGCTGGCCTCGGCCCATCAATCCAGTCTGCCTAGATCCCTATGCAGAGCCTCCCTATCCTCCAGCAGATCAACACTCCCACCTAACTTACTGAGCCAAATTTCTGAAGGTATGCTCAATCCTCTCATCCAGATCATCAATGAAGATATTAAACAACACTGGCCCTAACACTGGGCCCTGAGGAACACCACTAATGACCAGTGACTGACTAGATGTGATGCCATTCACCACCGCTCTTTAGGCTTGGCCACCCTGACAGTTTCCAGCCCAGCAAAGAATACACCTATCTAGGCCACGATCTTTCAATATCTCCAGGAGAATGCTGTGGGAGACAGTGTCAAATGCTTTACTTAAGTCCATAGAGACAATGTCCACAGACTTTCCCTCATCAACCAGGAGGGCCACTTTATTGTAGAAGGAGATCAGGTTGGTCAAGCAGGACCTGCCCTTCATGAACCCATGCTGACTGGGCCTGATTACTCCTTTTTCCTGCATCTGCTTTATGATCTTACTTAGGATCATCTGCTCCATGACCTTCCCCGACACTGAGGTCAGGCTGAGAGGCCTGTATTTTCAAGGGTCTTCCTTCCTGCCCTTTTTGTAGAGAAGTGTCACATTGGCTAACCTCCAATTCTCTGGGACCTGCCCACTAGACCAGGAAGTGTCTCCAGAGGAGCTTGATAAGACGAAGTGTCAACTAACTATTTCTCAAAAAATATACCTTCATTCTACCTGGATTTCAGTTTAATATTGTCTTGGTTTAACCCCAGACAGCAATTAAGCACCAGAAAGCACCATTTTAGCTCTTCCTCTCTCTGTGGGATGGGTCAGAGATCAAAATAGTAAAAGTGAGAAAACTTGTGGATTGAGATAAAGACGGTTTCATAGCTGAAGCAAAAGCCACGCACACAAGCAAAACAAAACCATGAATTCATTCACTGCTTCCCATTGCAGGCAGGTGTTGAGCATGTCCTCAGGAAAACAGGGCTCCATCAGGTGTAACAGTTACTTGGGAAGACAAACACAATCACTCTGAGCATCCCCCCCGCCTTTCCTTCTTCTTCCCTCAGGTTTATATGTTGAGTATGATGTCATAGGGTATGGAATATCCCTCTGGTCAGCTGGGCTCAGCTGTTCAGACTCTGTTCCCTCCCATCTTTTTGTGCAGTCTCAGCCTGCTCACTGGTGGAGTGGTGTGAGGAGCAGAAAAAGCCTTGACTCTCTACAAGCACTGCTCAGCAGTAACTGAAACATTCCTGTGTTATTCACACTGTTTCCAGCACAAATCCAAAATAAGCCCCATACCAGCTACTATGAAGAAAATTAACTGTACTCCAGCCGAATGCAGCACAAATATATTTCAGGAGTACTCAGCTTACTTCATATTCTCATACCACTTCCCTGATACTATACATCAATCTATATCGTACAGTTTCATTTTTTACGTGACAAATGTAAAAGACACATCATTATTGTTTGTAGAGCTATTTGTAACTGTGCAAAGATATAGACTGATTCTCTTTAACTTTATGGAATAGTAAGTTGATTATTAGATCATAATTGCCAGCTTCCATCTCTATGACTAAATTCCCCATGTAATCTTAGATAAATACTAGGTTAACAGATCCAAACGAGTCATGACTTTACTCATGCATAATGCTGCAACTTCCATTCCACAGTGTCCCACTTCTTGTTATCATAACAGCTGCTATTGATTTATTGAGCTTTTTCATAGCCAATGTTTAGACTTCTAAACCATGCTGACAAAATTTATGTATACCCACAGTAGAACAGAAAGAAAGGTTACTGAAACAAAAATCTAGCAATGGAATGAACAACTTAACAATTTTTCCTTTGTATGAACACATTTTTTCTAAGGCTTGTACTAATCCAGTACAGTACCTATCAGTGTTTAAAATGCAACCTCTACAGTTCTCAAGTGTTTGTTATAAACTATTATTTCTTCTCAGATGACTCAAAAATTTTTACCATTATCATTAGTCAGGACAACTCAATAAAGAAATGTGATACTAGTTTTCAGTATTTAAACATACTTAATCTCTGGCTTTTAATATGGAAGTACTTTTTTTTTTGTTTCTAAATGGGAGTGGTGAACAAACCTTTCATTGCTTTTTAGATGTTTTAAAAGATTAAAAATGTTCTCTGGGATCTTCCTATCTTTAGCTACGGTGGTGTTTATTATCTTTGTACTATGCCTAAGGTATGTAATGTATTTCACAAAAGTTTAGAAAAACAAAGGCCCCATTCACAGAATTTTTCAACCTTTCATGCATGACTTAACATAATAAGACATTGAGCAGTAAACAAAGGAAATACTTACAAAATTATAGGTTTGCAACAATAATTGTTTCCTTTAAGTGGCAAAACAACAACATGGCAACAATATTGTATTTTTAAAAGTAACAATACTTACTGCAGTACCAAATTTGACTTGATTTGTCTCTCTAGATATTTATTATTATGAATGTAAACCACTGCAAAATAACATGGGGTGGTCAGGTTCTCTTCAGTGATGATTACAGGTATTTTAATGATAACCACTAAACATGCAACATGTTACTAGTCTAACTCCTTTTAGGATAAAATAATCTGTATTCATTATAGTCTTATTGGAAAACATCAACAGAAAGCACAGGAAAAAGCAGCTAATTTGGAATGACTAGAAGTTTTCTTCCTAACCTTACTGAAAAATAAATTTCCTGAGGAAAGGTACGGAAATTTGCAAGAATAACTACACTGTATGTATTATTAAAAAAAAAAATAGTATTTCAGACTAGAGCACTTTAGCACAACGTCAGTGTAGCACTAAAGAGGTGATTTATAAGTCTGATACAAAACTCAGCAATTCTTCCATTTCTGAATTTTCAGAAATCCTACATGTCCATTCAAAGCATTATTGCATTTTTTCAAATCAGTTTAATGACCCTGCCTCAGATATCTAAAGTCTTAACTTTTTATTCGCCCGAAATGATGTATTTAAAAAAAATAAGAAATCTTAAGTCACCCTATTACCACTACCATTAACAAATCTATTATTTCCATTAAAGAATAGAAACAAACTAGAAAAAAACAACAACTCCTTGAAATAACTATCGAATATCAGTTTATAGCACACATACATATTTTAACGACTATATTTTCCTGAAAGTTACATGTGAGTATATGCTTATGACATTACACAGAACTAAATATATATATATATTTTGCTCAACATGGCTAAGTTAAAGTAGCTATAAGAACTGGGTACGTTTTTAAAATAGACACAAACCATTCTATTGCTTTTATACAGCAAGTTGTCAGAGAGTGATTGTTAGGGCCACCACCCATACCACCTACACCACTTGGAGTAGGCGGGGGAGGAGGTAGAATTGTTGGTAATGAAGGAATGAAGTTGAATCTGGGAAGATGCGGGTGAGATGCAGAAGGCATTTTTAGTTCTTTGTTCCCCACCACCCAATTCTAATTTTAATGAACAATAAATTAGATTAATTTTCCCAAGTCAAGTGGGTTTTGACCATGACAGTAATTGATAACTGATCTTCCTGTCTTTATCTTCACCCATGAGCTTTTCCATCTTACTTTCTCCCACCCTGTCCTATTGAGGAAGGGGAATGAGAGAACAGCTGGGTGGGCATCTGACAGCCAGCCAAGGTCAACCCACCGCAACCACTCATTAATCCAATGTGAACAAGCTATTATGGCTTCCGTATACAACAATGATACACAACCACAATATGGTGTGAGCTCTCTGAGGAACTCTGTAGTTATAAGTCTTATTGCTTAAGTTCCTTTCCTTTGTGGATTTCATTCTAGTGTCTTGCATACAATGATAATCCAATTCGGGAGACTCTGTAACAGTCCCTTGATCATTTTCATTGCCCTTTCTCAAATTGAGAAATTACATTTTCTATTCTGCCTTAAAATGATAGAGCTGCGACTGATAGATTTATTTAAAAGATTTAATATAAGATCTTACAATTCCGTATGGTGGGTCTTTGAGATTTTTACAATGACATCATGCAATCTGATTTGATTTTAGTTCATTAAACTGCTAGAGCTTGTTTCTGCTTCAGATGCTTGAATTTTCCTTTGTATTTTGTTAATTCACTAGTGACCCTCTAATCTTTTTCACATTCAGCACTGACACACCCATTGAAAACTGAAGTAAGTTGTTAACATAGTTTGTGGGACAGATTTAGATACTATTCTCAATACAAATTCAGTACCACTGCTCTCTTTGGTTCTCTTTTAATTCAAATGGATGAATAACTGCTCTTTTTTTTTGTCTTTGTTTTATATCCTGTGCAAGATCTAACACTAGTTATATACGACAGTTTTAATGTTAAACCTGTATATCCTGATGTTTAAACATTTTATTCCTTGTTCATTCTCTTTTAACAATCTTGAGATGACTGGTCTCCAGTTAGATCCAGATCTATCCCCTTGTATTTTCTTCTCTTGCTTATGACTCAGACTTAAGCATGTACTAGTAGATAATGCACAATCTGAGTCTGTCAGATGACCCTCCTTCTGAAAGTCCCAATACTTCTCCATGAAGGTGGCTTTGAGGCAAAGTAGAATATGAAATCTGTCACTTATGTAAGTGCTTCCATTGGCTGCTATCTCAAAAAAAAAAAAAAATGGTGCAAATGTAGGAGATGCTAAGAGTAACCTTTGGCTGCAATGAATAAGGAATACTGTTACTATTAACATCCTGGGGGTAGAAGGTTTAAGACTTCTCCATATCCTAAAGAACTTTAAATAAGCCACTGGCTTGTTTGCATGTCAAATGGAAGAAAATTTATTCAGAACATTCACAATGTTAATGTTTTATGTTCAATGCCTCAGGAACTGTCAGACAGGTAACAATTCTTGAGATAATTCCTTGACTGATTTGCAAAATGATGAATGGTATGTTAAATGTGCCTTTTGTTACTCTGTCACTTTGAAAATTTTGTGCAGAACTTCAGTTCTTGTACCCCAAGTTTGCCAGGTGTTTTTTATCATGTTTAGTTTGGAATATCAGCAGATTAGAACCCTTGTTCCATGTAGTATAAAAATGCCTTTTATAACTACATCTTTATATAACCTGCATTATGGTAGTGTGTCTACGAATCAGAATGTAGTCCCCTGACTGAAGAAAATAATAAAATAATAAGAAAATTAAAGAGTATTAGGATTTTTTTTAAATGCAGCTTAGCAACTCAAATATTAAAGGCAAAAAGCCCTTCAAATTTAAGAACACAGGTCTGGGAGGGATCGCTGAGATCATCAATTTCAGGCCTCTGGTATTCCAGGAAGCCACATCATATAATCCTTTTCATAACCTTATTAAATTCCATTTAAAATGCAGTTCATTATTTTTGCCACCACTACTGTACCAGGACCTCACTGGATTGATAGCTGGAAACCTTACTGATTGCAGCTACTGAGTGTGGGAGAACACTGGACATAAAAGCACAGAAAAGTTTTCTTTTTATTCCTCTACAAATCTCTAAGTAAATGTCAGAGTTCAGTGGGACTGGGTATGATGAATGTTGAGCAGGCAATGCCCAGGAATCAAATATGGCTCACCATATCTTATCTTTACATTTGTGAGGAGAAAATTAAAAATTATACTTACAAGAACTTAGTATTTTCTGTTAATATTCTAAGACTTCTGAGTTTTTTAGTTTTAAACCTTCAGATTCTGCGTTACAGATAAAATTACCACAAAATTTCTCTCCTGATCAGAACAATTAGTATGCACAAAATTTATACATTATTTCATCTGATTCTTGAAAAGGAAGGTTCTGTCAGAAAAGCAGATCTGAGTCTTTCTTGATACTGGTGGAATAAGTGAAGGACCTTATCTCCAAGTTTTCTCCAGGCTTCTTCTATGAATAGGTTCAAGTGTGTAGTATTAGAAATTGTATCCTATCAACTGGTCAAACAGATAAGACAACATTTTTATTTTTATCTGCAAAACACTTATTGCTCATGAAAAAGTATACCTTTCAGCATAGTTCCTCTACCACACTATTGTTCAGGTTACAAAGACGTGTATATTCTCTGTCTGTTTGCCCCCCAGGACATCCTTGAAAATGAGACATGTTGTCTTAACCCTGGAAGGGTTTTGGCTGTGTGTAAAAAATTAAATAAAATAAATTCAGAACAAATACAATATTAATATTTTATACATATATTGCTTTAATATTGCATCAGTAGCAAATTAGAATCCAAGACTAGATTTTCATGTTTTGAATATTAACTGTTGAAGTTTCATCAGTAGCCTTAGGAGGATTTGCTGGATATTAACGATTTGTGACAGAAATTATGGTTTTGTGTTCACACAAATTGTAAAGTGTCTGTTTGAAAACTGCCATAAAATGATGTCAGAGAAGCAAACTGTCTCCCTGATCCTTAATCAACAACAGTAAAAGCAGGCCTGGTACTACGTGCTTACTAAATCTCCTTATACTTTTTAGAGTGCAAAAACCAGGAGTACTGGGATGCATTAGATACACCCTTGAATGATCATTACCCAGAGGGAAAAAGAGATACGCCTATCTCAAAGAGAATCTCCACTGCTTGATATAATATTGCCTCATGTATATTAGCCAGATCTTGCAATATGTTTATCATCCAAGTAATCTACACTCCTCCAAGCATTCTCATTACAAGCACTAGGACAACTTTAGTGAATAATAATTTGCGTTCAGGAACATTTGCAGAAGGATATCATCAAATCTATAAACTGAGATTTCTACCTGTTGTCTAAGATATCACTCCACAAAAAACTTTCAGTGGCCATTCTTGGTCCCATAACATGGAAAAAAAATTATTATTTAATTAGTTTGTGCATACTGATGGCTAAAAATCATCATTCATAAGAGTATTTTTATACAATTTGAAATAAAGTAGCAGCATAAATAAAAATAGTTTTCAGAAAGATAAAAACCTGGAAAAAAATATTTAAAATTTTAAAGAGCATCTGAACTCCAGCCTTGTAATTATTCATAAACAGACAGAGTGATGTTAACAAAGCCTTTGTCTCTAACTGAAGGCTATGCTGTATAATTTTCCTTATATAAGTCTATATCTTCTTAGGAATGAGATAAATAAAATGCATTTAAAATGGTTAAACCTGGACCTTTTCTTTTCTTTTTTTTTTTTTTTTTGTGGAAAAAATTTGAAAAATTTAATTAGAAAAATAATTACTGAAAATTACGTGAAATAGAGTTGCAGAAATGCTCAGAATATCTGTGATGGTAGTCTGGAACAATGCAGGAACATGAGCAAGGCAAAGTATTTTGTCATTATAAAGGGGAAAAGTCACTCAAAAGAAAATAGGCTGCACTATTTATCACCCCTTCTGCACATATTTTGGTAGGTTTTCAGGTCCTTAAAATTAATTTTCTGTTCTGTATTTAACATCTTATTTTCCTGAGGCACACTGCTGAGTTAGCCCTAGTAGTTTTTCTCTGCCCACCTCTGGAGATCAGCGACTGAACCATGACTCAGAGTCACGTTAAAAGTCCCTGATTACCCCTTGCTCCAGGAAGAAAATAAACTGCATTAGCCTTTTACCTGGTACAGATTATTTCTTCTCTCTGCACCAGTCAGACTGTGCTGGTCAGTATGTCGGGGCAAGGGTCGTAGCCAGACATTACTCACTCCCCATGCATCTGAAAAGGATTGGGAATAGCTGCCTTGTAGAGGCCATTCACCCTTTTGTAATGCAATCTGCACTCTGGGTAAATTGCACTGTGTAAGAGGGCACTTTAAGCTTCTCTCTAGGAGAGAGGTGTATATGACAAACTCCTTTCTTGTCCTGTACCTGTAGCATATGTTTAGGCAAATGACTTTGAAGAGTCAAAGCTGCTTATATTGCTCTTTAATCCTTGATCTACTGCAGTAGAAGAGCAAGATATAGCAGCCCATATTTCCTCGAGAGCTGTATCTGCAATATGAAACCAATGGAGGTACACTGTTTAGCACCTCACAAGGTTCAGACCATGTATGAACAACCGTGACATTACAGGGGATGGCCAGCAATGAGCTGGCTGCCTAATTTCACTATATTTATTTTAAATGCACTTTTTCTTATGGTCAGAATATTCTCATTTGTTTGTTAGCAAAATAAAATTAGGGTCACTAAGGAAAACATAAGGATTCTAGATCAGGATGGTAGTGAAAATGATTTCTCACCTATAAGCAGGCTAGGAAGGGGATTATGTGAGAAAGACACACTGCCCCTCATGCTTTTACACGCACGCAGCAGAAGTACTTTTAAAGTGGGAAAGAACATGGTGTGTATCACTTTCAGTTCTGCAGCATGAAAGAGAATCAGAAACATAGTTATTGACTAATTCAAGTTGTGTCTTTTTAGCAGATTGCCTCTTGCTCCAGGAAAGTGTAAAACTAGAGAGTGGAAATTCAAGGGAAGTAAAAAAAAAAAAAAAAAAAAAAAAAAATCATGCACTATGTCAGAATCCATTATTTCCTTGAAGTACAGTTTGTTGTTTGCTATCATGGGACTGCCTTCAAAGAGTGCAGGAATACTTAAAAAACAGAGTGGGAAAGCAAGCAGCACTTTCCTGTTACAGTCTGCAGATATTGTGACACTCCAAATAAAAATCATGGGTTTCCCAGGTGCTTGATGTTACATGATTTGTCATGATGTCTGCTGTGAGTGCCTCTGGATTTCATGTCTTACTATCCTCCACTCTTTTTTTGTGGCACTTAACTGAGTGTCATTAAGGAGTCATATGGTGCCAATAATTCAATAGTTTCACAAAGGGATTTTCTCTGGGAAGTCTGGCATGCATTCATGCTAATAAACGAAGGCAAGTTTGTCTGAAAAGACTTATTGAAAGAACACAATCACCTTGGAAAGAAGACTTCAAGCAAAATGAGGAAAATCTAGAGAGTATATGTATTCATTTTTGCTAACTTTATCAATAATGCCAGTGCTATGTTCTTTGTCACAAGACTGATACTGAGTAATGCAAAGAGATTTTTAAATGCTTTCAGATGATTGAGTTACTAGTATACTGAGGTTTGTTATATGTATACAAAACCAAATAATATAGAGATACAAAAAAGGGGAAAATACAGTGAGCCAGATACATTTAAGAGGGAGGGGAAAAAAAACAACCTCCTTAAAAAAAAAAAAAAAAAAGAAAAGAAAAGAAAAAAGAAGATGAAAAGAAGATGAGCTATCTGTAGCTTTAGTAGATAGTCCGGGTTTGATCATTACTCATGCAAGTTTCTCTTATTACCTTCAGAAGGAGAGGGTTTTGACTCAGTAACTAACAACTGAAAGATAAGGTATTCAGAAGCAATTCTCCCTGAAATGTCATTTATATTCTGTTTTCAGCTCTTGCTTTGAGAATGTTGGAGCATTATGGTATGTGAAAGATCTGACTCTAAAATAAACAGTGATAGATCCCTGCCTGGAGGAAATTATAATCTAAATTAGTCATAGTAAGAAAGTAAATGTCATGGAAAGCCTACTCTTTCTGACTCTAGAAGAATCTAAAATTCTCTAACTGTGTCTTTTCTCAGCCTGTATTCCTGTTGCACTGACTTCACGGTAGAATGTACATTGAGGAAGCTCAGCTGAAGCTTCAGGACACCTGCAGGACATCCTGGAAGGAGCTTTGTCATTGTGAAGTTCATCCTTTAGCTAAGGGAATGTTTTAAATTACACAAACAGGGTACTTGCCGAAAATGTAGCAGTCCTAAATTTTATCACATCCTTATCCTAACAGCGTTTAAAACTTCCTATTCCTTGTGGAGTTTTTTTGTGAGTTTTTTGGGGGGACTTTTTTGGCGGGTGGGGTTTTGGGGTGTTTTTGTTTGTTTTCTTGACAAACATGAGTGTAATGCACACACACACAAATAAGGGAGCAGGAAACAGAATGCAGGACTTCCAAATCAGAGCATCACAAGGGGACAAAATTGTGTAATGCTTATGTCTATCACAAATGTGATGGTCGGCTGTTCTGTATCTTCTGCTTACTAGTGCCTGGTTACAGACACTTCCTAAAGGAGTGGTCTCCTCTCGGCAGTAAATGGAGTGATCTCTATTCCTATGCTCAAGAATCTGTACTTTAGGACTTAGTCTAAATATACGAAGTAGTTTAAGTAGGAAGTTTGTACTTGGCTGTCCATTTGTTTGCCAAGTTTCAGGGTTTCCCTTAATAACTTTTTGCTACCTTGCCTCACAGTGGAGAAGTCTTTGAATTTTGAATAATAGGAAAAGTACACCGAATTTCTTTGCCACTTCAAAAGATCCGGGTATCTGTTGCCATGAGAGCTGGAATCAAAACCCATGATTCCATTGGAAGACTTCAGAACAGTGTTTGTCCTGGAGTCAATGTTACAAGTTTGAGTGTATTTATATGAAACCTCTTGATTTTAAAAGGAAAAAATACTAGTTAATGGACAAACTATAAAATTCAGAAAGGTTACATTTACTTAATGGTCATTCTTTTTTCTACTGCCTACCACTAAAATCATAACCTTGCTTATAACCTTAGTAATTTCTATAATAACTTGTGGTATAATAAATAGAGGATTAGGACATCGGGTGGGGAGTAATCAGTAAGAAACTACAAGAGTCTGTTTTTGTTGATGTTTCTTTAAACAAAACAGCAGAGTGGCAGGAAAAGAGAAAATAAATAGAAGATAAGGAGAATTATCTGTAAATAAAATGTTCCCTAAACTTTTTCCCTGAGGTTCTAATCTTCTTTAGTGTGACACAGACAACATCAGAAGAGCTTCAGCGTACTGAAGGAAGAAACCTATTTCACACCTCCCCTAATCTTGGAAAGCTTCCTCAAAGTCCCTATACAGAATTAACATAACCCTTTGGGCCTGAATTCTGCATCTTGCAAAGTTAATGAAATCAATGGGACATGTGTGAATGGATCTGTTTGCAAGGTCCTGGCTTTAAATTAACATCCAGACCCCATTTGTTTCTTCATGGCTTCTTAAGGAACACCACAGCCTGGGAAAATAAGCATAGGAAGTCATACACACTGTGGGGTGGATTGACTAGTGAGACCAATCCCCCTCAACTGCATTATAAGTGTGTAGCTTGTGAACAATATGACATATTTCTGAGTTTTTCTTGAAAAAGAAAACAAGCACCGAAACCAGATTTACTGTGAAAGTAAAGAAATGCCATCGTTTAGCCCTAGCTCTAATCAATAGCATGCAGGTGTTTCACTTTGGTGTGAACAGATTCTAACCAGGTACCATGCACTTGCTGCTATAAATTCCTACTGTGCTACCAATAAAACCTGCTTTTTTTATTTGTGGGACACATGCAGTAAAAGAGTGACTGTTATCCTAATTTAATGCTTTCCTCTCTTTGCAGACCCGCACCTATCAGATCAAAAAGGAAAATCTAAGTATTTCCTTTCAGTCATTTAATTTTCCCTCTTAAATGCTTTTTAGAAGAGGTTCTGTATTTTCATTAATATTCAGAACTGCCAGCTCCAAAGAAACAAAATATAATGGCTATAACTGAAACATGCTACCTTCCAACTTACCAAGCAAGAGTCCTATTAATTTGCTGTAAAATATACATAGTAAAGTCAGACAGCAAGAACAGAATATTTAAAAAGTCTGACTAATCTAATTCATTAAATTATGTACATTTGATATTTTTAGTTGGCTAGTAATACACAAACAAACTCTGTAGTTGCCTATCCTGAGTTATGTGCATGTACACTGTTATATTAAAGTCAGTCAGCAATCCATAAGAATATTTCCAGTTAGTATGGCATACATTTTTTGAACCTGCTACGTTCAAAATGATAGAACTAACTACAGAACAAGTACAGAAGCTCAGTAAATCACTTATCTTGCCCTATAGCTGCCATAGTTCCTCTTTCCTTACCTTAATGGAGGCACACTGTCTAAGAAAACAGGTAGCAGAAGGATATTTTCAATGTACTGTCAGTCCTAAATTATATCTCTGTGAAAGTAGCACTAGTCATGTCATGCCATTTTACTAAAACAAGGATTCACAAGTTCACTGCCCACAGCAGAGTCACATTTCACCTGTCCTTCTGCAGCCTGCACTATATTGACAGGGTCTGTGACAAGAAGCTGAACAGGTGTGTTGTTCTTGGGTCGAGGGGCTTATATTTGTAGCAGTCCCATCTTCTGTTGGCAGCAGGCTCTGCTGTAGATGTGGCTACAGGAGAACACCATTATTCTCTGGTACCCTTAAGATCATGTTACCTGAGTAATCTTCTTGTCTGTCTTCTCCTGAACTGCTGGGACTGTTCCAGGAAACGTAAGAGGTGCTGAATTACTATTTTTGTTATTGTACCAAACTGAAACCCAACTCCTAACCTCCTTCATTATCTCCTCAAACATTCAAGCCTAATTGACAGCAAGTCTTTATATCTTGATCTGTTCCCAAGTCCTTGTGCCCTTGAATAAACAGGTAAGGTAATAAGTTTAATAACTGCTATCATTAGGTACATCTGAAGCACCTGTGCTTTAGCATGAGAAAAAAGTTCTAAAATTGCATTCTCTTTTCTGCAACAATGTATTTTTTCTTAATACCATTCGTGGCTGGTAAAGGCACCCAAAGTAGACATGGCAGCTTAAATTTAAGATGCAGAAAAAAAATATTTTTTGTCTGAATTACTGTTAAATAGACTTATTTATTACTATAACAAAGTGGGAAGAGATCTTCAAGTTAAGAAAAAGGCAATAAAATGTATGCAACATCTTTAAAAGGCCATAGCCTCTTTGTACTAACAGTCATTAAAGAAACCAAACAAAAATAGCTAAATCATCAATAGAATAACAGAGCAGGGTACTTCATAAGGTGTGTTTTATTCCTGTTAGCAAGACCTTATACTGTGTTAAGTATAGTATAGTTATAATTTGACTTACAACCTGTAAGTTCAGCACTTTTCCATTTCAACTGGTGATGGAAGGCAAAGTAAAAAACCATCTTTTAAACTGTGTATGAATAAACTTTTATTTTAAAAATGAAAAGAGTGATCATAGATGAACAAGAGTAAATATCTCACTTTTGACTGAAACTTTAAACCTCTTTGCATTCTCAGGATATCTACTTCAATTAGAATTTGAAAATTATTTCATAGTTTGTATCCACACCATCTTCACATAAGAAAACCAGAAAAGCAGGGAATTAATTCATAGTCACAGACACAAAACTGCATTTCAATAATATTAGGAAATGCTATTATTAAGGAAAGCAATGAAATTCAAGGTTAAGTGCCTGAATTAATGTATCTCAATATTTAGAACCTAAAGAAAATCACTGATTTTTAGAACTGCAGAGCAGACTCAGTGTCCAGGAGACTTTATGTACTCCATGTGTATCTACACAACTTGGCCACAATATGTCTGACAATTGCACCTCCATACTGAAAGGGTCATAAATGCTGAAATTAGACACATTTTTCAATGTGAAATCGCTTTAAATAACATTATAGTCATGTTCATTGCTGCATTGCAATACATTTTTTGAGAGCTAATGAAGAGCCTTAAAAATTGAAATTGAAGTGAAAATTTGTTAAAATTTGCAGATTTGTTTCAATTCTGAAACTGAAAAAGAACTTCCAATGAGAACTAGAGATATCTTGCAAGCACATTATAATCTGTAAGAAATTTGATAATTTTCAGAAGTTGGTTACCTTTCCTCTAGAAAGGAAGGCTACTTCTGTATATTAAGGTGGGTATTCCAAGCCAATATTCACATTTGAAAATTTTGACCTGCCTACTTTCCTGACATAAATTTTCATTTGAGGAATTAGTCTAGTTACCAGAGAACTGTCAGGCAGTCAAAAAGAAGGTAAGTGGTCTATGTGACTGAGACGTGGAAGAGGTAAGGCAGACTCTAAATAATCTGTCTATTAAAATATGTTCCACACTATGAAAGATTGAAAACCTACCATAAAACAAGGCACAATAGCGGGATGATATGGGATAACTGACTTGCCATTAACCACACTGTTGTTTTTCTTGAAATAAATAAAAGACTTCGGGCTCTAATGCTCTCCAATATATACTTTCTTTGAGCATTATTTTCCATAAAATCAGTCACTATGACCTGAAAAATAGCTGATCTGTGAGTGAGGAATATTTTTCTAAAGAAATTCCTTAGGAACTTGTATTAGATATCTAGGTATATGTGACTATAAGAGATAGGGACAAGCTATTTAAACACCTCAACTTCAAAAAAGTCCCAGTGTTTAGAAAAGATTTAAAATCATTAACAATTCTTTCATTTCATTCCCTTTCTCTCAGACACCTTCATGACTGTGAGAGAGCTGTGCTTAGTTCAATTTTTAACCATTCAAAAGTTGTATTCCTGCAACTTGCATCCATATGAGCACTTCCAAGAGATTCTATGATTCTGCTTGTATATGTTTTCTATATTCTACCATAGCATGAGATTAAGCACATTCCAAAGACTGTCATCTTTCTCCATTGACTGTAGAAGTAGCTTAGAAGCCTAAATTCTGTTCAAAACTTCATGTTTAAGGACATCTGTGAAAGTATCTAAAGAAAGATATGCTTCTTGTCTAGGACATCTGTGAAAGTATCTAAAGAAAGATATTTGGAAGCTGCAAACAAGACCTCAGAGGAGCTTTCTTCCTTACTGTACTGAGTGAGGAAAACATCATGGTAAAGCATAAAACAGCTTAAAGTTTACATATTTTCTGAGACCTCTACTCCAGATATTTCAGTGTTGTTGGGAGATAAAAAAAGTGCAGAGTACATATGACAGTCTGAAGCAGACCACTGAATATTTGCCAGATTTGCATTGATGTTCTTGGCAAACTCCAGGATCTTGAAGGATTAAGAGGGAAGAAAATCCAAAAAGCAGTCTTGCTGTTATTTCTTCATTCTTTCCTTCCAAAGCGAGAGATCTGTAGATGCATTGCTTTGATAAGTGTCTATTGCTTCTTTTTAACTTGGTTTTATAGCTGTTTCTGCCTTTATGTTGATTTCTAAACAAATCAAATACTACAGCATAAAGGAGGATCAGTTATTAAGTGATACAACACTTTTCGTTATATAAATGCTGTAAAAGGAACAGCTGCTGAATTTCTGCAAATAGCCCTGTATGAATCTAATCACAAAACTAATAAAGCTGTTAAATAGATTCTTCTTCTTTCTTTTTTTCCTTTTTTTTTTTTTTCACTCTTGTGGGAGGCAAATTAATATGTACCTTTGTGGCAAGTCAGTTGGCATGACAGTTTTTGCCTGTGTAAACTTGCTACTTGGAAAAAATAACTTATTCCAGTTGTGGTACAAAGAAATCACTAGGCTTGAGACATGCAGGTGAGCATAGTCTGGTACAGGTTAGATCATTTAACCAAGACTGTTATACCCAATTATTTGAGATCCAGTCTAGGGCTTTCCTGTTACTTTTCCAGGCCAGAAATAGGCTGACACATATTTCAATTCTCAAAGCTTATGGCTTTCTGACCTCTGCATGGCAGGACAGGACTTTAAGTGAAACAAGAAGACATTCAGTCTTGAACCAGTCTTGTTTTTCATACAAATATTCACAGAAATAAAATAAAAGATAGCATTAACAATATCCAAACATTTGCATATAGTTTTTGGCAGTGATTAACGGATTGACACAGATTGTCAATCTTCGGTATCTTGCAAGATATTGTAATTTTGCAATACCTTCATCTACTTATTCTTTTTTAGCGATATCAAATATACTTTTAAATAATACATTTATTCCTAAAAATGTATTTCAAAGACTGCAGTCTGCTGTATAGTATCTTTCTAATAGCCTAAGATGCAAAAGCAAAATTAAAGTATTGTCATTAACTTCAAGGATACTATTTTTAATCATTTGGGTTACTAATTTAGCATGATTTAACAGAAAGCTTTCTGAATTTTGTGATCCATTGTAACAGTCTCCTTTTGCAAAGAAGGTAACTCTATCTGGCATTCACAACCCAGCATGACTCCAGCATTTTAGAAAGCAATGACTACTAATAGCTTTTCAACTGCAAGTAGAATACAGGCTAATTGCAACAAAGCCCCTCAGTTTAGTAAAACTTGAATCTCCTGACCGGTCAGACAAATCCATTAGGATTTTATTGGGTCCTAAAAAGAGTTATGTGATTCCCTAGGATCCAATCCTTGTCAATCAGGCATGGTAAATTGGATTCTTGAATAGGGAAATCCCTAAGGGAGAGAAGATGTTATCTAGATCAGATGCAGTGATTTTTTGACTCTGTGCTCACTAGGTTCTGTTCTCTCTTTAGTGAACCAATAAAACCATAATAAGTATTGATTAACCCATTACTGAGCATTATCCACTGGCTTCTGCCTGGCTGTATTTAAACACAGCACAGTGCCTCTCTGCTGCCATTGTACAGCTGTTTGCTTTTACCTTGGCAGGCTTGTCAAGCTCGTGACAGGTTTACTTGGTTTTCAAAACATCTTCAGTCACTCCATGTACATTTCAGATGCACTATTTAAAAAAAATGTCTTGAAAACAGCTGTATTTCCTCTAAAAGAGTGGGGAAATAATGATCAACATTTGTATTTCATGCTGTGTGTTTGGAAACGATTGTGCTTCAAAAAAAAAAAAAAAAACAGATAGTTTAAAATTAAAATGTTATAAAGCACTCACAATCCTGCAGCTGGCATACTTATCATTAGAATAGTACAGATTGTGTTTTTTTGATAACTTTTATAGTTGTAACCAATATATAACAGCTGTGCAGGTACCTTCCATTTGCACCCACCTGATTTCATTAGCTGTTGAACGTGTGATAACACTCCAGACAGCGGACTACAGACTGAGGCTATGAAATTTTGCTGGTGTGTGTGTATAAGATTTGTCCTTAAATGGACTGTTCATGCATGACCTTTATTTTGCACTGGATTTGATCTACAGTACTTTTAAAACTTCTTAAACGTTAGCTTTTGGGGGAGCTTTCTGGATTTCTCTCTGAGTGCTACTCAGTACTTAGGAGTACAGAGATCACCTAGACAAATTAACTTTGATTACTGGTGACAAGGTCAGGACCTGAATGGACACAGGTCGAACTGAGGCATCACAGAAAGCTCTTTTTTTAGCAATCACATGAATCATTGAGCTTTTAGAAACTATTTTATTTTATCTTGTGTTGAACACATGCAAGATTTGCAGGAGGAGAAGAATATATGCTTTGAAAAATTGATGTGTATTTATGTCTTTTTTTAGGTATAGTTTTCAAGGCTATGTGGTGTTTTGTGTTCATTACAGAATAGTCATTTGATCAAGTGATTTTCAATACATTGTCAAAATAAATTACATTCACTTCATTAGATGTACAGGAAGTATAGCTGAAACAGGGACAAGTATTAATTTAGGACTCTGCAGAAGCTGACACTCCATCTTATGACCCTGAGGCTGTATTATTCAAGATACCCTGTGATGGAAGGAAGTCTGTCTCCATAGCAATTACCTAAATCTTTTATCAGTCATTTCTGGAAAGAAAATTAGAGCAATTGTGTCAGGATGGTCATATGGGCAGAAATTGCACACTCATTCAAACCACTTATGTCTATGACTTTGTCCCTGCTTGATGGCTGCTTTTGTTTACTACTATGCTTTTGAAAGTTTGATTGGGCATGAGCAGATGTGCCATACTGTAACCACAAAAGGTTGTCCTTTGTTTCCTTTCAATTTCATCTTTTTTCCTAGATCTGTCACCGAATTACATTACACTTCTGTTTATTAAGCAGATTACTCTTTTATGTCAAAAAAAAAAGGGCAGAAAAAAATAAACTTAAATTAGTTAAAATTAGCAGCAGCAAAATTCTCATTATCATAGCTTTAATTATTACGGAGTGTGATAGTATTTAATGGTACAGGTTAATTTGATTGGCCTCTTAAAAAATACTTTTTTAAAGCAGTACCTATTTTTATCACATCATATCAATCATATCACACTTGTAGAATTTTATTGACTAAATATTTAGTGCATTTCTACAGGGCTAGCTGCATTTGGAAAGGAAACCTGGCAAAATTTTAATGTCCTATTATTTAAAAAAAAAATGGTTAAATCAAATTAAAAAGGAAAACCTGATGTTGAATAGGCAGGACTGTTTCTTTAAGAAATAAAATAAAACAAAAGAGACATCTTCTTTCTCCATATTTAGATTTCTTTTTCAACTGTTGGTTTTTGAAATAAGAATAAAAAGCTTAACTGCTGATCAATAATAGTTGCAGCCTACTCTGAGTGGTATGAACAACAGCCTAAGGTCTCCCTTCAAGTTCCTTGTTCAGGAAAATTTACAATTAATGGCTTTCTTACAACAGCAGAAATATCCTCTTCTTCATGGCTCAGCTAGGGACCTGCCAGACTAATCTATTCCCAGTTTGCTGGCCATGGTCCTTTACTCTATCTGTCTTAGCATATTGATTTCTGAGCTGTCTTATTGGTTCCTAACATAATTATACCAGGAGTGGGTCTCTTAGTACAGCTAATACATTTACACCATGGCATCTAGGGAAGCTTATTACAGCAGCATCCGGTAGCACCACTACAGTTAAGGGTCAGTTGCCATTTCCATTATAAAACCCATTTTTCAGGGGTTTATACCTTAACTGTTTTAATCTGTATCAGGATAAAACTTGGCATAGACATTGTCAGTCTGCATAAAAATTATATGATGTCAAAAACCTAAGTCAGTTAAAGCTGCTAAAAAATAATTCTTGTGTGCATATAAATATTAAGATATTGTTAGATTATGGAAAGATTTTATTTCTCTCTGAAACTGACTGCTTGTTAGCTGAAATATTTTGTTAGAAATGTAAAAGTTTACTTTACAAAGCGTATCTTATTTAAGCATTTCAAGGAAAAAAACCTCCATTGCATAAAGTAATTGTTTTTAGAATTTTAAAACAATTTAGTGCTGTTAAAGGTATCAGATGAACAACTCTCAAAACTTAAGCCCTCTATTTATCCAAAGAATGAGTACTCTTGAGGAAGAAAGAGGAGAAGGGGGTCAACTGCATGCCTTAACTGGAAATAGGGGATTAAAAGTAGGGGTAATAGAATATTTCCACCTCTCTTCTAATTGATCTCACTGCTGACTTTAAAAACAGCAATAAAAGTACTCACTTGTGCTACTTTAACTTACACATTTTTTTTTTCTATAAAATGGTGACCAGTCCACAGTTCACTTGAATGAGATCACTGGTCCCTTCCAGAAATTCTGGGCTCCCCACTAGAAGAATACTATGGACTTGTGTGATTCCAGCACAGAGCCACAAAGATAATTAAGGGACAGGAGCATATTTAATGAGAGGAGAAGTGGAAGTGTTCAAAAGTTGTGTAGATGAGACCCTTAGTGACCTGGTTTAGTGATGGACTTGTCAGTCCTGGGGTAAAGGTTGGATTTGATGATATTAAAGGTCTTTTCCAACCTAGGTGACTCTGTGATTCTGAGAAATGTTGCGAGAGCTAGGACTATTCAGCCCGGAAGACAAAAGGCTCAAGGAGATCCTATCAATATATGTAGCACCTAATGGAAGGGAATAAAGGAGAGGGAACCAGACTCTTCTCAGCAGAGCTCACTGACAAGAAAAGAGGCAACGAGAATAAATCTGAAAATATGAAATTCCAGCTGAACACAAACCACTTTCTTTCTTTCTTTTTTTTTTTTTTTTTTTTTTTACTGTGGTGGTGGTCAAACATTGAAACATATATCCCAGAGAGGTTGCGGAGCCTGTTCTGTAGAGATATTTAAAACCCAATTGCACATGCCCCAGGGCAACCTGTTCTATGCGACCCTGACTGAGTAAATGAGGGTGTGGGTGTTATGGATTTCTGCCCCCCCATCTTTTACCCCCCCCCCCCAATAGTCCTGTTATACTTTTGTTTTCAATTTTAGTTCTGTTCCAAAATTTTGCAGGTTAGGGTTTATGTTTTAGGCTTGACTTTAGACAGCTTGATGCTACTTTCAACTGCCAATCTGAATTGCTTAGGATTTTTTTTTCTGTGTATGCAAACAATACTTCAAATAGATTGATAGCAACTAGAATGTTATAGTGTTCTCTCTGGAACATCAACCGATGATAGTAACTCCTCTACTTCCATCTGTATTTTGGACTAAGAACGTTATTTAGAGATTTTTCTATCACTTGTCCATTTCCCACCAGTGTATAATCATGTTACGTGGTGCTCATGGTTATGTACATATATATATATATATCATAGACTCATAGAATCACAGAATAGTTAGGGTTGGAAAGCACCTTAAGATCATCTAGTTCCAACACACCTGCCATGGGCAGGGACACCTCACACTAAACCATGCCACACAAGGCTCTGTCCAACCTGGCCTTGAACACTGCCAGGGATGGAGCATTGACAACCTCCTTGGGCAACCCATTCCAGCGCCTCAACACAGAATCACAGAATCATAGAATCCCAAGGGTTGGAAGGGACCTCAAAAGATCATCTAGTCCAACCCCCCTGCAAGAGCAGGGTAACCTACAGTACATCACACAGGAACTTGTCCAGGCGGGCCTTGAATATCTCCAGTGTAGGAGACTCCACAACCCCCCTGGGCAACCTGTTCCAGTGCTCTGTCACTCTTACAGTAAAGAAGTTCTTCCTGATGTTAACGTGGAACTTCCTATGTTCCAGTTTACACCCATTGCCCCTTGTCCTATCACTGGATATCACTGAAAAAAGCCTAGCTCCATCATCCTGACACCTACCCTTCACATATTTGTAAACATTGATGAGGTCACCCCTCAGTCTCCTCTTTTGCAAGCTAAAGAGACCCAGCTCCCTCAGCCTCTCCTCATAAGGGAGATGTTCCACTCCCTTAATCATCTTTGTGGCTCTGCGCTGGACTCCTTCAAGCAATTCCCTGTCCTTCTTGAACAGAGGGGCCCAGAACTGGACGCAATATTCCAGATGCGGCCTCACCAAGGCTGAGTAGAGGGGGAGGAGAACCTCTCTTGACCTACTAACCACTCCCCCTCACAGTAAAGAACTTCTTCCTTATATCTAATCTAAACTTCCCCTGTTTAAGTTTTAAGCCGTTACCCCTCGTCCTGTCTCTACAGTCCCTGATGAAGAGTCCCTCCCCAGCATCCCTATAGGCCCCCTTCAGGTACTGGAAGGCTGCTATGAGGTCTCCACGCAGCCTTCTCTTCTCCAGGCTGAACAGCCCCAATTTTCTCAGCCTATCTTCATATGGGAGATGCTCCAGTCCCCCGATCATCCTCGTGGCCCTCCTCTGGACTTGTTCCAGCAGTTCCATGTCCTTTTTATGTTGAGGACACCAGAACTGCACACAATACTCCAGGTGGTGTCTCACAAGAGCAGAGTAGAGGGGCAGGCTCACCTCCTTCGACCTGTTGGTCACGCTCCTTTTGATGCAGCCCAGGATGCAGCTGGCTTTCTGGGCTGCAAGTGCACACTGAAGCTGGCTCATGTTCATTTTCTCATCAACCAACACCCCCAAGTCCTTCTCTGCAGGGCTGCTCTGAATCTCTTCTCTGCCCAACCTGTAGCTGTGCCTGGGATTGCTCTGACCCAGGTGTAGGACCTTGCACTTGTCGTGGTTAAACTTCATAAGGCTGGCATCTGGCCACCTCACAAGCATGTCAAGGTCCCTCTGGATGGCATCCCTTCCCTCCAGCTTATCAACCGAACCACACAGCTTGGTGTCAACTTTACATAACCTGTCATAACAAAGAATTGCTAACTAATTATTTTAGTGTTCCTAATTGTTGTCAGAATATGACCTGGGTGGGTTACATAGAATTTTTCAGTCAGCCCTGGAAAAGGGGTCTACATTTATCAATGTTTTTATTTTATTCACCAGTGCAGCAGCACTTGTGAAGGTCTGTTTTTATTTAATTCTCAAGATCTTGTTGTTAATGGAAAAGCTGTCTCATAAATTAGGGAAGCGCTCAGTTACAGGCCTGACAAAGATTGATTTAGTTCTGTGCTTGGTCACTTCTGGCAAGTGAGAGCCAGTAAAAACCCAGTTAGAACTAATGGTACATCACCTTAAAGGTGATCAGGGAAGCAGATTTAAGATTAAGAAGATAGTTTTATAACTGCATGTTGTGTGAAGACTTGTTCAGAAGACATCTGAAATCACTCTGAACTTTTCCATTGACTTTAGTGTGTTTTGTCTCAGTAATCACAGAATCCCTGTTGCATGGGTGAACTTAGCTGTGGTGCTCAAGAACACACCCTTTCTGATAGGTATTAATATCTTATATCCTGCTGAAAAGGTACTGCTCTTCTGGGATGTCATGTGCTGGTGGAAAAGAAAGTAAATAACTTTTAAAAGATACTTTACTGTATAAGCATTGTCAATAAGTCCCAGTACCTTTTTACTTTGTTTTTACAGTTACAATTTCACATTCAAATTCAGGGTGAATATTATTGGCACTCAAATGTCAATGCTGATAATCTTAACGTGAAGAGAAAGCAAAGTAATTTCAAATAGTCATGCCTCATTGAAAGAGAACTAAACTACCTTACAAATACTAGAGCTAAGGAATTAAGAACAAGTAAGGATGAAATCACATCAGTTGAGAAGGTAAGTTAAAAAAAGTCACTAAATATTAGTGAAATCCAATGGAGAACTATATATTTCCTCCTTTTCTGAGAGAGAGCAGGCAATATTTCCTACCTGATAATTCAAGTGTGAAGGTGTAGTTAGTGACTGTATGAGTCCCCAGTCCATGATAAACCATAACATATGTATGTGTAAATATTGGTATAGGTTATATGACCTATGTTAGGAAAGGTATGTTAGAAAAGTATGTAATTAATTTTGCCCAATATGATACAGCATTATGATACAGTCTTTGGTTCTGCAGTCATACACTGTTTTTCTCATAGAACAGTTGCCTGATTTAGATCAAAGGGTACATTGATATATTTAAATTACATATAAACTGGTTTTGTCTAGGATCTTTTTTCTCATATGCTGCAGAAAATGGAAGTTTTATACAGAAGAGATGAAGAATCAAACAAGAAAACTTAACCTTCTGTCTAATTTAGGTAAACATGACCCTGAGAAACTGGGTTGTTGTGAAACCATTTGCACTACTGTCTGCTGTGACACAGAGTTCTTGGTTGACAGCAGTCAAGTAACTCAAACCAGTGCCTTCAAAGCTAATAATATATTGTCATATTCTTTGGGCACTTTATCTAAGAGTATGTATTTCACTCCATGTCTGACCTGAAATCCCTGATTTCAGCAGAATTAAATGGATGTCATGACTGGGCAGATGAAGAGCTAGCCAAAATACCCAAGTATTCTGAAAGAATCAGATGGCTGGTGCCTGATGTTGGGCCTTTGAAAAGGGTACTTCTGACTTTAATTTCTTTGATTTTCAGCCCTTCTGAGCTCTAAAATGCTGCTTCCTCAACTCAGAGAAGTCTTCTGTAGTGCTTATGATGCACTCAAACACAACAGCGATGACTGACAACGAAAAGTCTAGATTTGTTAAGAGATTAATCTCTTTCTGTCCAGACAAAAATATGTAGATGTAAAGAAGAGTTAGGAACTTGTCCTAAACAATTATTCTAAACTAACTTCTCATTGATTAAGTACTGCTTGAGACAGTCAACATTTGAGAGTAAAAAAAGAAAAAAAAATAGAACAAATGGTTTTAGACATTTAAATTATCTAGGTTCACACACTTGAAATCTGCACAAAATTCACCTGTCCTTGGAAGTCACCGTTGCTGTTCCCAGCCACCATCCTCTCGGTGAGAGTTAAACAATTAACTGTGCTGTTGTATCATTAAAGGTGAATGGATCATTTTGTAGAAGTAGCAATAAGTCTGTCAACCCTTTTCCTCACTGAAGTCAATATAGTTAGTCTTGATTCACAATGATATAATGGAGAACACAAATTGGCTTTCTTAAGGTAGTAACCAACTTCACTTTCAGTCTGAGTCTTCCTGCTGGCAGTGTTAATATTTTGTGTCTCACAGTAAATTAAAGAAAATTAAGCACAAAGTGTGCAATGCAACTCATGGAAGTAGTGAAAGCCTAATGTACTTCAGTAAATGTAGAAAAAGACTTCTAAGTGTTTTCTTGCTACAGGAACTTTATGGTATGCTGCTGATCTTCATGTTTCAGAAGTGGAAATTTTAACATTCACAGGAGAACAAAAAAAGTTTCCAGTAAGCAAGTGCAATTTTTAAAATAAACCAATATTAAAAGAAAACTAGACTGAGCTTTTAATGTAACATATTTATAAGAGAAGTGACTTGAAATTGTATCTGCTTGGCTAACTTCAGTCAGTGGCTTGCATGAAAATTTGTAACTTTGCTCAATTGACACTTGCTGACACATATCTCCAGCACAAAGCTTTTTTTTTTTGCTTTCAGCTTGTAAAGGAGAAGCAGTCATATTTGGATCTTACAACAGAAAATTTAGATTATAATATATTCACTCCATTTATCAGTGGATTTGCATGTGATTCAAGTCTGAAAAGTTATTTTAGGAGGTTTGGAGCTTGTTTCTATAGGCAGTATTCAGTCTTAATCATTGGCATTTTGATTGAAAAAGCAGACCTTCATTTTGATTAGTCTGCAGTGTAGAGTGAGGAAATGTGTCAATTCTTGAAACTTCCAGATTTTAGAAAGTTATTACAAGGACATGTTGATATTAGCATCACTTTTTAACAAAATTTAAGCTCAATTTTTGAGTATTAATATCTTTGCAGAGTCACTGAAAATACAAATACAAGAAAGTATCCTAAAGGTTTTAAGCCAAATTGAGCAGGTTTGTGTTTACCTGAATTTTTCTTTCTTGGCCCTAGTATTTCCAGTTTGTCAAACTTAATCAAAATAAAAAGAATGGTGGCAGAAGTACCTGAAGGGGGGCTATAAGGATGCTGGGGAGGGACTCATCGTCAGGGATTGTAGTGACAGGACAAGGGGTAAAGGATTAAAGCTTAAACAGGGGAAGTTTAGATTGGAGATATGGTAGATGAGGATTGGGTTAGGGATCAGCTATGCAATCTGGACATCTGTAAATCAATGGGTCCGGATGGAATGCACCCACGGGTGCTGAGGGAGCTGGCGGAGGCCATTGCTAGGCCACTTTCCATCATCTTTGGTAAGTCGTGGGAAATGGGCGAAGTGCCTGAGGATTGGCGGATGGCAAAGGTCACACCAATCTATAAGAAGGGCAAGAAGGAGGACCCGGGTAATTATAGACCGGTCAGCCTTACCTCCATCCCTGGAAAGGTGATGGAACAACTTATTCTTGACTCCATCACTAGGCATATCAAGGATGAGGGGGTCATTAAGAACAGCCAACATGGTTTTATGAGGGGGAAGTCATGTATGACCAACCTTATAGCCTTCTATGAGGAAGTGACTAGGTGGAGGGATGATGGTAGAGCGGTAGATGTAGTTTTTCTTGATTTCAGTAAGGCATTTGATACTGTCTCCCACAGCATCCTCATAGATAAGCTAAAGAAGTGTGGGCTTGACAATCAAGTAGTGAGGTGGATCGAGAACTGGTTGAAAGGAAGAAGGCAGAGAGTTGTGGTCAATGGTGCAGAATCTAGCTGGAGGTCTGTGACTAGTGGAGTCCCTCAGGGGTCGGTGCTGGGACCGGTGCTGTTTAATATTTTCATCAATGACCTGGATGAGGGAACTGAGTGCACCCTCAGCAAGTTTGCTGATGACACAAAACTGGGAGGAGTGGCTGACACACCAGAAGGCTGTGCTGCCATTCAGCGAGACCTGGACAGGCTGAAGAGTTGGGCGGGGAGAAACTTGATGAAATTTAACAAGGGCAAGTGTAGAGTCTTGCATCTGGGGAAGAACAACCCCATGTACCAGTACAGGTTGGGGGTTGACCTGCTGGAAAGTAGCGAAGGGGAAAGGGACCTGGGGGTCCTGGTGGATAGGAGGATGACCATGAGCCAGCAATGTGCTCTTGTGGCCAAGAAGGCAAATGGCATCTTAGGGTGCATTAGAAAGGGAGTGGTTAGTAGGTCAAGAGAGGTTCTCCTCCCCCTCTACTCAGCCTTGGTGAGGCCGCATCTGGAATATTGTGTCCAGTTCTGGGCCCCTCTGTTCAAGAAGGACAGGGAATTGCTTGAAGGAGTCCAGCGCAGAGCCACAAAGATGATTAAGGGAATGGAACATCTCCCTTATGAGGAGAGGCTGAGGGAGCTGGGTCTCTTTAGCTTGGAGAAGAGGAGACTGAGGGGTGACCTCATCAATGTTTACAAATATGTAAAGGGTAGGTGTCAGGATGATGGAGCTAGGCTTTTTACAGTGATATCCAGTGATAGGACAAGGGGCAATGGGTGTAAACTGGAGCATAGGAAGTTCCACGTTAACATCAGGAAGAACTTCTTTACTGTAAGAGTGACAGAGCACTGGAACAGGTTGCCCAGGGGGGTTGTGGAGTCTCCTACACTGGAGATATTCAAGGCCCGCCTGGACAAGTTCCTGTGTGATGTACTGTAGGTTACCCTGCTCTTGCGGGGGGGTTGGACTAGATGATCTTTTTAGGTCCCTTCCAACCCTTGGGATTCTGTGATTCTGTGATAAGGAGGAAATTCTTTCCTGTTAGGGTGGTGAGGCACTGGAATGGATTGCCCAGGGAGGTTGTGAATGCTCCATCCCTGGTAGTGTTCAAGGCCAGGTTGGATGAAGCCTTGTGTGGCATGGTTTAGTGTGAGGTGTCCCTGCCCATGGCAGGGGGTTTGGAACTAGATGATCTTGAGGTCCTTTCCAACCCTAACTGTTCTATGATTCTATGATTCTATAAGGGATTAAAAAATTGTGGAGCTGACGAAAACTGGTCACTGAGGAATAAAATATACCCCTTTGCAGATCATGTATGCAAGGCTTAAGTATAAATGAGGACTCAGTAATACTTTCCCTACAGGTCAGCTGCCTATGGACATTCAGTGACAGGTTCTGTGAGAGGGGCTCATGACATTTCAAATCAGAACTATCAAATGTGCTGATCTGCTGAATGGAACAATCCTTTTGTCTTCCTCACTTAAAAAATCTCCTAATTACTTGCAATGTGTTATTTGCATACTTTTTCATCACTGCCAAGAAACAGCTCAATTATGGTTTACTACCATAACCAAGTAAAAAGAAATCATCAGTACCACCTTTTTCCCCTGTGCATATAAGGAAGCATAGGATTTTGGATAAAGCAAATAAAGGCCAGATGGTCAGATAGAAACATCTGCTTGTGCTTAAAGCAAACTGGTCATTCCCTATGCCAAGCAAGAAATTGACTTTGCATGCGGTAGCATCTACATTGTTTACTTAGATGGATCTCCTGCTAGTTTTCCATAATAAGAAAACAAAAAGGCATAAAACAAAAAAGTAGCCAACAGCTTCCTTTTGTCACCAAAACCTACTTTTTCTCTAAGTATCAAATACAACTTTCAAAATTTGAAAACAACAAATAACAACAACAATAACTGGCAAATTGGAAAAATGTGGTTTTGTTATTACACATGTTCTGTGAAATCACTCTGAAAAAAAATCAAAGTTTTATATGCTAAATTAGTGTGTGGTTGTGTGGGTTTTAAGACTTCTGTAGCTTATAGATAGCATATGTACTTTATAATATGGTAGTTATTAAATAAACAGTAGGTATTCTCATGAATGGTAAAGGAATAGGCTTTTAAAATCTATGCAGTGTAAATTACCAATGTATAAATATAACATATGTATAGAGGATTTAAAGGAATCATATGACTGTATTATAGGTTTAATTAAGAATACAGACAGTTGAGAAAGAAACAAATACCAGTGGCATAGAGGAATTAAGTTGAGGAAGAAACGATTATGTTCTCAGTTGACATTTAAAACAGATAATATGCGTGGAGACATAAATATTGAAGATTATTCCAGATGCTTGCAGATGCAAGGGGCTTCTGTCTGGCATAAGGGACACAACAGGGACAATATCTTGCCTACTGGCCAACAACAAAAGGGGATCAAGCAAGGGGATACGAGAAATGTTACTGTGCATTGCTGCGTGTAGTGTAAGAGCTGGCGACATTTCCAAGAGCACCAGGGTCTGGGATGGTACTTCATAGAAGCCTGAGCTGAAGGAAGTTACCCCTCCAGAATTCATGTTGAGTTAGGAGTGTCAGCCCAGACAGAAAGCAGAACCTGGTAGAGATAAGGAGAGCTGCAAGGTGGCAAGAAATGGATTTTCCAATCCATGAGCTGCAGCCATAGCAAAGGTTCACATCAAGGTTAAAGTGATAGAGGCAAATGGACAGCACAAGCATAGGAGAGATGTGGAGACAGATTTGTGTTTCATGGTGCTTATTCTGGTAAAATTGGAAAACAAAAAAGCCTCCATTGCTCTCTTGACAAAATTAGGTCAAAACAGATAAGACAAAAATATTCATAGATTATTTCCAAGTGTCAATGTAACAACAGTTATGCTCTAATGAACAATAGGTTGCCAGCCCCCAGGATAAAATAGTGACAACTGATTAAGTTATGAATGTATGTTTACTATGTCTCTGGTAGTAACAACTTAGTTCATACTTTAGTGTACTTTTTTTTTTTCTCTATCCTTTAAGATTGAATATCTATATGAGACATAGATACACTTATTTTATTATAACATTTATGACATTGCATCCTATAATAACACGCAAATGGAAGCCAGTGCATTCCTCTATCATACAGAATATTAGACAGACTAAAAACAATTTTCATGGAAAGGTAATTAAAACCAGACTGTTTTCCATAACATGGAATATATGAAGAATACATTTAATGGTTAAAAATATACAAAGTTACATATTGTATTATTTCTTGTGACCACAAAAATCAGTGGCAGTGTAAATTTTTAACGTAGGACATGCAACTTCAACTGTGTAAAGAAAGCTTTATTAATCCTAAACTACCTTTTCTGCCTCTCTGTGGATTTTTTTTCTAAGAAACTTCCCTGGTTTAGTCCAAAAGCTTTACAGAAACAGAATATTACACTTATGAACTTGAATAAATGCTAAAAGTTTACATCAAATCTGTTATTATATCAAACCCTTCAAGCTCCATATTGGGTGCCAAAAACGTTTATCTTGGCTTAAGCCCAGATGGCAACTAAGCACCACACAGACACTTGCTCACTCACTTCCCTCGCCAGTAGGATAGGGAAGAGAATTAGAAGGGTAAAAGTGAGAAAACTCGTGGGCTGAGATAAAGACAGTTTAACAGGTACAGCAAAATCTGTGCATACAGGCAAAGCCGAACAAGGAATTAATTCACCGTTTCCCATTGGCAGGCAGGTGTTCAGCTGTCTCCAGAAAACACGGCTTTATCACACTTAATGGCTACTTAGGAAGGCAAAAGCCATCACTCCAAATGTCCCACTCCTTCCTTCTTCTCCCTGCTTTATATTTTGAGCACGATGTCATATGCTATGGCATATATCTGTGGTCAGTTGAGGTTAGCTGTCCTGGCTGTGTCCCCTGTGTTAATAACACATCCCTGTGCTATCAATGGTGTTTCCAGCACCAATTCAAAACCAGCCTCATACTAGTTACCATGAAGAAAATTAACTCTATCCCAACAAAAAACAACACATGTATGAATCAAGAGTGTAAGTGTTCGCCTTTTTTTTTTTTTTTTGACTCCTAATCTTAAGTATCCTAAGTGAGTAAATGAAAGGGAACAAATTAACTCTAGTAATTCAAAGAGACTGAATATTTTTCTAAGCAAAAAGATTTTGAGCATCACACACCTTTTTTGTATCTTTTTTTCCCATTCATGTGTAACTTATTTCTCTTTTGATTGATGCCAGTCTACCTACTCAGTGCAATTATTTACAGACATGTTTCAAATAAATTATAAAGCTTGGTCTAAATATTCTAAACATGATAATCAACTTATTATAGATAGACAGTAACTGTAAGCAAAGTAGATCTTGAGGATGTGCCAAATTACCCTCCATTAGTTCAGTTATTGAGCTAAAGATACCAGCTGTCTCATTTGCAGGCAGTTTTGGTATTTTGCTTTCCGTATTGGCTGCTACTGGATATTTCATTCTGAATTTAAGGAATCATTATTCCCACAAGACACCAGTCTTTATTTTATACATGACCCTTTAAAGTAGATACTTAGCTGCTGCTGACAAGTCAAAGTGGATAGCTTATATTCTGCTAATATTCTAAAGCTCTTCTTATGCATAAGTAAGTATCGTACACTGCAATTTATTAATTGCTTGTAATACACTTTCAGGTTTAATGTGAGTGAAAGGGAATGGTGTGAGTCAGCAAAAAGAACTGGATAAGTATAAAGTAACTTAAAATTTCATTTTTCTTCATTAGTATTAAGCAATTCTGAATTGCAACTGTTCAATTACAAAACATGAGCACTACCAACCAAGCTTTGCGTACATGAAAGGATAGCATGCTGTCCTCATCAGGCTGAACCTAAGGCTTGCACCTTGTCCAGTATGTTGAACTAATGTCACTAATATTTTATTAGTTTTAGTTGCACTTGGATTAATTCAATGAAACAACAATGTGAGAACATTTTTACTGTATAATTGAGAAGTTTTCTGAATAAAAACTCAGCTATGTTTCATACATTTTGTTCTCTAAAATAAATTCTTATTTTACCAGTGTTAATCACTTTTGCTTTTGCCCACTTTATGTAATCAGAGAATGTGTAGGCATGCAAGAGCTATACCTTTTATTTCAAAATAATATGCTTATAAAACTTTCAGAAACTGTAAAGCCAACATACTACAAAACTATTCTACATGATAATGCAATCAAAATTACAAGATAATACAGCATACATTCTTTAGATTTAAGTTTCTTCTGACAACAGATTATGCTGGAATAAATTGCACTTATATCAAAAGAATATTGAACAAGTATGAGAGAAGAATGAGATCTTTCTACCTCATTTTAGTTTCTAATTGACCAATAAGTCAAATTCCATGCCTACAAAGGAACTTTATTTTTTCTGTGATGCTTGTTGATTCTTTTGCAAGAATATTTTTTGTCATCAGTTTGTGCATCCACCAGAATAGTGTAATTTGCTCTCATTATCTTTCAAAAGCCATTGTAGTTTAAATTGTGAAGGAAAAAATGACTTATTCTTTCTGTCATGGCACGAGAAAAACTAGCTCAGTTCATGACAGCAAAAGTTCAGGATGAGTTGAAATATTGGCCTGAATAATTAAGCACATTTTGTATGGGAACTCAGCAAGGATTTAGATAGTTTTGGTCTTCTCATTTGTTCCTTAATATACTTCTTTCTAGAAAACCTTCATTAGGTAATTCCAGGAAAATACCTTGCTTTCTGATCTATATTACCAAAATTTTCTGAGATGAATGTTTATACTCCCTGAATCTCCACAAAATACTTTTTCTTGTTAACAAAGTGATTTTCTTGAACCTTGAGGTCTGAAAGACATCTTTTCTCTTGAGTTTCATTTTTGTTCTAATTTCACACTTTCCATTATGCTAACATATACTTTTTCTTTTCCTTTCATCCCTCCAGATGTTTATCCTTCATGGGTAAGTTACTGACTCATTTTATTCCTGATTGTCTGCTCTCCTCTCAGCATCCTGCCTTGACCCACACAGGTTTTTGTATAATGTACTATATTTATCTCACTTTAGTGACTTCCTGCATTACAGATTTACGTTCCTAGTAGAAATTGTGGTGCATTATCTGAAACTGTTCAAGATTCCCTAACCCACTCTGAGTTAATTCTTCTAAAAATAATCCCAAAAAGGATTTACTTCCTTGCAATCCCTGAACTAATTATGTGAAAAACCAGGTAAGGATGGGAAGGTGAGATGGTGCTACATGTTTTGGCTGGAATAGAGTTAAGTTTTTTCCTGGCAGCCATAAGATGCTGTTTTGGATTTGTAACCAAAACAGCGTTCGTAACACAGGGATGTTTTTATCTATTGCTGAGCAGTGCTTGTACAGAGTTAAGGCCTTCTCTGGTTTTCATGCTGCCCTGCCAGTGCGTAAGCTGGGAGTGCACAAGAAGTTGGGAGGGGACATATCTGGGACAGATGATCCCAACTGACCAAAGAGATAGTTCATACCATATGGGATACCATTGTTTTTAGCAATAAAACCCAGGGGAAAGAGGAAAAAGAAGGGCATGTTCATAGTTATAGCATCTGTCTTCCCAAGTAACCGTCTGTCTTCAAGTTACTTCACCAACCAACATGATGAATCTTTGCTTTCAGTATATGGCTAAACATCTGCCTGCCTGTATGTCGTGGTTTAAACCGAGCCACACAGCTTGTTCACTCACTCCCCTTTTCTCCTTCTTTCTTTCCTTCCTCCTCCCCACCTCCCTGCTCCCGGAGGGATGGGGAGGAGAATCAAGAGAAAGTAACTCCCACGGGTTGAGATAAGAACAGCCCAGTAACTAAGGTATAACACAAATCACTACTGCTACCACCAATGATAATAGTGATAAGAGAAAATAACAAGGGGAGAGAATACAATACCACTGCTGAATGAGTTCGACCCCTGTCGTGGTTTAAACCCAACCATAAACCTCTTTTGCTCACTCCCCGCCTTCTTGCCCTCCCCCTGCTTCTGGAGGGACTGAGAGGAGAATCAAAAAGAATGCAACTCCCACGGGTTGAGATAAGAACATCCCAGTAACTAAGGTATAACACAAATCACTACTGCTACCACCAATAATAATAATGCTAAAGGAAATAACAAGAGGAAAGAATACAACACCTTAACACCAGCCAACCAATAACTCGCCCCACTCCCCCCAGCCAAGCACCGACCGATACCTCCTCCAACCCTGCAGTTCCTCTACCCCCTTCCGGGTCACTCCAAGTTACATCCTGGGCATGACGTGCTATGGTATGGAATACCTCTTTGGCTAGTTTGGGTCAGGTGTCCTGTCTCTGCTTCCTCCCAGCCTCCCCTCCTCCCTGGCAGAGCATGAGGCTCAGAAAGTCCTTGGCCAGACCAAACATTCGAGCAGCAACTGAAAACATCGGTGTTATCACCACTGTCCCAAGGCCAAAAGATTAAAACACAGCACTGTACTAGCTCCTAAGAAGGAGAAAAATGACTGCTGCTGCTCAACCCAGGACAACCCCCCTGAAGAGAGCCCGTGCTCTTCCAGGTAACTGCTAGTTACCTCCCTGGGTATGACG
This sequence comes from Lathamus discolor, assembly GCF_037157495.1. Taxonomy (NCBI): domain Eukaryota; kingdom Metazoa; phylum Chordata; class Aves; order Psittaciformes; family Psittacidae; genus Lathamus; species Lathamus discolor. The sequence goes on along the minus strand of NC_088885.1, from coordinate 128,757,191 downwards.
TACTGTGGTATGGAATACCCCTTTAGCTAGCTTGGGTCAGGTGTCCTGTCTCTGCTTCCTCCCAGCCTCCTCTCCTCCCTGGCAGAGCACTAGACTCACAAAGTCCTTAGCCAGAATAAACATTACTTAGCAACAATTAAAAACAATTGGTGTTATCAGCTCTGTTCCCAGGCTGGAAGTCAAAACACAGAGCTTGCACCAGCTACTAAGGAGAAAAACTGACTGCTACTGCTAAATTCAGGACACTGTAGGATGTAGTGGATGAATTCCTGATTTTGCTTTGCTTGCATGCACAGATTTGCATCACCTATTAAACCATCTTTATCTCAACTTACAAATTTTCTGCTTGTACCCTTCCAGTTCTCTCCCTCGTCTCACTTATAAGGGAGAGCGAGCTAGTGGCTGTAGGGTTGATGATTAAGCTGTCTACTGGGACTAACTCATAACAGGCAGTTAAAGGAGGGATAGTTCACCAACTCTACCTCCTTCATTAATATGTTCATAAAATAATATTTGTAAAGTATTACCCAGTTGTGGTCATGGATTTTCTATGTGAATTGTAGAGTAAAACTAATATTTAAAAGATTTTTGTGACTTCTTTTAGAATATATTTTAAGCTATTGACAAAATGAAGGCTTAAGAGAAAGACTGAGAACATGCAGGAACTTGGAATCAGGAATCACTAGTTAGTTCTTGCTGGCCAGCAGAACTCAGCAGTCCAAAACGCTGCAGAGATTATTTTCCTGCACAATAAGTATAAAAGTTTACAAGAGACCTAAGAGTTGTGTCCATTTATTCACAGTATTTCCACTGATTCTGGTTAAGTTCTTTAGTTTGGTGAAGGTCTACATAAAACAGAATTTAAAGCAAGGAGAAAAAAAAAAAAAAAAAAGAGATAGATGTAGTCTAAAAGGAAAAAATAATACATTTCAGTCCTTTATGAGAGATCAGTGGTGTTAAATTATTAATATGATGATAGGCTAAGGTACATCTGTGTCTGCCTATGGTCCGTGGTCCAATGGCCCCTGATCCAATGGTAGAAAATAAAAGCCAGAAACAACTGGTTTTTCAGTTTACTTCACTTGCCTTTAGATTTGCTTTGTCCACTACATGTGCAGCATTCACAGTAGTCTCCACTAGAAAAATAAAACAATTTGTCACAGTGGACTTTAGATTAAGCTTCAAGTCTATTTCCACCACAGTGAGCAAGTGTTAGATGCAGTTATTAACTAGAGAGAAATCTGTGCCTAATTCCCACTTGCATCCTTAAGCGCTTGCTTGTTTACTGTGGTTTTAAACTCAGCCATTTCTTGAAATAGGTGAAAAAATAAAAATAAACCAAACACAAAGCAACCTCCTACATGTTATTTTTTTCCAATAATCAAGCATAAAAATTATATCAAGTGACATTGCCTAGACTTTATACAAAATGACAATGTTTTCTGGAATAAGAACTATATTTTTTCACATTTCATGTTTTTAAAAGTTAAAAAAATAATGACTCTATTAAAGATAAAATTATTTGTCAAATGTACAACTCTTCATAATTCTTCTAAGAAATATTTAAGTTAGAGAAACTTTTATGATTATTTAACTACTTACCAAATTTTTTAAATTAACTGCAGAAGCCACTACTCTCCGTGCTCATCTTGTAAAATTTTCTAGATTGACACTAATTCTCCCATGGTATTTTTTGAGAAGTATGAAACAAAGCAATCCAATACCCTGATCTGTTCAACCTTCCATTAAACTCAAGAACCAAGCCACACAAAATTTAAGAAAAAGCTCACCTGTCCATTCAAAAAAACACACACAGGTCTAGTTTTAAATCAATGGCTATATTCATCCTGTCTAAAAGAATGGTCTTTAGGCAATTGCATGCTGCCAAACTCATAAAAAAGTTTTTCTTCTGCTTCTGTCTTTCCTGTTTGTTTCTTGTGCCTGAGCATTCCTCCACGCAGAGATAGCCAGCACTCCACAGCTGCAGAGGTTACTGTCTGTTCTACTTAACGGAGGTGAGCAGGAGCATGAGTATCATTCAGTGGACATCTGAACATGCCTAAATTGAAGTGTCCCTGCCTATGGCAGGGGGATTGGAACTAGATGATCTTAAAGTCCTTTCCAACCTTAACTATTCTGTGATTCTACGATTCTAAGCTAGTGAACTGCACAGGGTTAGGCTGTGGATGCAAGTAGAGGTAAATAAGTGTCCTTCCTGTTTAATGCTAGGGTGCTACCTGGAATGTGTGTGTTCTTCTCCACTAGCTCTGTCCTGGGTATTGTCCAGCCATGGTTTTGCTGGTTGTGATGCATCAATAATTGCTCTCAATAGGCAGTACTGTTAAGTCCAGCAGTCTTGCTGAGGGGAGGAGAGTTTGGCTGTTTGGTGATTATGTCTTGATCTATTCTATGTGCAAGTCTAGGTAGCATTGTCAGAAACGGTGTGCAGCAGACAACAGAGGTACAGCAGTAAGACATTAAAAATCTTCAAAGCCCCTTGCTTAGAAAAAGTCATGTTAATAAACATAATCCAGGAATTGGCAAGAGTTAAACACGTTAAACGTGACCCCCTGCAATAAATGTGGACCTAATAGTCTCTTTGAATAGAGAGGATTCCTGTCTGAACATTATTTTCTATTTTATTTTATTTTATTTTATTTTAAATAATAGGTCTTGTAATATTTGCACAAGTACAGGAGCCTCCTACAGCTACAGCTACTGTCTTTTCACCTGTTACTTTCTCCTTTCAACTGTTATTGCTTTGTTTGGGGTGGGGAGACTTTTTCAACTAATCTTTCAACAGATGTTTTCTCAGCTTGGACTTCATTCCCTCCAACTTCTCTCACGTTATCTTCTGCTTCGAAGAACTTCTGGAGCTATGTGAATATGACTTAAGTTGTCTGCCTGTCCTGCTGGTGCCATTTACCGTTTCCTTTTCAAAGGGCTATTGCTATAACAGCTCTATTCTAGGCAGGGAGTGGGAAACCTTTGAAACTGATGCAACTCTGTTGCACAGTCTATCAGAAGGAAGCAACATTAAAGCGCAATCACTTCATACTTGTTTAAATGCTATAGGAGTTAGCAAATTTTAAACAAATGCGAAGTAGATATATATTTTTAAATTCTTACTACTTGCCTGCAGACCCACATTGATTTCAAAGGCATTTTCTCCTTGTACAGAATAGAGGGGCAGCAAATTGTTCTTTGAAGAGAAAATGCCACCATCAGGAAAGGAGACAGCTCAGGCAGCTCAAAGATTCCCAAAAGTGTTAGGGAGCCATGGAGGACATCTAAAGGGGAAAGTTGAGGCTGTGAGCAGCCTGAGGAATTAGTTTAAAAGAACCCTTTTTCTCCACCAAAATCCTTCAGACGAAGCGGCAGCTGTTGGATTCTTTCACAGTTAACATAGAGGGATCAAGCTCAAACAGTTCTGAAAGTCCTGCAAAACAGCAGAAGATAACTAAAAGGTCGAAGTAAAGAGCAAGTTGTACATTAAGGCTTTTTCCTCTCCTGGTATATAAAGCAAAGTGGGGGGAACAGAAAAATGATTAGTAAGTCATATGTAAGATTTGAGTTTGAACAACCATATTCTTTCTAATGACATGTAGCTTGCCACTTTAATTAGATATAATGTTTTTCTTTTGTTATTAAAGAGCTGCCACCTTCCACTTCAGAGATGACTAAATTTCAGTGGGGGTGAAAGATAAGCTATTTGTACTTTGTTATGTAATGCCTCCAAGCATCATATAAAGAAAATTGCTACTGTGCATATTTGTAGCTTGTAAAGTCCTTTGAAATAAAAGATGGACTATAAACATAACACAAAAAAGTCTACTGATGAAGAACGATATAGTCTTGATAAGTATGTGTTTATTGGCAGGTAATTAAAATAAGGTATCAGATCAGGGCAAAGCTTTTATTCCAAGAATTTTATAACCATATTTAGGCCATAAGTTTGTGAGGTGTTTGGATGATTAAAAATTGAGAGATACTAATAAAAAATTACTTTATTCTGTTTCTGCATTGATTATATGTAAAAGGTGTATAAACAAAGATAACAGCAAAAATATTCTTTGTCTATATAACTTTTTTATTAAAAAAATTTTTTTTGCAAGACATACCTTAGCAAGAAAACAAGGGTTATTTAGATATTTAGTGGTCTTTGAAATGCATTGTCTATAGCCATATTCACACTATACCTGTACAGAGGGTACTCAGGAGGGGCTGAGGTGATATTATGGTAACACCTGTTAGAAGAACTTGAATATACATCTATCTAGACAGCTCCTTTATTAATGTAGTGTGAATGAATATATGAAAACACTTTTTGATAGCCCTACATGCAATTTCAGTTATACTTATCTGCTTATAGCCCTAACTACAGCATCAGTCAACCCTCTTCTGAACACCCACACTTACAATGCAAAACTTTCTTTCTTGTCACCTTTATCTCCAGGGACCTTCAGAAACTCTAAGGGAGGAAGAAAGGCTTGTGAGTGGAAGTTTAGGCGAATAAGTTACAAGTAAATCTTTTCTTCACTTGTCTATTTATTCCTTCCACCTCTACATAGAATCATAGAATCATAGAATAGTTAGGGTTGGAAAGGACCTCAAGATCATCCAGTTCCAACCCCCCTGCCATGGACAGAGACACCTCTCACTAAACCATCCCACACCAGGCTTCATCCAACCTGGCCTTGAACACCGCCAGGGATGGAGCACTCACAACCTCCCTGGGCAACCGATTCCAGTGTCTCACCACCCTAACAAGAAAGAATTTCCTCCTTATTTAAACTTCCCCTGTTTAAGTTTTAACCAATTACCCCTTGTCCTGTCACTACAGTCCCTGATGAAGAGTCCCTACCCAGCATCCCTATAGGCCCCCTTCAGGTACTGGAAGGCTGCTATTAGGTCTCCACGCAGCCTTCTCTTCTCCAGGCTGAACAGCCCCAACTTCCTCAGCCTGTCTTCATACAGGAGGTGCTCCAGTCCCCTGATCATCCTCATGGCCCTCCTCTGGACTTGTTCCAGCAGTTCCATGTCCTTTTTATGTTGAGGACACCAGAACTGCGCACAATACTCCAAGTGAGGTCTCACAAGAGCAGAGTAGAGGGGCAGGATCACCTCCTTCGACCTGTTGGTCACGCTTCTTTTGATGCAGCCCAGGGTACGGTTGGCTTTCTGGGCTGCGAGCGCACACTGCCGGCTCATGTTCATTTTCTCATCGACCAGCACCCCAAGTCCTTCTCTGCAGGGCTGCTCTGAATGTCTTCTTAGCCCAGTCTGTAGCCGTGCCTGGGATTGCTCCGATCCAGGTGTAGGACCTTGCACTTGTCGTGGTTGAACTTCATAAGGTTGGCATCAGCCCACCTCACAAGCGTGTCAAGGTCCCTCTGGATGGCATCCTTTCCCTCCAGCATATCAACCGGACCACACAGCTTGGTGTCATCGGCAAACTTGCTGAGGGCGCACTCAATCCCACTGTCCATGTCAGCGATGAAGATGTTAAACAAGACCGGTCCCAACACCGATCCCTGAGGGACACCACTCGTTACCGGTCTCCAGCCGGACATCGAGCCACTGACCACAACACTTTGTCTGCGGCCGTCCACCCAGTTCTTTATCCACCGAGTAGTCCATCCATCAAATTGATATCTCTCCAATTTAGAGAGAAGGATGTTGTGTGGGACAGTGTCAAACGCTTTGCACAAGTCCAGGTAGATGACATCAACTGCTTTACCCTTATCCATCAATTCTGTAGCCCCATCATACAAGGCCATCAGATTGGTCAGGCAGGGTTTCCCCTTAGTGAAGCCATGCTGGCTGTCACCAAGCACCTTGTTTTTCATGTGCCTTAGCATGCCATCCAGGAGAATGTGCTGCAAGATTTTACCAGGCACAGAGGTGAGACTGACTGGTCTGTAATTCCCTGGGTCTTCCATTTTCCCCTTCTTGAAAATGGGGGTTATATTTCCCTTTTTCCAGTCATCGGGAACTTCACCTGACTGCTACGATTTTTCAAATATGATGGCCAGTGGCTTAGCAACTTCATTCACCAGCTCCTTCAGGACCCGCAGATGGATTCCATCAGGTCCCACGGACTTGTGTGCGTTCAAATTTTTAAGATGGTCTCGAACCAGATCCTCTCCTACAGTGGCCCAAGGTCTTCATTCTCACAGTCCCTGCGTCTACTTTCTAAGAACTGGGTGGTGCAGTCAGAGCCTTTGCCAGTGAAGACCGACGCGAAGAAGCCATTCAGAACCTCAGCCTTCTCCAAATCCTGTGTAGCCAGTTCTCCCGAAAGCTTCCTCAGTGGGTCTATTTTGTCCCTAGTCTGTTTTTTGTTTGCTACGTACCTGTAGAATCCCTTCCTGTTATCCTTAACATCCCTGGCTAGGTTTAATTCTAACTGGGCCTTAGCCTTCCTAACTTGGTCCCTAGCTTCCCGGACAACATCCCTGTACCCTTCCCAGGCCGCCTGTCCTTGCTTCCATTTTTTATAAGCCTCTTTTTTCCTTTGAATTTTCCTCAGCAGCTCCTTATCCATCCAAGGAGGTCTCCTGGCACTCCTGCCGCACTTCCTTCTAGCTGGGATGCAGCACTCCTGAGCTTGTAGCAGGTGATCCTTGAATATCAACCAACAGTCTTGCGCCCCCCTGCCCTCCAGGGCTATATCCCATGGAACCTCACTAAGCAGGCTCCTGAAGAGGCCAAACTCTGCTCTTTTGAAGTCCAGGGCAGTGAGCTTGCTACACGCTCTTCTCACTCTCCTGGGGATCTCAAATTCAACCAGCTCGTGATCGCTGCATCCAAGGCTGCCCTGGAGTACCACATTCTCAGCAAGCCCTTCCCTGTTGGTGAGCACAAGGTCAAGCACGGCACCCCTCCTTGTCAGCTCCTCTATTACTTGCAGAAGGAAGTTGTCTTCCACACAATCGAGGAACCTCCTGGATTGCTTGTGCCGTGCAGTGCCATCATTCCAACAGATGTAAGGGTGGTTGAAATCCCCCATGAGAACAAGGGCCTGCGAGCGTGAGGCTTTTCCTATCTGTCTGTAGAGTGCTTCATCCACAGGTTCTCCTTGATCAGGCAGCCTGTAACAGATTCCCACAGTAATGTCTCCCATCGCTGTTTTCCCTTTAACCCTGACCCACAAACTCTCTGTAAACTGCTCACCTGCCCCCAGGCAGAGTTCCATACTCTCCAGCCTATCCCTAACATAAAGGGCAACTCCCCCTCCCCGCCTGCCAGGCTTATCCTTTCTAAAGAGCCTGTAACCTTCCATTCCAACACTCCAGTCATAGGAGCCATCCCACCATGTTTCTGTGATGCCTATTATATCATACCCCCGTAGATGTGTACACATCTCTAATTCCTTTTGTTTGTTCCCCATGCTACGGGCGTTTGTATAGAGGCATCTGAGACGAGCTCCAATTGAAGCCGGCTCGTTGGCTGGAGCAGCTGGAATGTATCTACATTGTTCCGAGCATTTATTATAGGTGCTGGCAACTGACTGGGTGTGTTGGGATGGAATGATGCCCCCCTCCCCCAACACATCTAGTTTAAAGCCTCCTTGACCAGTCTGGCAAGCCTCCTACCAAAACTGTTCTTCCCCTTCTTTACCAGAGCAGCTCCACCAGCCCCCAGTAGATCTGGCCTACTAACTTCAGTCTTATGTTCAAGACACCCAAACCCCTGACTATGACACCATCCTTTTAACCATTTATTGACCTGGCCAATCCTCCTAGCTTTTTCTTGGTCCTCCCCTGTGTCCTGGAGAATTGACGAAAAGACTATCTGAGCACCGGAGCCCCTAACCACCTCTCCCAGGGCTCTGTAGTCTTTCTTTACGGTCCCCAGTCTACTACTACCTATATCCCTAGCACCCACATGGATCACCAGGAGCGGGTAATAGTCCGTGGAACTTACTAGAGCAGGCAGCCTCTCTGTAACATCCCTGATCCGTGCCCCTGGTAGGCAGCACACCTCCCTCGAGACGGGGTCAGGCCGACAGACGAGTGCTTCCGTCCCTTTCAAAGTAGAGTCCCCTATGACTACGACCCACCGCTTTTTCTTTGTAGCACCAGTAGAGATCTTAACCCGTGCATAATCCGGCTGTTTGTGGTGCAAGTGCGTTTCCTCATTAGTCTCCTGCAGGACAGCAAAGCGGTTCTGCGAGGGGACAACAGATTTAGGAGGAAGCTCCTTGCTTTTAATTGTCCTTTTCCTCCTTCTTTTGTTATTTTTCTTTGTCACCAATTCCCAATTTCCCGGGTTGGTGGCCTCCTTCTTTCCTTCATGAGTTGGAGGGGAAGCTTGAGGCCCCCGCACAGTATGGGGCTGGAGCAAGCAGCCCTGCTTCCTCTCAGCTACTCTGACATCTTGAAGCCCACTAATAGCATTCCGCAGCTCAGCCACCTGCTGCAGGAGGGCCTCCATCAGGGAGCACCGAGCGCAGCCCTGCCCGTCGTGCTCCTTTCCCTCACCAGACCAGTGCAGGCACCCTCTACACCCCGAGCTCTGCACTGCAGCCTCCCCTCTCTTCGGCTCTGTCTGCGTGCCTACGCTGGTCACTGCCGGGGCAGCCAGAGCAGAGCTCCCAGACCGGGCCCTGCCCATACGACGGGTGCTCACCATCCCGCTCGCCTGCCCGCGCGAACTGCCTCGGCGCGCTCTGGTCGCCGCGCTCCCTGGGGCAGGTTTTTACCCCCTCCGGGCTGGTGCCGCTGCTCCTGGCTCCGCCCCCTGTGAGTCAGCGGCTCTCGTCCGCGGAGCTGCCGGCTCCTGGGCAGGTCCTGTCGAGGACTTGAGGCTCCCTCGGCAGCTCTGGCCGCTCTGAGTTGAGGCTCCTGGACGCTGATCTCTCCCCCGCTCCGGTGTTAAAGGCGTCCTCTCTCGAGCTACTCACCTCAGCAATTCCTACTCACCTCAGCAATCATGATCCCAAGTAATATTCTTTACAAAGCACCATCTACTTAGAATAGGATCACTGACTAATGAATCAAGCCTGAGGGACAGTCTTCTCCATTTGAATCGGCATCCTATTTGCACTCAAATCATGAGTCTTCAGCAACAGTATGAATTGAGTTTCATATCACAGTTTGAAAGGATCAAGCATGAAGATATTTATTTGCTGGATTCCTGAAGTTTCTTAAGTAAAGTGCCTCCTAATCAAAGCAAGATAATTACTCTCAGTATCTTTTCCAAGGTATCCTTATGAAGCTTGCTCTTCAGTGAAAAGTACTCTGAGTTTAGATAAATAGTCATACAACTTAACTGCAGACACAAAGTGATGAACTGCCTTTTCTAGGGCATATACAAAAAAAAAAAGAAAAAAATGCCATGCACAAAACTAAGGTGTAGAATATGGTTTCAGACGTGGACAGTGTTTTCAAGTATTTGAGTATTTCAAGGCCTGTTATTAAAGGCACATTAGTCCCTGGATTCAAGCTAAACTCTGATACTATTTTAGGTGAACTATACCTATCCTTCCCAAAGTTGGAGCTGCAGTATGAGCTATAAAAACTGAATTCTTCCTCATGTTAGTTTAGCTGTTAATACCACTATTTCAATGAACCTGAATGACAGAGAAATCAATGGATTTCTGTTTCAAAAGATCTGCTCACCAGGTCTTTCGTCATTTATGGTTAACATTTCTGCTGTGGAAAATAACCAAAATCGTTTCATCAGCTGAATGAAAGGAAATCAACAATGCTTACTCAGAGGCGGAATATCAAGTAAATTAAATAGAAGTGATAGAACTTTGGCTGCAAAAAGTGTTGGAACTTAGAGAAAAAAAAAATAAAATTACTTGCTGGAAAATACAATCCATTTGACTGAATGTCTCTTGATGTTAGAATACCAGAAAATATATAGCCCAGACTTAAGATCCTATCACCATCCACAGGAAGAAGTAGAGAAAACTGAATGAGCTGATGTATTTGACCCAAAAATGTCTAGAAGTAGTGATGTGGTTACTGTGTCCCACACTGAAAGGACCTCAAGATTTTAACTGAAACTATCATCTCATCCATTTTGAAGTCAGGAAACTCAGAGCTGCAACTTGCCAGCCTCTTCATAACTGGATAATTTCAGAAATAGGCGGGACTGGAAACTGGAATTACTCTGACTAGGACAAAACAAGCAGGAAGACCTGTGTTTATTTTCAGCTTCTATGGAAAAAATATCACTGGTGGCAGACTCCAGTTCCTTGAAGGTATCTTTTAAGACATCATCCTGTTCTCTGATTTCTCAAAATATCTGACCTTATTAGAATCACAGAATCATAGAAGAGTTAGGGTTGGGAAGGACCCCAAGATCATCTACTTCCAACCCCCCTGCCATGGGCAGGGACACCTCACACTAAACCATCACACCTAAAGCTTCATCCAACCTGGCCTTGAACACTGCCAGGGATGGAGCACTCACAACCTCCCTGGACAACCCATTCCAGTGCTTCACCACCCTCACAGCAAAGAACTTCTTCCTTATATCTAATCTAAACTTCCCCTGTTTAAGTTTTAACCAATTACCCCTTGTCCTGTCACTACAGTCCCTGACAAAGAGTCCCTCCCCAGCATCCCTATAGGCCTCCTTCAGGTACTGGAAGGCTGCTATGAGGTCTCCACACAGACTTCTCTTCTCCAGGCTGAACAGCCCCAGCTTTCTCAGCCTGTCTTCATACAAGAGGTGCTCCAGTCCCCTGGTCATCCTCATGGCCCTCCTCTGGACTTGTTCCAACAGTTCCATGTCCTTTTTATGTTGAGGACACCAGAACTGCACACAATACTCCAGGTGAGGTCTCACAAGAGCAGAGTAGAGGGGCAGGATCACCTCCTTCGACCTGCTGGTCACGCTCCTTTTGATGCAACCCAGGATATGGTTGGCTTTCTGGGCTGCGAGCGTACACTGCCAGCCCCTGTTCATTTTCTCATCGACCAACACCGCCAAGTCCTTCTCTGCAGGGCTGCTCTGAATCTCTTCTTTGCCCAGTCTGTAGCTGTGCCTGGGATTGCTCCGACCCAGGTGTAGTACCTTGCACTTGTCATGGTTGAACTTCATAAGGTTGGTATCAGCCCACTTCACAAGCATGTCAAGCTTTGCACAAGTCCAGGTAAATGATGTCAGCTGCTCTACCCGTGTCCATCAGTTCTGTAGCCCCATCATAGAAGGCCACCAAATTGGTCAGGCAGGATTTCCCCTTAGTGAAGCCATGCTGGCTGTCACCAAGCACCTTGTTGTTTTTCATGTGCCTTAGCATGTCTTCCAGGAGAATGTTTGTATGTTTTGGGCTATAGGCAGATAAACTATGAGAAAGTGCTTCAACCCTGCCTGTCAATAGACTCACCATGTCCTTGCAATGTGGATGAGTTCTCATTCCATCTTGAGTTTTGATACAGAACATGTTGATGGTTTCGTCTGCTATTACCTGCATGTGATGGCCCTGGTGCAAACATAAAATGCTGACTCATGGATTTATGTGTGAGGGAAGTCAGTGATTGTCTTTTACCTTAGCTTTAGCAAGACTTTCAATACCATCTCTCACAATACTGTCTTATGTATATTGTATTAGGATGTTATATTCTGGATCAGTATAAAAAAACTAGTAGAATGATTGGGCTCATCAGGTAGCCATTAATGAGTCGTACCTTAACTGGAGGAAAGGAGCCTTCAGAAACACAGGGTTCTATCATTGCACCTCTTTTTACTATTGTTGTCAATGATATGACTGAAGGAACTGAGCGCCCACCCCCATCAAGTTTGCAGATCACACAAAACTGGAAGGACCAGATGATACACTGCAGAGCAGTCATTCATTAACATTCAAAGTATTTAAGATCATTCTGGAGAAATATTTCCACAAATAGGAATAAAGAAAGCAAGGAAGCAAAATCTGAAGTAATGTTTTCTAGTGCCGTGAAAAATTGCATGATCTTGGACTAATGTGATGTAGACTTATGGTGAATTTTGTTTTTAACAATTATAACTTATGTAAAATGTCTTGTGGGCTGAAAGATATGAATCAGTGTCCTTCTGAAGTGACACAATCACCACTGTAGATACTAACATTCATTATCCAGATTACTGATTAAACCTTCAATGTTTCATACATCAATATGGATCTTAAGCCTTTGTGGGTTTTTGTTTTTTTTAAATATCATGGAGCAGACATTGCAGAATTTTCTCCACTGGGGTCAACAGAAATGCGTAACTAAATCCTGTTACTGCATGGTCTATAGGAGGCATAGCCAAAGAAACACCAGTAAGATTTGGAGGTTCTAGATAAAACTAATAACAACTGTTCGCCACTTGTCAAAGTTCTATTTGATGTGGAAGTATGACAACTTGCTCATTAAAAGATACAGAGCAGGAAAAAATGCTGATATGGAAGAAATGGGGAAAGCGCTTTGTGCCTTTTCAATGGATCTTCCACTAAGATGTGCCTCAGTGCTGATGAATAGGGAATCAATGACCCTGAACCAGAAGTTTTCTTCAGTACACAAGCTTTTTTGCCTTTAATTAGTATGAAAAGGAAAGAAAGCTGAAGGAAATTAGGCCTCGCAGGGCACTGATCATACTTCTGCCTTCTTTTCTTGGTCCAATGGAAGATTTACATTGATTGCGATGTTGTAGTTTAATGACTGCAACACTTCATCACTGAATAGATTTTTTTCCCTCAGACAGGACAATGTCAGTTGTGGATTCCACCTCCTTAGGGAAACTAAAGCATTGCGACCTTGATTACCTCTGCAACGCTACAACCATGAATAAAGTACTAGTAGCTGTGTCTACAGTATTACGTGGGGTTTAGAACACAATTCTTACATTGTGAAACAGCTTCAGCTATTAAAACCTCAAAATAATTGCAAAACTGTTGAGAAAAATATTAGAAGATGAGAAGAATTGGTCAAGTATATCTTGACAAATGAACAGATATATGAAATTGGAAAGGGATATAATTTCTTGCTGAAAGAAGCATTGTGTCTGTAGTCTTTAATAGCAGAGGACTTTCTGCTTATTTCTTGTTATCCTTCTTCATAAGTAGAGCTCTCACAAATTATGATGGATCTGAGTTCCCAGATATAAATCAATGTTTCTTCCAAGACCTGGAATTTCCTACCTCCATTTTTGAACCGTATTCCAGAATAAGAGAGCTTGGGAAGAAGCCATGGCTGTCAAGATCTTCTTAAGGTAATGACTGTTGAAGAAGGATGATGCAAACTCAAAAACAATAGGGCAGGAAGTAGGTCCACACACATATTCATCATCCTATTCTAAGAACGAGCCTTGAACAGCATAACACTAAAATCCATTATCTTGGTTGCACTTCCAAAGATACAAAGCCATTACAGCCAGGGGAATTCCAGGGATAGTGTGGTATGAAGATAATTAACACTTTTCAGAGTGCTTGCTCTTCCCTGACATGGGGTTGTACACAGTTTCCAGGGCAGCAGCTTCTCTGCTGTGCCTTAATATTTGCTGTAAGAGGCCAAGAGGTCTTGGAATAAAAGGGGTGGAAGGATGTAGAAGTCTGATTTTCTGATACCATGTGACACTACTAGTAAACATTTGTAACCACATAATTTTATGTAATTTGTTCATATGGGTAAATACTGCAATAATGTTTTCTCTTATACAACAGGCAGTGAAGGTGATGAGTATTTATTCACTCTCATTCAAACGGTTGAAAACAACTGAGAGGTAGGTTTGTTTGTAAGCCCTAACGCCTTCACCTGATGCACAGAATCTTTTATTTTCCCATTTTCTGCTTTTGTTTTGGAGCTTTATTTGTTTGTTAATTTTGTTTATTTGCTATTTTTTATTGGTTTTTTTTTCTTGTTTTCTTTCTTCATTTTTGGAAAATCATACAAGGTGGGAAAACTCAAACCAAAGCTTTCTGCCAACAACAAGGTACCAGTTTGCGAGGAAAAAAACCCTACCACAAAGATGTCTGAGAAACCTTTAACTGGGAAAAGGCAGAATTTCCCCAGAAAATCTATATAGAGGATTTTAATTTGAAAAAATGTCTTATGCAATGTAAAATAAGCCAAACGTAAAATAAGTAAAAAAAGAATTCTGAACTTGATAAACTGGAATGTGAACAATTACTCTCAGAAAGGAAACTGGAATATGCAGGACAGACTTCAAAAGAGCTCAAAATGCTGCTCATAGAACCAGGCCTGAAAGAAGTTGTTGAGGCAAAGTTACCCTCAGGCAATGAGTCCCAACCTGACAGAGACACAGGCAAATTAGTTGCACAAACACTGTTCACTGGACTTAGTCTGCAACAGAAACAGCTGCATTCCAGGATGGAAAAATGTAAGCGGCAGACAGCAACAAAGGTGTAGGAGACAGGGACAGATGCTGGTGCTGCTAGTAACGCTTCAGGAGCAAAGGACTAGAGGCAGCTTGTACAGTGGACACAAACTAGAAGCAATAGCTCAAGCCCTTCATGTTCAAATTCTCTTTCAATGGAGACATATCTCAGTAAAATAGGTCTGTGTCGTGAAGAAGGATGCTATTACAGCAAAGAACCTAACTTAACATGCTAGTTTGTGACAGAGTGCATATGGCCACATCCATGGGTAAGTAAAAGGGAGAGCAGGTTATTATGGTCTTGTGTAATATCTAAGATGGAACTTTTCTCTACCTTCAGTGTTAAGTTTCAGGTTTAAAAATACGTTATAAAAGCCTTTTCATTACTGTTCTGTAGTAAATTTTTTGTTAAGAAAAAATAAAATGGGGCTCTTTACATAATAACCTAAAAAAGCAAAAAACCCTCAATGTTCCAATAATTAAATTTATTAAAGTAAAAATCTTTTATCCTTGGTTTTAGTTTTTATATTTAGAACACAAATAGGGATGAGAAGAGCAAAGTAAGGTATGAAGATGCACCATGAACAATGAACAGTTAGCAAATAACCAAAAGCAGAACATCATATGGCCATCATATTTGAAAAATCATGGCTGTCAGGTGAAGTTCCCGATGACTGGAAAAAGGGAAATATAACCCCCATTTTCAAGAAGGGGAAAATGGAAGACCCGGGGAATTACAGACCAGTCAGTCTCACCTCTGTGCCTGGTAAAATCTTGCAGCACATTCTCCTGGATGGCATGCTAAGGCACATGAAAAACAACAAGGTGCTTGGTGACAGCCAGCATGGCTTCACTAAGGGGAAATCCTGCCTGACCAATCTGATGGCCTTCTATGATGGGGCTACAGAATTGATGGATAAGGGTAAAGCAGTTGATGTCATCTACCTGGACTTGTGCAAAGCGTTTGACACTGTCCCACACGACATCCTTCTCTCTAAATTGGAGAGACATCAATTTGATAGATGGACCACTCGGTGGATAAAGAACTGGCTGGATGGCCGCACACAAAGAGTTGTGGTCAATGGCTCAATGTCTGGCTGGAGACCAGTAACAAGTGGTGTCCCTCAGGGATCGGTGTTGGGACTGCTCTTGTTTAACATCTTCATCGCTGACATGGACAGTGGGATTGAGTACACCCTCAGCAAGTTTGCCGATGACACCAAGCTGCGTGGTCCGGTTGATATGCTGGAGGGAAAGGATGCCATCCAGAGGGACCTTGACACGCTTGTGAGGTGGGCTGATGCCAACCTTATGAAGTTCAACCACGACAAGTGCAAGGTCCTACACCTGGGTCGGAGCAATCCCAGGCACAGCTACAGACTGGGCAAAGAAGAGATTCAGAGCAGCCCTGCAGAGAAGGACTTGGGGGTGCTGGTCAATGGGAAAATAAACATGAGCTGGCAGTGTGCACTTGCAGCCCAGAAAGCCAACCGTATCCTGGGTTGCATCAAAAGGAGCGTGACCAGCAGGTCGAAGGAGGTGATCCTGACCCTCTACTCTGCTCTTGTGAGACCTCACCTGGAGTATTGTGTGCAGTTCTGGTGTCCTCAACATAAAAAGGAACTGTTGGAACAAGTCCAGAGGAGGGCCATGAGGATGACCAGGGGACTGGAGCACCTCTCGTATGAAGACAGGCTGAGAAAGCTGGGGCTGTTCAGCCTGGAGAAGAGAAGGCTGCGTGGAGACCTCATAGCAGCCTTCCAGTACCTGAAGGGGGCCTATAGGGATGCTGGGGAGGGACTCTTCATCAGGGACTGTAGTGACAGGACGAGGGGTAATGGGTTAAAACTTAAACAGGGGAAGTTTAGATTAGATATAAGGAAGAAGTTCTTTGCTGTGAGGGTGGTGAGGCACTGGAATGGGTTGCCCAAGGAAGCTGTGAATGCTTCATCCCTGGCAGTGTTCAAGATCAGGTTGGACAGAGCCTTGGGTGAGATGGTTTAGTGTGAGGTGTCCCTGCCCATGGCAGGGGGGTTGGAAGTAGATGATCTTGAGGTCCTTTCCAACCCTAACTCTACTATGATTCTATGTTTTAATAGTCACACTGAAAAAATACACCTCAAAAATACAACTGCAGTTTTAGTTTTGCATCTCATGCTATAAAACAGCCCTATCTTTGAGACAATGTGAGACAATATTTTGGTAGGCAAAAGTTTCAGAAATGCAAAAAATTACTTTCAAATAAAACCACTGTCTAAAGTGACACATAGTAAGACTATTCTTAAACTTGCTTAACTTTCAAACTAGATGTGTTGCTTGTTAGCCTCTTTACGTATAGATAATATGCTTGCAGTGCTATGAACGTACATTAAGTTCTTGTATTTTACTGCATTTAATGTAGCTCTGACTCTTGTACCAAAGCTATTAAGCCTCTTAATCTTACAATCTCCTGCTGTTGCAACATACCCTTACTGTACCCTGAGCACAACTAGATCCCTGAGACCTGGACAAGACTGGTCACCTAGAAAACAGCAAGCATTGATTCGGTGTCCCTCACACTAGAAAGAATTAATAGTTCATAGAGATGAAGGTCAAAATATCCTGTTCGAGTATACAGCAAAATGCTATCAATTGAAATAAACTATTTGAAAGCAGTATAAGGTAGTTTCTCACTCACTTTTAACACTCTCTACAGCCAAATCATGATCTAGAATATGTAGAGAAATCTTATTAGTACAGTCTTATTCAGTGCTGCTTACGGAACAGAGTGTAAGAACATTTTTGCAGTCTATGCAATGTGCCAAGAGTAATAATGTCCTCTAATGAGTGTAATGTCAGGTACTCCTACACATACCTCTTTCTAGTGGCTACCCAGCATGGATAAAAACTTTTTATGCTAAGGTACTGTTCTTGGAGATCCTCCAGTTATGTAAAAGACTAGAGCGTTTTGGTTCTGGGGCAAAAACCTTGCTGTGTTTTTTTTCCTGCTTATGATTTGTGAATTCCATGTGGTCACATTATGCATAACTGTACAATGGCAGGAAGTGAAACAGTTCACCACCAAGTCCTCTACAGTCACTGAATGGTTCCTTTCTTGAAGCAATTAATGCAATTTTCCCTGCTAAGGAGGGCATAATCCACAGTAAAAAGTGGAATAGCAGCTTTATGATATTATTAATTCATTTAATTTTGCCTTAATTGCAATTTTTCAGTACACAGAAGGAAGTCATCTACCAGCCATCTGTTCTTATATATTGCAGTCATTGCTAAATTATCCTTTATTTAACTTCCGTTAATAAAGTTAACATGGGAGCTTTAGCATAACGCTACTGCTTCTTCTCTCATAGCACTTCTCTCTGTGCTATGTCTATTTAAGAATGGAGTTCACTGCTACCCAGGAGGACTTCATAGGCAGAATCAACTTCTCTTAAAGCATAAAAACCTGACGCTGCTCCTTACTAAAACTTCTTGTCAATGCTAAGTTAGAATAGCTTGGCAAGGAGGCAAAAAAGCTGATAGTTGACAATTTGAAGAATATATTAAGTAAAGTAGCAAGTTTATAAAGCTGACATACTCTATCAGTGAATTCTGAATACAGTCAATCTCTACTTTTATACCCCTAGGGCAATTTCAGCAATTAACAAATATATAAGGAAGGATCGTACATGGGCTACAGAAGTTTTACACTACTGTGCTATCATTAAATCTCAACCAGAGCTTGGACCTAGTGAAGGCAAATCTTTGTTGTCATACAGTTTTTGTAGAGGAACTTGTATACACTTGAACAAACATTCTCCAAAGTCTCAGCATTACCTTGAAGAAATACAGCGTACATAACTCTTTAGAAGTAGCTAACTAAAGTTTCATTCACAAACAACAACAAAATCCCACATTTATTATAGTGGAAGAAGCTGCTAAAATTACATAAGGTCTTAACTTCACATGCCACCCTGCGCTCAGTTTTGAAATGGAAATACAAAGGTGGCTAAAATCTACCTTACCTCTTCCCTCACACAGTTCTGAATACTGTGACATATCCAAGGTTACATTTGCCCTATCTATAAAATGCATTTGAAGCTTTTTAACTAACTTAGACAGTAGACCCCTTTCAAGATAGATGTAGATAAGAATGACAAGCATTAGGAATTGGCTGTCTTCATAAAAAACCTGTTGAGATTGCTGGTACATTGAAAGTCACACTCCAGCATGAAACTGAATTAAAGACAGAAGTGAAATCTTAATGCTTTAAACAGCTAAGTTGGTAATGAAAAGAAACATTTATTTGCATACTTAGAGTTAGAATCTCAAAAATATTTTTAACTTTTGTTTCAGAAATTATGGCAGTCCACAAGTGAGTGTTAAGCTGGGGAAGGGTTAAGGTTAGGCATAGGATTAGGCATTTCAAATCTGGGCAGAGTTTATTTGGGTGAAGAAGAGATGAGATAGAGCCCTTAAAGAAACACATGCTGTTCCTATCACTATAATATATCCTAAATATATTTTACTCTAAATTTTATTAGCATCCAAACCAAACGATTCTACATCGAGAAGTCATTAAAAATATCAAACCCTTCTGATTTCACTTCCAATTAAAAAAGTTGTTAAACTAGAAAATTGTTCTTCAGAACCTGCATTATTGCTAAGATAGTTTCATTAAGTAAATACGTATCACTGTAAAAAGCAAATGCAAAGCAATAACTGCCTTGAACTGCTAGATTCAGTATAGACCAAAATGTGTTATAACCATTCTGTTTTTTCCTGTTTTTACTTAGAACTATATGGAAAATTCACTAAACAATATGAGAGTGTACATCAAAGAGACCTTCCAGAAAGTTAATAAGATGCAAAGAAAAGAGAAATAGGAGAGAGAGAGAGAAAGAGAAAAAGAGAGAAAGAGAGAAAGAGAGAAAGAGAGAAAGAGAGAAAGAGAGAAAGAGAAGAAAGAAAGAAAGAAAGAAAGAAAGAAAGAAAGAAAGAAAGAAAGAAAGAAAGAAAGAAAGAAAGAAAGAAAGAAAGAAAGAAAGAAAGAAAGAAAGAAAGAAAGAAAGAGAAAGAAAGAAGGAAGGAAGGAAGGAAGGAAGGAAGGAAGGAAGGAAGGAAGGAAGGAAGGAAGGAAGGAAAGAAAAGAAAAGAAAAAGAAAGAGAAGAAAAAGAAAGAGAAGAAAAGAAAAGAAACAGAAAGAAGAGAAGAGAAAGAGAGAAGAGGAAGGAGAGGAGAGGAGAGGAGAGGAGAGGAGAGGAGAGGAGAGGAGAGGAGAGGAGAGGAGAGGAGAGGAGAGGAGAGGAGAGGAGAGGAGAGGAGAGGAGAGGAGAGGAGAGGAGAGGAGAGAGAAGAGAAAAGAAATGAAATGAAATGAAATGAAAAGAAAGAAAAAGAAAAAAGAAAAAAGAAAGTAAAAGAATAGAAAAGAAAATAATAGAAAAGAAAATAGTCCCCCTAAAAAAAACAAACAAACAAAGAAAAAACAAACAAACCCAAAACAAACAAACAAAAAAATCCCCCAAACAATAAAACCCCAGTAACAGAATAACCTACAGCCTGCTTATGGCAAATTTACTTGTAATAGGAGGTGGCTTGTTCAAGTATCCTTATAAAAGGGGCAGGTAGAAGTGGGGCTTAAGTATTCTATTTATAAACTCCTTTTTGATTTCCATGTCATCTTTGCTCAGGTTACTTAGCTGAACATACTGTTTTTGTTTCTATCATATCTGCAAAGTCAATCCAACAGATTAAATTAAACCTTCTTTCTTTCTGTCTTTTCACACATCATAAAACTAAAAAATATTTCAGAAAGTGCATGCTGTTTCTGCTATCTGCTGGTAGTGATGGATGAAACAGAGAAGAACAGAGCTTGATTTAATCAGACAGCTTAACCTTGCAGGGAGAAGAAAGAAACCTGTATAACATATTCATGCGTACATTTTATTTTCAGACATATGCGTCCATGCATATGTTCTAGACATACAGGTCTATCGTGTCTCACTTTTTATATTACAGTGACTGTATAGAAAAGGTACAGTTTGCTGTATATTTTGCGCATAAGTCTATCGATGTTTCATTCAGATGATATTTTGTTAATCCTGAATTACACAAAGTATCTTTCTGGCCCAAAGCAGTCCACAGAAAACATTACAGAGCTAGAGCTAAACATTCCACTTTTCAAACAAGGCACATGTCACAAACATTAAGAGGGATTCTCATTTCTTCAGCATGTTTTCTGCATTCTGTATCAAGCTAATGGTTTCATTTAACAAGAAGAGTTGTGTTTCACAGTTTCACCTTCACCTTCTCATACCATTAAACATGATGGTCCAAATCCTGCAAACACTCATAGACAAATTAGTTTCAAAATTATGTATTAACATTAAACATATATAGAAACAATTTCATAATAATGTATTCTAAGGCACACTATCAAAATAATCACAGTATTTGTTGCTGATTTTTCTGTTGAAAAGTTGCTTAACTGTCTGTCTCAATAAACATATTGCGTATATCTAAGCCCTGAGATTCACAGAAAAGTGCATACTGTGTGCTTCCTTCATTCATTTGAAAATGGGAAGGGGATTGCATCATGAACAGGCTGTTTCAATTATATTTTGATATTTTTTGCCATTTGAAAGATAGCATGTTACAAATCATGTCAGAATATTTTTCCTACTGGACTTCTACATCTATCCAACAGTCAAAATATTATTTGTGAAGCGTGAACATTTTAATAACTATTCTTCTGGTTTTGTGAGCTAGTTGACACTGTATAATAGCAGAAAAATGAAACTGTGTTGAAGATTTATCAGAACAAAACACTGGAAATGATGAATCACAAGTAATGAAGCAGGAGCTAAAGAAGAAAAAATGTGCAAGTTTTTGCTTGATTGAAGAAATGCTAATACATTTTGGTATGTAAGTTGTGACACCCTGATACATATGTACAGATACAGCAGTATTTTATAATCAAAATAATGGACTAGGAAACAATCCCTGGAAACAAAATTTGAAGATCTTAGTTTCTGTGTGGTATTAACCAGATTAGTGCAGGCACACAGTGAATGTCTGGGGTCACAGCAAGGTCAGTTTAGGAATAAGAATTGCACACCAGGCTTGAGTGTAAGCACTGCAACATGCATATTGAAAGTGTGGCCAGCAGAGAAAAAGAGGCGAAGGAAGCATATAACTTTACTATGGAAGTTCGGGATTCTGTGGGAATTCATAAATCAGGGAGTTGCAATTACTGTAAGCTGATTGCCTAACTCTAAAGTACTGTGCAGCAATGAAATGGGCAGCTTTTTGCTCCACTGCCACCAAACACCGTTTGAAATTGAAGATTGGGGTCAGAGCTACAGAGGATAGACTAGAGGGGTAAGTGTCTAGCCCTGGGTTGGAGACTGTACTCAACATGAATTAAATCCATCCATCTTCTTATGCATCCAGAAGAAAAGTATTCAGACACTCCACCATTTTATATAATATAAAGCATGTGCTAAGAAAGTGCAAAAGATCTAAGGGGAAAGAACTCCATATATTAGCATTTTAAATCCACTTTTATGTGACATAGAAATGTTACTATCTTCTGAGCACATATTCTGAGCCAAATATTATGAGACTGTCTTAATGGATTGTACGGACATCTTATTTTGGGACCTTATTTTGAACTGAACATAACAGTGAACAGGACTGACAGCTTAATACATACGAATAAAATATACAAACCAAGAACGCATATATCTCATTTCTAAGAAATGAGGTCACAAAAATCATCAGATGGATGTAACACCTCCTCTAAGAATAAAGGCTGAGAGAGTTGAGGTCTAGCTTAGAGAACAGATTTCAGGGAGACCTTATTGCAGCCTTACAATAGCTAAAGGGGGCTTATAAGAGATGGCGACACTTTTTAGAGGAGCCTTTGCAATAGTACATAGAGTAATGATTTTAAGCTAAAAATAGGTATATGGACTAGATATAAGGAAGATATTTTTTACAATGAGGGTGGTGGAACAATGGAACAGGTTGCTCAGAGAGGTGGTAGCTGCCCCGTCCCTGGAAACATTCAAGGTCAGGCTCGATAGTGCTTTGAATAACCTGATCTAGTGGAAGATGTCCCAGTTTATTGCGGGGGAGTTGCACTAGATGAACTTTAAATGTCTCTTCCAACCCAAGCCATTCAATGATTCCATGATTCCATGAAATATGAAGGCTGTATCAACTGTATTTTTCCTTTTCAAAGAATACACTTTCTACTACTAACACCTCTTTTCCTTAGAACTACCTCAGAACATTTTTTCATCTCCTGGTTTAAAACACATCTTACAATTCTAAATAGTGTCCCTTCACCTTTTCCTAAACACAAAAGTGTTCCAAATCTTCTCTTCCATAACAGAACAAAGAGAAAAGCAATTTTATAGGATGGTTGAATTGAGACTCTTTCCCAACAGTGCAATCCGGCATTCAACAGTCATTGCTGCAGCTGCCTCTGGATCTAAACTTCATGAGGCACAGGAGTTCAGAATTGTGTGGCTGCTGAATCTGAAACTTCATTGCTGGTTGTAGGTACTGACTGAAACTGAACTGTGTGAAATTCTAATAGCTTTCCCCCAAATCCAAAATTTATTAAAATTGTCATAAGGTTTGCTAGGGGATAGAATTAAAAGGGAGCAAGTATTATTTTAATTAAAAGGCACAAATAATGTTCTAAATTCAGTTATTTACCTGTGAACTGAAAACCATGCGCCTAATCTTTATCATGAGACTTGAGGTACACACACATCTTATGCTGCAGTGCACATGGGCTCCAAGAACAGTCCTTCCGTATTAGGAAAACATCATGAATCATAGAATAATAGAATTGTTTATGTAGGAAAAGACCTTTAAGATCATCAAGTCCACCACTAAGCCACATCAGTTAAGTGCCACATCTACAGGTCTTTTGAACACTTCCAGGGATGGTGACTCAACCACTTCTCCAGGCAGCCTGTTCTAATGATTGACAACCCTTTAGCTGACAAAATTTCTTAATATCTAGTCTAAACCTTTTCTCGTTCAACTTGAGGCCATTTCCTTTTGTCTTCTCACTTATTACTTGGCAGAAGAGACAGACACCTGCCTCACTATAACCTCCTTTCAAGTAGTTGTAGTGTGATAAAGTCTCCCCTGAGACTCCTCCAGGCTAAACAACTTCAGTTCCCTCAGCTGCTCCTGTTCTCTAGACCCTTCACAGCTTCACTGCCCTTTTTCGGATGTGCTCCAGCACCTCCATGTATTTATTTTTAGTGAGTGGTCCAAAACTGAACACAACATTCGAGGTGTGGCCTCACCAGTACCAAGTACAGGTGAGCAATCACTTGTTTAGTCCTGCTGGCCACACAATTTCTGATACAATATCACATGGTACCATCTAGTGAGGTATCTGAAAGCAATTTTACAATAAGGAGCTAGGCATAAGGAGCTAGGCTTTTCACATCTACTGATGGAGAAAAAAAAATCCTATTCTACCATTGGAAATGCTGAAGTACAGAATGGCTAAGCAGAACATTTTCCAAAATGATTCATAGATTAATGTTTATGGTTTTCACATGTTTGACCCTAAAATAAACCTGGAAAAGTATCAGAAAAATGACAAAACCTTCTAAGAGAGATGTTTCTGGCACTGAAATACTTGGGGAGAAAGTTGTAATGCTTTCTAGTGGTCAGATAAGCTTTATCACATCAAAAGTGTAAATCTGTGTTCTGATGATTTGCTGACTTCAGTTTATGCAGAAGAAGGTTGTTTGGATTACTATATTTATCCATTTAGATGTCTCTAAATTGGAAAGGCATTGTTTTAACAGATAGACCACTTGGTGGATAAGGAATTGGCTAGATGGTCATATTCAGAGAGTTGTGGTCAATGGCTCAATGTCCAAGTGGAAACTGGTGACAAGTGGTGTTCCTCAGGGATTGGTTTTGGAACCAGCGCTGTTTAGCATCTTCGTCAGCAGCATGGACAGTGGGATTGAGTGCACCCTCAGCAAGTTTGCTGACAATACCAAGCTGTGTGGTGTAGTTAACACACTGGAGGGAAGGGATGCCATCCAAGGGGAAGTGGACAGGCTCAAGAGGTTGACCAGTGCAAACTTCATGAAGTTCAACAAGGTCAGTGCAAAGTTCTGCACATGGGTCAAGGCAATCCCAAGCACAAATACAGGCTGGACAGAGACTGGATTGAGAGCAGCCCTGAGGAGGAGGACCTGGGGGTGTTGATTGACAAGAAGCTCAACATGGCCCAGCAATGTTCTCTTACAGCCCAGAAAGTTAACCATATGCTGGGCTGCATCAAAAGGAGCATGGCCAGCAGATTGAGGGAGGATTGGGAAGATAGAGCAGATTCTCCCCTTCTACTCCACTCTCATGAGACCCCAACTGCAGTGCTGCATCCAGCTCTGAGGCCCCCAACACAAGAGTGATATGAAACTGATTGAGTGAGTCCAGAGGAGAGCCAAGAAGATGATCAGAGGGCTAGAGCACCTCTCCTATGAAGACAGGCTGAAAGAGTTGGGCTTTTTCAGCCAGAAGAGAAAGTTCTGGGGAGACCTGGTTGACTGCACCTTATAACAGTCTTCCAATACCTAAGAGGGCCTGCAAGAAATCTGTAGGGCATGTAGTGATAGGACAAGGGGGAATGGCTTTAAATTGAAAGAGGGGAGATAAAGATTAGACGTTAGGCAGAAAATCTTTAATACGAGGGTGGTGAGACAGTGGAACCGCTTGTACTCTGTTTTTATGTGAACAAACTGTTTATCCCTTCACTGTTGAAAGAAAAAAGTATTAATCACTTCTTTTTATGCCTGCTCAAAACTGTGGCTTCTGTACTTCATATTGTTCAAGTCTTGCACTGAACAAAGATTTTACTTTCTTTCTTAGGTTTTAATTTGATTCTCCAGTAGGTTTTATTTTGCTTCATAAAGCTTTATATACTCTCTGTAAGAAAACTCTTATTTAACTAAAAAATATTATAACCCGTCATTTTACTAATGAGTAACTGAAATGGAGACATCCTCAGGAACTTCCAGCAAGTTATACACAATGTTCCTGTCAAAGAACAGGATGAAAGCCAGATGTCCATGAAACCATGAAAGTCATCTTTACCTTGCAACTAGTCTTTGTATTATTCCCTGCACACTAATAACTATGTCAGTGCAAGAAACAGTAGATATCATTCTGTTTCACAGGACATCATTCAGACATTACAGAGTATAAAACACCATACTCCATACCACGGTAATTCACCGTGCAGCTTAGATTTACTTCACATCAAGTGTGTTCAGTGAGCAAGGAAGTGATCCCACCCAAATAATATACTGTTGATGCATAATTAAGAATGCTACTGCAATGCATATACCACGAGTGATTACATAAAACAACCCAAAAAGCTTAAGTTTTGATATTTTCTGGCTTTTTGATGATTCATTTGGGTTATGTATAAATATTACAATGAAGCAGTATGTTAGACATCCTCAAGCAGGTAAGTTTACAATTACTTGAAGCAGTGTAGCCTCTGAAGCATGGCACTGCACCTGGGCAATTAGCTCAAGCATAACCTCAGTCTGAAGCAGCTTTATTGCTTCCAGTTACAGAGTTAGCTCATTTAGTGCCTGTTTAGGAATTGCTCCGACAAGTACGTTTACATTTTGTTCTGTGGGAGGGAGGGAAGAAGAGGAAGAAGAGGAAAGAAGGCTCCTTTGTGTCAAGCCTGAAGTAAGTAGTCAGGTACTCTCACGTCCCTCTACAACTTTTGGAGGGAATTGGGACACCCCCAAAGCCCTCTCTCCTCAGCAATTGCGATCCCACCATTTCCTGTTACAGCTGGAATTCCACTGAACCTTTCTGTGTGTGCATATGCACATCTAGCAGAATCCTGAAACACCATGTATTCAATGGAAATTTCCTGTCAGTTTATATATGCTGTCAGAGCCAGCTATAATAAAGAAACCACAAGTTATTTGCTTTAATCTTCAACAGAACACCAGGGTTTTGGCAGGAGATACTTTCATCAGAAAGTTTATAACCACCAGTTGTGGATGTTTTCAGCTAACAGGCATACGTCAAAGGTAAATACAGTTTAATTATAACATGTGTGTTTATTCTTTCCTAATGAATTTGATTTTCACTAAACATATTTAGTAATCAGGGAAAAAAATATTCCCCTAATTTGCATCATCAACTTACAATTAATTCAGTTAGCTCTCAACCTTGTTCATTCTCTGGAAAGTATTTTCCCAAAGTACTTTCGTACATACATGCTTTTTCAGAATAAAACACTGGAGTAAGCAGCTGACACAGAATGTGCTTATTAAGCAATATACTTTAAAATATTTTTTGCAAGGATAGATTGTCTTTTCAAATACCGAAGCTCTAATCTTGTCCAGCAGTTAAGCTGCTGCTTTTCCATCCCCTGCTACAAAACTCCACCTGTAGAACATTATATTTATATATATATATATAAAATATTCTGAAAATAAGATGTTATGGGAAAGGAAAATTATTTAAAATCCTGGATAAAAATCTTGAATTTCAGATTGGAGTTGCCATATAGACCGTTTACTTTCTTCCTTACTTTTCCAAAAGAAACAAATTGCAGTATTCACTGGTAGAATGATGCAAACAATGCTGCATTCTGTGCCTACTCAATTATCCCTTTGTCCTTTTTTAAAGCATGAGCCAAAGAAATTGAGCCATACAAAAATAAGGGAAACTTTCAATCAGCAAAATAATTTGCCAAAGTCTACAGTGTAGTCAGATCAGTTACAACTTCTCAGAGAACTGAAGTCTTCAGTAATGTTATTTAGGTTTTAACATTATTGAAAAAGTTTAATTCAACCTTTTTGTTGGGTGGGCCAAGTGAGCTATTTTAACAGAGCTGAGTCATCTGCTCTGTGCCTTAAACTTGCTGCCCTAATCAATGTGTATATTTTACTAAGATTTTAAAATTATAATAATTTACATTGCAATTTTAGACAGGAAGGGACAATCTCGCTCATCAAATCAAGTCCCTGCTATCATGAACAGACATGATGTATCTTCCCATCCATCTACTGGTATCTTAACTGCTTAGGTACTACTTGTCTCATCAGAAATGCGTTTCAGAATCTATTAATATTAGAAACCATATTGCTATTTCCATGTAGAACTTATTCAGGGCCAGTTAAGAATGCTGACGACCAATTACAACAGCTCCTTTGTCTTCTCAGTGTTTAAAACATCTGATGTTTTTATGTCAAAGTATCCTACATTCAGCCTTTATTTTCCCAGCCTGAACAATCCAAGGTCTTTCATCATCTCCTCTTCTCCTTCCCCTGATCATCCTAGTAACTTTTCTCTGTACCTGTTCCAATCTGAATTCTTTCGTGAACAAAACTTGATCCTCAGCAATAAGTTTCACAGATTTGTTGTGGTTTGGGCCCCTGTTGTACTCTTCATAACCTTCTGAGATGAGAATACTACATGTTTAATTAATAAAGCCCCTTCTCTGATTCTTTTAGTAATTTCTTTGATGATACTTGTAATTCCATGTACTACCTTTTCAGCTGGTTTTGTGATTCCCCAAATGTTTATTGACAAATACAGCATAAGACTCACACCTACCTTAAAAGGTACTTCTAACCCAGGCAATACAAAAAGAGAAGCTGGGGAGAGGAAAATAAATACTTCAAGGTGATACTTAAGGGAGCTGAAAACTGAAGAATAAGAGCTAACCATTGAACAACACACACAATTTATTAAAATTATCTGAAATTATAAAAATGCTGCCTGTGTACACCCCATTTAAAGATTTCTGCAAGCTTTTTTCCGGAGCAGAAGTACATCTGCATGAACAGTAGCAGGTGGTTTCTGGGAGGAGGGCCAGACACAGAGACTTGCAAACAGACTGAAAATAAAAGTAGGAGGCAGTCACTTTAGTGTAGCAACTACGCTCTCATGTTTGTTTTTATAGGTCCAGGCATCTAACCTTTTTCAGCTGGATCACAGATGGCCTCCCTAAAACAGCTTTAAATCAATGTATTTGTTAAGAGGTTCAATGTCTTAGGGGGGTAGAAGTGCCTGAAGGTTCGGAAGGCAAGACCCACAGAGTAATCGCAAAGTGGTGCAGCCAAAAATCTTACAGCACCCTACACTCTCACCAACACATCTTTCCCCAATAACCTCTGTCTTCAAAACATTTCTGAAGCCCAGCAAAGCAGCAAAGGGTATTAGCCTCTCAATAGACTGCCATTCAAATGTTGCATGCCACTTTGAAAACCTAAGTGGTAGAATTCTACAGTTTTAACATTTTTTTTTTTTTTTTTTTTTTTTTTGTAATGTAATGTATAATTGCACTGCTTTTTGGGGACACAGCTCCAGTATTATTTACATCTTCATTAACTGAATCTTATAAATTTAAAATTTATAATGTCACATTGTATGAAATACAGGCTGTAAAATCCTGCTGTTTGTAAATATAGTTAGTGTCCACTCATCCTCTCAAATGCCTGTGAGTCTCAGAATGAATCTATGCTATATTGATAGGAAGAATTTTTATCTTTCTGACTTGCAGACCTTGAGAATCACATGATCTGCACATCGTTTATTTTTATACAGGAATTTGCTTTTGTTTCCCAAAGTAGTGTCTGCCCAAATCAGGAAAAAAAAAAAAAAAGAAAAAAAAGAAAAAGAAAAGAAAAAAAAAAAAGGTACATTCTATTAGTTCTTTTATTTAATAAAAATTTAAAGCTGAAAGCTGCTTAGCCACAAGGGAAGCAACACAGAACAACAGTAAAGCCAGCAACGTCTATTTTTAAAGCTGTCTTATTTCTGTAATGCTGATGGCTGAACTCAAGCTTTAAGTAACACTTCCCCTTGTGACCAGGGTGCTTTCAACTTTTCCATTTTATTAAAAGAGTTTAATTGAGGGTATTCCATGAGTCTAATTTGGAGTTCAGTTGTTGGTTTTGTTTTTAAATTAAAAATAAAAGTCAGAAGTGGTCTACTCATCAGGGAAGCAGCACATGACTTTGGGGATAACCCATACTGTGCTGGGACTACAAAATCCTGAGGTAACATCCATGATGTAGGAAATGTTTGATTATGGAAACATGTCAGAAGGTGAGAATATGTGTGGCAGTAAATAATAGGTTTTATATCTTTGCTTTTTCAGTTGTTATTTCAATATATTTCTTTTTAAAATGTTATTAACAGTACAGTCTTAAGGTGTAACTGAAGTATGCTTGTCTCATCTGATTTTTCTTCCTCTGCTTAGAAATATGTAAAATATATTTTCCTTGCAGCAGTTTGGAACTAGCCAAAAGAACATGTTCTGAAAGGTTCATAGACACATATAATTTTGTACTAGAAATACTAGTTTAGGAGGTAAAAAGAAGGTGTAAGTAACAAATAGTTTTTCATCATCCTGTAATTTCAAAATAGATCCTTGTAACAGCAGACACCGCAACGGCTCGAGGCTTCATCTCACACACCAGTTCTGAGCCAGAGGACACACAAACAGATTGCAACCTCACCAAGGAAGTATTGGGCATAACAGTAACTGTGTGAGGCAATTATATAGATCCCGTTGAAGTTCAAGAAAACACGCATTTGAGAAGTAAGCAATAACGAATTATTTTACTTTTTATCACTCACATATAATGTCTGTCATCAAATGTGCAATGCAGGCACTGAAAATTTTGGTATGAGCAATTGTTTCTAATAGATGCATTTCCCTCATATATCAATTCATTGGTATCTGAAATAGCATACTAAGAAGAAGATGCAAGCACATTCTGTTAGACACAGGGGTGACACGAGTTAATTTCATTGCTGTCAGGAGATATCTTGATGGGTATATATTGTGTGTTATCATGAGTTACCACAGCTGCAAGGAATTATGTCTTCTACTCATAATGGCATAATAGAATACCATAACTTGTCACAAGATTTCAAGTCAGCTATGAAATTAACCTATTTCATCACTGAAAAAAAGGTCCTTACTGATTTTTTTCCCCCTTTTTTAATGGAACTTTGGTGCTCTTGTAAATAGGAATTTTGAAAGTTTCAAGGAACTGTGGGACATTTTCATTTCTTGAATAAACCTTGCATGCCGTTTCTAAAACTCACCCATCATATTCTGTGTTCACAGATAATGTGAACCATATCACAATTTTATG
Source organism: Lathamus discolor (assembly GCF_037157495.1). NCBI lineage: Eukaryota > Metazoa > Chordata > Aves > Psittaciformes > Psittacidae > Lathamus > Lathamus discolor. The sequence continues at coordinate 128,726,702 of NC_088885.1, read as the reverse complement.
TAAAATTAACAATTAATATTGTAAGCCGATAGCAACTAAGAGTAAAATCTATCCTGTGGCCTATGTCCCATTCGCCACATAGAGAGATAATGTCCATGTTTCTTACAGTATCCTCTGGAGGCCATCCAAATCCACCACACTGAAGAATGGCTTTTAAAGAAGTCCTGACAAGATCATTCCCAGCTTTAATTTATAGTTCTTCATCCTCTTTCAAGAGGTAACTGAACAAGATAAAAATACATGAACAAAATATCTCATTCTTGGAGAACAAGATGCTTTTCATTCCTGGATGAATTTTATGCCCATTTAAAGAACTAAGTTACCTCAGCAAAGAGCCAGAATTGTGCTACAGTACACTTCAGGATGGCCCTACAAGGTTCCCAAGGGATGGAGAGAGCACAGCTGCCTCCTCCAGTGGCAGCAAGCCAGTGGGCTGGGTCATCTTAGCTTGCCTAATGAAGGTTCATTTAAAATAGAAGTAATTTTTGAAGCTGGACAGGCCCAAATTGCTACAGACCAGCAGGTGAGAAACTGAGAGTTCTGTGTTAGCCACAGCTAAAAGGTGCCACATTGAAATTCCAGCATTGAAGAGGGACACCAGATACTACCGCAGTGAAGTCCCCAGATCAAAGCAATATTTGAAAATCACTGAAGAATAACTGCTGCTGACCATTTAAAAGTACCCAGGCATTTAAAGATATGAAACAGTTGGTCTTACTGTGAAAAGCAAGTTAAAAATACTGACATTAACAAAGAAATAGCTCATTCATCTCCTCCTAAGGTTTTTTAAGTAATTTGGCAGTAATAGCTCTGTTCTATCTGATTTGAACTATAGTTGCAGTTTCACCATGGTCATGGCTGTACAGGGCAAATCAGATCCAAAATCAGTGTTTACAGCATATTGCTAAATTGCTCTAACAGTGTAACATTTATATCAAATAGGAGGAACAGAGTATCTTGCATAAGACCACACTGAGGCAAAAGAGCAGTCATCAGATACTACCCTCTGGTTCTTTCCTGAGAGAAAAGAATAGCTCACTCAAGTGCCTCTTGATGATTCTTGCCAGGTTTTCCAGCAAGGTCAACAAAGCTTCATGGTCAACGGCTAGAGAGAGAGAGTGAAAGGATTAGTAAAAGCATTTAATATTTGTCCAGTGATGACAGCCAATCACTGAGCAATAAGATTTCCGTTCTTATTATCAGGGTCACGTAGAAGAACTATTCCTGCTGAAGTTGCAGGAATTAAACTTATAAAGTATGCTTTGCGAAATTTAGGGGAGAAGTTAGATTTGATTTTAATTGTTTAGCAAACCCCTAGGCTATAGTTCATAAATTAAAAGGTTTTGTGAGCACAAACATTAATTGAGTTATATGTGCTTTCTGAAATGTACTGTCATTTGGTTCTTGAAAAGATTAATGTTCTTGTGATTCCTTTGTATGCATGTCTGAATTCTCTGCTTGTCCCTGTGGGTTCTGTTTAGTGGCATTTATGTTCTCTGATTGAGCAGATGACTTTTTACAGCTGACAGTGTTGGAACAGGGATCAGGAAAAAGCTTATTCCTCTGACCCTCCCCAGTCTGAATGAGGAACTAAAACTGGGGATACGGAAACTGCTATTTAATGTTTTCATCTTGTTGATAAAGTCAGGCTTATTTTCTCTGATGAGAGGGGGCTAAGCCTTGCCAGAATCTTCCTAAAGCCTGCTGAAGGCACAGATCTCCCTCCTGGATTTTGTTTCCTTTCTTTGTTTAACAGATAGAATAATAATATTTCTTGGAAGGGGACATGCAGGGGCAGAAAAATATTGTTTATGGAGGTGCTGGTGGGGAGCACACGCCTGATAATTTTCCCAACCCTCCATTTATAACCTAGGGCTTGCTTCAAAGTCATCACAGGAACTATGATTCTATAATTGAAGCTACCAGATACCTAGTAGCAAATATTAATAGAAAAAGTATAAAGGTCTCTTTTACCCACCAGTATGTATCTAGTCATAAATCAAAATATACTAGCAGGGTAGCTCCCAGTACTGAGCATTATGTAGAACTTGTAGAATCACAGAATAGTTCAGGTTGAAAAGGACCTTAAGATCATCTAGTTCCAACACACCTGCCATGGGCAGGGGCTCCTGGCACTAAAACATGCCACCCAAGGCTTTGTCCAACCTGGCCTTGAACACCGCCAGGGATGGAGCATTCACAAATTCCTTGGGCAACCCATTCCAGTGCCTCAGCACCCTCACAGCAAAGAACTTCTTCCTTATATCCAATCTAAACTTACCCTGTTGACATTGAGCCATTAACCACAACTCTTTGCATGCGGCCATCCAGCCAGTTCTTTATCCACCGAGTGGTCCATCTGTCAAATTGATGTCTCTCCAATTTAGAGACAAATATAGGGTATGTGTCTCCAAGTTTCTGTTCAATGGATTTACACCATGTAAAGAAGGCCCTTAGATTTGTACTGTTTGCAGCATGTTCAAGTGCCTTACTTTCAGCAGAAACCAATCAATTTTAAGAAAGCAAGATGCAAGCCAAGAGGCTTAATAATAGAGCATTGCTCTTTTCACTGGTAATAACAATACTCCCCAAACCTTGGAGTTAAATTGTATTACACATATGTCCCAATATGTACTTTTTCTGACACTTGAAGTGGTTAACATCTATGGTTAAGTACATAGGTTCCAGTCAGTAACTGAGACGACACCTCTGAACTGCATTTTAAAGGCAGATTTTAATTATAAATGCCAGATAGATATAATCTATTGTTATCATTGGTACTTTTGGAAGACATTTTGTTAAATTCAGTGAGTCAACAACCTACTTAAATTACAAGCTAATTAAATTACAACCTAATTAAATACAGTACAAAACAAACTCTCACTGGGGTCTGAGCCTCATGTCATGTGGCATACCAGATTGGAGAATAGAGTGAGCAAATAGACTGGAGAATAGAGCTGTCCCTGACAGTTGCCACAAGATTGTAACTAATTGTCACTTCAGAACCATCAAGAAACTCAATAGTGTTTTATAAAATGGATTAAGTAAACCACACAAAATCTCCATTTAGACATCCTCTTTTGTAATTAAAGTTTTTTAATCCACTAAAGTTTAATATATTTTAATTACTTTAATCCTGAATGTGAATGTTCAATGTAGTTGCACTGATTTATTTTAAAGATGAATCTTTAGTTGAATTCAGATCCTGAATGTCCCTCCGTCTCACTTTAAGATGTCTTAAATAAGCAACAGCTTTAAACTGCAGTTTGACCAGGACAGGAAACAATTTTCAGCAGCTCCCTTCCACTTCTGTCATTTGTATCTGTTGCTGATGAGCTGTTCATATACTCTCCTTTTCCCAGACACAGGCACAATTACCAGATTTCTCCTTAGGGTATCAGCCAAAGCCCATTGAAGCAGATTTTTTTTTTTTTGTTTGTTTGTTTGTTTTTTGTCCTGTAGTGCTGCACCTGAAATATTGCAGCATTCTTCAGAAGTGAGCTAAAGTTTGTGCCTTATTTTATTATTATTTAGCTTGAACCACATCACCCCTTCCCAAGATTCAGCTTGTATAAAAATGTGCTGAATTAATAAGAATGTACCATTTTCCCCATTAATTTGTGAAACAAAGAACAAAGCACAACAAGAACATTATGTAGATCATGGTACATGCATTTCACGTATTTCACTTTCACTTCAGTCAAAGTGCCTGGGAAAACAAAACAGCAATCTGCTTTCAGATGCAAAAAAAAAAAAAAAGGGATACTGATGTTGAAAAATGTAAAAGGAGGTACATTTCATATACTCTGTGAAAAAGGATAAAATTTGCAAGTTAAAAAACAAAACAGCCAATGTGATTTTTAAGTAGAACATGCAGTTGTAATTCCTATATTAGCAATGATGATAACTTTTTTTTTTCTCAGACACTATAAGGTGATTAGCATTGCAAGCAATGATTATCGTTGATCCCCTGACTGATAGAGAAGGGCAGGTGTGCACATTTCTGGCCAGATGACTTTGTAGGTGAATCTCCTACTTATTTATTTATTTATTTATTTATTCATTCATTCATTCATTCATTTATTAAGGAGTCTATTTCTTTTAGGAGTATGCTCTTCTATGATAACCCTGACTTTAACTCTAGATCAACCACTGCAGTCTGAATGCACTTACAGTGAAAGCTGTGTGAGAATTCTCCCTGGGCTTCTGGGAATGCCAGATTGATTTGTGTTGCTAGTGTTTAGCAGAGCAGTAGGTTACTACAAAAAGTGATTTTGAGATATGATCTCAAGTCAAAATCCATAGCTGCAGAGAGTGATACTTTGAACTGGGTATATTTTCCCTGCATTTTGAGACCCTTGAATTGCCATCAGTACTCAGAAAGCACATCCTCCTAAAGTAATCCTATGTTGTTTACACTAAATAGAAGGGGAAACCCCATTCAGCCCAGGTATTAACTTAAACATTGTAACATTTTAATTTTTTTTTAGATATTATTTACTGAAACCTAGGGTAAGAGAATGCAGTGAACAGAAAATACCAAGCAAAGGACAAAAATCCATTTGACAAATCAGGTCACTAAGGAGCACTCTGAGGACTTAAGCTGTTGAAAAGACTTAATTTTTTAAGACAACCTTTTTTCCCATCATGCTGCAATATAACCTTTTCTTTCTTTCTCTTCCATCCCACTCAAGCTGCTATACTTTAGGATCAGTTCACTCTGCTGAAAACCCATTGTAAAAATGTCAGGGTTCATACAGCTCATTGCTATTGATGACCTTGTAGTACTCTTTGCTCTTACATCAATTCTTTTAATTTCACCTTCCATTAATCATCCCTATTACTTTCTAGTTACAATACATTTATTACACTGTCATTGGATTTTTTTTCTTTTCTCTAAAGCTTCCTTCTCTTCTGTTTCTCTTGGGTTTTCTAGCCTTTTTCATAATTTCATTTTTTCTCTTTTCTACCATTCACTTTTTTTATCTCATGCACATTTAGGTTTTCATATAGACACTGCCTGTAACAATTAATTTCTTTGAAATTTTTACAAAACTCATCTATGTCAGTAAGTCTCCTTACAACACGCCATTGATCTTTGAAATGTTATTGCTATATAAATTATACTTTATCCTGCCTTACTTCTTTCCATACAGAATCCCCAATAAGAAGCAATCTTCCTTGTCATATTTGACACACTTCCCACTTAGCCCTCTCTTTCTAAGTAATTTTTATCTTTTCCATACTAATGCCTATGTAACATGTACATATTACCTGTATCTATGTGTTATATGAATGTATTACCTGTACATTCTCCAAGTCAGCTTTTACTCTTGAGGAAAATCTTAACATTTTGGGCCTTTCTTTTCTAGCTAACTTAAAACACTTTTCTGAAAGTGTATTCTTTTAAACATCTTGGGGTTTTTTTATAATTTCTTTCACTAACATATTTTTTTCCTAGGGATTAAAAAATTTAAAACAGTAGTTTTCTTAGACTTTAAAATTATATTCTTTGTTTCTTCATTTCTAACTATCCCTCTTCTCCTTAAATGCCATAACCTGATATTTTCATACCTTTTTAGTAATTATCATATCTCTGTTTTTAGCTAAACACAGTTAAGTTTTTGTTCATAACATTCTGGTAAATGATGATTTCTTTTTTTTTTGTTCTTAATATCTGAAATAAAATTATACATTTCTATCAATCTCTTAAGTATATAATTAATATTTCTTCTTTAAGACGAAATTGAATTAATAGATATATATCACTGGAAAAGTTTCAGTTAAAAAAAAAACAAAACAACAGAGCTGGGAGTGAAATATAGATGATTATGAATTTCTTCTTATGTCATCATAATTTAAAGAATACCTTATCTGATTTGCATCCTATTTTTAGAAAAACTTTTAATCAGCCCCATATTTACCTGAACATTGAGGACTCAAAAAGAACCTATAAGTGTAATTGCAAATATGCGCTGCAATTGCCTTGTATAATAATAAAAAAATGTAGATAATTTTTTTTAATGTTTATGATTATCTCCCTTGAGCAATATATAGCTATTTTCCCTCCTAAATATCAGAGTAAGATTTTAATCATAATGACATAAAAAACCCTTCTGTACTATATAACTTATTTTCCATTCTGGAATTGAGAATTCCTTTTTAATGTTGGTACTGTGACCTATAAATCTACCACCTAGAAAGTACTTTGCAAATGTTTTTTTCCTTCATATAGTCACTGTTTTTAAACCAATTGGAATCTGTTTTTTAATGAATAATAAATGGAACTTTTCCAGTTACAAAAAATATTACAATGCACATTTGATGTACTGCTGAACCCAAGTGTTTTTTTCCTTCTTTTTCTGTAAGTTAATTATCTTTCTCCTATTACCAAGTCTAGTTGCTTCCTATGCTGCCTACACTATTCAATTAATATCACGTTATGTAAAAACATGAACACTTTCACTCTACCTTATGTTTGATGATTTTCCTTCTGACTCTCCCACCACATAACAGCTATTATTAATGATCACTTTTTCAGTGGCACATTTCCTGGAGCTTTTAAAGCGGTTACTTTCTCAGCATTCTCCTTGAAGAAGCTTTTGTGTGGTTCAAATTCCATTGCTAACTATCATGCTATTTCTAACCTTCTATTTCTGGCAAAGTTCTTGAGAAGATACTCTGTTCTTAACTTTCCAAACACCTCGTTAATAATAATCTCTTTGACTGTTTCCAAGTGGGGCATATTTTCATCTCCAGCATAGAATAAAACTGTTCTATTCCACTTAGAAGAGTTGAAGATCTCTTGAAAACTTACCTAGTGATTATAGTACTTTCTCCTCATCATTATTTTAGGTAACAGCATGGCATTTGGCAATAAGAACTTAATATTTCATGACACTATTACAGATCATGTGATCATGTACAGATCATATTACACGGATGGGAGGGCGATCTGGCTGTGACATCTGTCACCTCACTGATTGCCAGGGTTGATTCGGCTGATCTGGCTGGCTAGGTGGGTGTCCCCTTCCTCCCTCACCATTCCACGTGCTTCCCTCCTGAAGCTGTGTGCTTGGTCAAAGAGGATGACCTTCCCCAGTACAGGTGGTACCCTTCATCGGTCACTGGTATACAGTAGCTATGCTCCCCTGCTTGAACCTCCAAACAAGCTCAAGGTCCAGTTGTAGGAGAACATAGGGTAGTCAAGCTTCTAAGACTGCAGACACATACAAGGGAGGCACTGACATGGCAGTCTGACTTTCCTTTTTTTAGGGTGCACAATGGACAGGGCTGCACTCGGTGCTCCCTAGTGGAGGTCCTCCTGCAGCAGGTGGCTGAGCTGCTGCATGCTGTTCCTAGGCTGCAAGATGTTAGGGAAGCTGAAAGGAAGCAGGAATGCTTGCTCTAGGCCCAAACTCTGCATGGGCCTCAAGCATCCTCTGTAGCTCATGGAGGAAAGAAGGAGGCGAGGCCATTAACCCAGGAAGCTGGGAACTTGTAATAAAAAAAACAAAACCAAAAACAAAAACGACAAAAAAAGGAGGAAGAGGACAGTTGAAAGCAAGGGGCTTCCTCCTAAATCTGATGTCGTCACCCAGAGCTGCTTCGTGGTTCTGCAGGACGCTAATGAGCAAACACACACTTCACACCATGAACAACTGGCTGATGCACTGGTAAAGATCACTACTGATGCTGCCAGGAAAAAGCTGCGGGTCATAGTATTAGGAGGCTCTACTTTGATAGGCACAGAGGCACCCATCTATAGCCCTGACCCAGTTTCAAGAGAAGAGTGTTGCCTACCAGCGGCTAGAATCCAGGATGTTGCAGAGAGGCTGCCTGCTCTAGTAGGTCCCACTATTACCCACTTCTAGTCTTTCATGTGGGTGCTAGTGGTATAGATAGCAATAGCCCGGAGAATATTAAGAAGGACTACAGAGCCCTGGGAGAGGTGGTTACGGGCTCTGGAGCTCAGATAGTCATTTCATCAATTTTCCAGGATAAAGGGGAGGACCTTAAAAAGGCTAGGTGGATTTGGCAGGTTAATAAATGGTTAGAAGAGTGTTGCCATAGTCAGAGGGTTGGGTATTCGAACATGGGACTTTACTTGTGAGTCCAGGTCTACTGGAGGCTGGTGGAGCTGGTCTAGCAAAGGGGAAGAGCTATTTTGGTAGGGGGCTTGCCAGGCTGGTCAAGAAAGCTTTAACTTAGATGTGTTGAGGGAGGGGGGCATCATTCCACCCCCTGAACAGTCAGGTGCAAGCACCTATAATAAATGCTCGGCGCAATGCAGAGATATTTCAGCTGCTCCAGCCAATGAGCTGGCTTCATTTGAAGCTCAGCTCAGATGCCTCAGTACAAACACCCGTAATATGGAGAACAAACAAGAGGAGCTAGAGATGTGTGCATGTCCAGGGGGATATGGTATAATTGGTATCACAGCAACATAGTGGGATAGCTCCTATGACTGAAAAGTTGAAATGGAAAGTTACAGGCTCTTTAGAAAAGACAGGCCATGCAGACAGGGAGGGAGAGTTGCTATTTATGTTAGGGATAGGCTGGAGAGAATGGAACTCTGTCTGGGGACAGGTGATCAGTCAACAGAGAGTTTGTGGTTAAAGGGAGAACAGCTACAGGGGACATTATTGTGGGGATCTGTTACAGGCCACCTGATCAACAGGATGCTGTGGATGAAGCACTCTATAGACAGATAGGAAAAGCCTCACGCTCGCAGGCCCTTGTCCTCATGGGAGACTTCAACCACCCTGGTATCTGTTGGGGCAACGGTATGGCCCGGCACAAGCAGTCCAGAAGGTTCCTCAATTGTGTGGAAGATAACTTCCTTCTGCAAGTAATAGAGGAGCCGACAAGGAGAGGTGCCATGCTTGACCTCGTGCTCACCAACAGGGAAGGGCTCGTTGGAAATGTGACACTCCAGGGCAGCCTTGGATATAGCGATCATGAGATAGGTGAGTTCGAGATCCTCAGGATAGTGAGAAGAGCGTGCAGCAAGCTCACTGCTCAGGACTTCAAAAGAGCAGACTTTGGCCTCTTCAGGAACCTGCTTAGTAAGGTTCCATGGGATATAGCCCTGGAGGGCAGGGGGGCCCATGACTCTCGGTTGATATTCAAGGATCACCTGCTACAAGCTCAGGAGTGCTGCATCCCAGCTAGAAGGAAGTGTGGCAGGAGGGTCAGAAGACCTCCATGGATGGATAAGGAGCTGCCGAGGAAACTTAGAGGGGTAAAAGAGCCTTATAAAAGGTGGAAGCAAGGACAGGCAGCCTGGGAAGAATACAGTGATGTTTTTCTGGGAAACTAGGGATCAGGTTAGGAAAGCGAAGGCCCAGTTAGAATTAAACTGGGCTGGGGATGTGAAAGATAACAGGAAGGGATTCTATAGGTATATTGTGAATGAAAGACAGAGTAGGCACAACGTGGGCCCTCTGTGGAAGCTATCAGGAGAACTGGCTACCCTGGATTTGGAGAAGGCTGAGGTTCTGAATGACTTTTTTGCCTCAGCCTTTACTGGCAAATGCTCTGCCCACACCACCTAAGTCTTGGAAGGCAGATGCAGGGACTGTGAGAATGAAGACCTTGGGCCCACTGTAGGAGAGGATCTAGTTCAAGACCATCTTGAAAACCTGAACGTGCAAAAGTAAATGGGACTTGATGAAATCCATCCATGGGTCCTGAAGGAGCTGGCAAATGACGTTGCTAAGCCACTGGCCATCATGTTTGAAAAATCATGGCAGTCAGGTGAAGTTCCCGACAACTGGAGAAAGGGAAATATAATCCCCATTTTCAGAAGGGGAAAATGGAAGACTTGGGGAATTACAGACCAGTCAGTCTCACCTCTGTGCCTGGCAAAATCTTGAAGCAGATTCTGCTGCAAGGCACGCTAAGGCACATGAAAAACAACAAGGTGCTTGGTGACAGCCAGCATGGCTTCACTAAGGGGAAATCCTGCCTGACCAATCTGATGGCCTTCTATGATGGGGCTACAGAACTGATGGACAGGAGTAGAGCAGTTGACATAATCTACGTGGACTTGTGCAAAGCATTGGACACTGTTCCACAGAACATCCTTGTCTCTAAATTGGATAGACATCAGTTTGATAGGTGGACCACTTGGTGGATAAAGAACTGGCTGAATGGCTGCATGCTAAGAGTTGTGGTCACACAAAGTGTTGTAGTCAATGGCTCAATGTCCGCCTGGAGACCAGTAATGAGTGGTGTCCCTCAGTGATCAGTTTTGGAACCAGTCTTGTTCAATGTCTTTGTTGCTGACATGGACAGTGGGATTGAGTGCGCCCTCAGCAAGTTTGCCCATGACACCAAGCTGTGTGGTTTGGTTGATGCGCTGGAGGGAAAGAATGCCAGAGGGACCTTCACACCTTGTGAGGTGGGCTGATGCCAACCTTATGGAGTTTAACCATGCGAGGTGCAAGGTCCTATGCCTGGGTCGGAGCAATCCCAGGCACAACTACAGGTTGGGCAAAGAAGAGATTCATAGCAGCCCTGTGGAAAAAGGCTTGGGGTTGTTTGTCGATGAGAAAATGAACATGAGCCGGCAGTGTGCGCTCGCAGCCCAGAAAGCCAACCATATCCTGGGCTGCATCAAAAGGAGTGTGACCAGCAGGTTGAAGGAGGTGATCTTGCCCCTGTACTCTGCTCTTGTGAGACCTCACTTGGAGTATTGTGCGCGGTTCTGGTGTCCTCAACATAAAAAGGACATGGAACTGTTGGAACAAGTCCAGAGAAGGGCCACGAGGATGATCAGGGGACTGAAGTATCTCCTGTGTGAAGACAGGCTGAAAAAGTTGGGGCTGTTCAGCCTGGAGAAGAGAAGGCTGTGTGGGGACCTAATAGCAGCCTTCCAGTACCTGAAGGGAGCCTATAGGGATGCTGGGGAGGGACACTTCATTAGGGACTGTAGTGACAGGACAAGGGGTAATGGGTTAAAACTTAAACAGGGTAAGTTTAGATTGGATATAAGGAAGAAGTTCATTGCTGTGAGGGTGTTGAGGCACTGGAATGGGTTGCCCAAGTTGTTTGTGAATGCTCCATCCCTGGCAGTGTTCAAGGCCAGGTTGGACAGAGCTTTGGGTGACATGGCTTAGTGTGAGGTGACTCTGCCCATGGCCGGGGGGGGGGGGGGGGGTTTGAACTAGATGATCTTAAGTTCCTTTCCAACCCTAACTATTCTGTGATTCTATGATCATGAGTTAATATTTCTAGCTCCTGACAATTTTATTTTAATGGTAACTTTTTTTTTTTTTCTGTCGTTGTCATTTTTTTTCTCATCTTTTCATTCACTTTTGTCTCATATTTGATGCGTTAATCTCCTTTCTAATTTTTTTTTGTTTTTTTTTCCTACCAGTCCCACAATTACTAGAGTAATAGTATAATGATAATAAAATCATACTTTAACATTTTAATTTATAATTGAAATACTGATCAACTCTTTAATAACTGCTACTTAAAGATGTTAAAGAAGTTTTGTCATTGATTTCAGAACTTAATTTTGTACAATCTACTTGCATTTTTGTGCAACTAAGGAACAGTTTGGATTCCTCAAAGCAAAGTCTGTAAATTAACATGTTCTACTTGCATGTCAGCTCACTTGCACAGCTAATTAAATATTTCTTATGTGCATTGCATATGATGACTACTTCAGTTTATGTTTCAGAGATGTTTTCCAACATTCTGTGATTTATTTATAGGTATATCTGTGGCACAAATCATTGGAGTATTTGAGCACATAGAAATGATTAAAGATACATCAAAATTACTTCTGGAAGGTACCACTTCTCTTCCTCTGCTTTGAAGCCATTTCTTTGCTAACGTTCTGGAGATTGATTCTTCCTGCATTCAGTGTCATTACTACACACCTATTGGGGAATGCCACTTAATACAGATATGCCTTGTACTGAGCTTGAAAGTCATGTGAAAGGGGCTGCACTTTTTTAGAATTAGCTTTGTAGGAACTTTGTTTCATATTTTTGGCCTATCACTGAGAATGCACTCCTTTCCATTGTCACAAGATGAAAGCCAGGGATCTATCAGCCAAGTATCCCAAATGAGTGTAGCAATCACACTGGGAAACTGTGAAAGACAGTGCTTGAGATAAGTGGACTTCAGCCTTTCATATCTTTGATGACGGAAGGGAAGGGGGGGAAAGAAGCAGGGCAAGGTTTTCATGATACACACTTTTAGTATGAAGAACTCTCTAGTTTCTATTTATCTTCACTTACATAGCCTTCAATTCCACTTTGTGGCAAAATTGTTCTCTATAAGTACTTACAGGAATCAAGATTTTGGTCACAGTACTTAGGTGAGACCGCAAAGTTATTTAAAGACATTATGGACAATGTTACAAATTAATACCATAAATAAGACTTGTGTTGATAACTATTTGCCTTGAAAAGGTACCTCTGAGAATGACAAGTAATTTCTTCCTCACTGGAAACGGCTCAGTAAATTGTAAATAGAACTTATTTTATTTAAAACTATTTTAAATTTCTCAGATCTATTTTCCCCTTCTGGAAGACTCTAGACCATGCTCGCATCTCAGTTACAGATCATCTTGAATTTCTGGTTCCCACAAAAAATGGCAAATTTTTTGACTGGGAATGGAATTTTATTTGTATATAGTTTTCATCTTATTTGGAGAGGAGGAAAAAAAATTAAACTGATGCAGTTTAAATTTGCTTGTGTGTAAATTTATTTTGAATTATATTACTGCAGAATTTATATGGATTGCAGAAAATGTGCAGGCATATTCATTACTTTATTCTAAAATTTATTGGACCTCAAAATTCCTTAAAAAATTTTCAGGATCTTATCCCAGTGTGTCAGACAACAACTTGCAAGAAAAATAGAAGTGGTAAAGTTAAGTAGTTGTTACCCGCATATATGCAAGACTTTCTTTGGCCACTTTTAGTGTCAAGCTTGCTGACAGTGATCTATGGCACAGCTCACTGGAAGCAGATACAAGATTCCACAGCTTCAATGAACAGTTAACATGTTAACATGGCAACTGATGAGCAGAAATTTTCAACAACAAATTACTGTAGACACATCAAAAAATAAGGTGAATTTCAGTGACAGAATAGAGGTATAACAAAAAACATTAAAATTTAGAGGATCTCTAGACAAAAGGCAAACCAACCAAACTCTCATGAAATTTTGAAAATAGAAGCCGAATACACATTTTGTCCAAACACACACACAAAAAATGTTATCATTTGGAGTGGATTGTCATATTTCATTTTCAAATGGGCAAACTCATCCTGCTTCAAGATTTTGGTTTTTTGTTTGTTCTTAATCACGTTCAGCTGGCTGTCAATCTGCATCTTCTAAGGTCCTTTTCCACTTACCAGCTTTCCAGCCACTCTTCCCCAAGCCTGTAGCATTGTATGGGGTTGTTGTGGCCCAAATACAGGGCCCATCACTTTGCCATGTTGAACCTCATACCACTGGCCACTGCCACCAATCCAGCCTGTCCAGATCCCTCTGCAGAGTGTCCTTATCCTCCAGCAGATGAACACTCCCACCCAGCTTGGTGCTGTTTGCAAATTTACTGAGGGTGCACTTGATCCTTTCATCCAGATCATCAGTGGAGATATTAAACAACACCTGCCCTAATACCGAGCCTTGAGGAACACCAACAGTGACAGGTCGCCAACTAGATATGACACCATTTACCACCACTCTTTGGGCTCTGCTATCCAGCCAGTTTTCTACCCAGTGAAACATACACCTATCCAGGCAATGAGCAGCCAGTTTCGCTAGGACAATGACACATGAGAATGTGTTGAATTCTTTACTAAAGTCCAAATAGACAATGTCTACAGCCTTTCCCTCATCAACCAGGTGGGTCACCTTGTCACAGAAGATCAGGTTGTTCAAGCAGGACCTGCCCTTCATGAACCCATGCTGACTAGGCCTTTTGTATTGTTTTGTTTTGTTTTTCTCCAGAAATCTGATCAAAATGAATTGGAAATTATTTATACTTCTCAGTCTATTCTTACTCACAGGTACTCCAAACTGAAATAACACTCTTCCTTACTCTTTCCTTCCTTATGCTTTAAGAATCATACAACTCGTATCATTAATATAACAAAAACTATATGTAGGAATGCATGCAAAACAGTCTGCTTCTTGCATCTCTACATATAAAACACTAGTAAGTCACAGTTTCATTGCAGTAAAATGCATTGAAAAGGGTGTAGTATATCACTTTCAACTTTGCATTATATATAAAAATATGACAGAACCAAATACACTGTTTCAAGAATGAGCCTATAATCTAAGCTAAATTGAACACCTGAATGGCTGGAGTTTTGTTTGGCTGAGCATCCAAAACCTTCTTCTTGGTGATGGTAGTTTGCTATAATAGTCTTAGAATATCTATTCTTCTTAAACTGTGAACAATTCGCAGAGGCAAATACAAGTTTACTTGAATGGGAATAGGGACAAGGGAGAAGAGAAGAGAAGATGCCCAACCCAGACTGGGATGTTTTCTGCTATGCGTCAGTGGTCAGATGGCAGAAAGACAGGAACCTTTGCACAGCCACCCTGTCCCCTGTCTCTGAGCAAAAGTGACTTGCGTGGCACTGAGTGAGGCAGTGAGCTAAGTGGCTGTGCAGTTGTCATCACATTCCCTCCACCTTACAGCCCTCATTTGCTATTAAAGTCAGCAGAGTATGGAACTATGTGGATGTCCTGAGCTCAGCAGTAGCAGTCATTTTTTCTCCTTCTTAGTAGATGGTGCAGTGCTGTGTTTTGACTTTCAGCCTAGGAACAGAGCTGATAACACCGATGTTTTTCATTACTGCTCAAATGTTTAGTCTGACCAAGGACTTTCTGAGTCTCATGCTCTGCCAGGGAGGAGGGGAAGCTTGGAGGAAGCAGAGACAGGACACCTGACCCGAACTAGCCAAAGAAGTATTCCATACCACAGCACGTCATGCCCAGGATGTAGGTGAGAGTTACCCAGAAAGGCTAGTTCTCTGCTCGGTCGGACTGAGTATCGACAGGTGGTATCAATGGGGTGGGGGTGGTGGGGAGGGGGAGGGAGGGGAAAGGTGGGGAGTGAGCAAGAGGGCTGTGTGGGTTACTGACTGCACTTAAACCATGACAGTTCTTTTTGGCGGCCTGTGTGGGGCCTGAAGTGTTGAGATAACGGCAGATCTGACCAGAGTGTGTCTAATTGTATTTGTGATAAGCATTCATTGTTTCAGATTAATAGTCACTCATCACAATGCTGATTTATTGGCTCTCAAAGTTCCTGATCTCACAGTTTCAGAATGTAGCACCTTACTTACAGCCTGTATTTGCTGTGTTAGCGTTTATCAGGTGGGGGGGGGGGGTGGGTTAAGGTTCTTGTCTCATTGTACTTTATGGTAATGACTTGAAATACAATAGAATCATTGATCATGAAACTGATCTGGATTATGTTCCCAGTGTGGTCACCACCTTTCTACTTTGGGAGTTATGTAATAGAAGTGCTTAGCAATTACACATCTTTTTTCTCCTTCTCGGGTGGTCAACCTGTGAAGGAGACATTCTCTTACCCTCCCAGCCTCACCCCCCAGACCATTTACAGCATCATTTGAGAGTTTTGAAGGTTTTGAATGGCCTTTAAATACTCTTGAGACCTGTTTGCTGATTGCAGTGGGGATCACCATGGTGGCATGCATACAGAGTGTATTTTACCCACGACCATTTCATTTGGTCTTGAGAGTTAGAGTCAGGTTTGGGCCTTGTCTGGGGTTAGACTATGATATAGGAGGACCAAGAGATTTTCCCCAAGGCTGGACATCCATGAGTGGCAGGATGTGTGTGGGATAGTATGGGCAAGTATCTAGGCCAGTGGGCCCCTCAAGTGCTTTGGAATTTCACCAGTGAACAAGTGCAGAATCCAGAAAAATTAGTAAAACACTTAAACAAGGTGTGTTGTCATTCTGGCCATATCAGAGATGGACAAATCATGGCAACGTGCTGGGGCTTGGCCTGTGCTTACAGGGCCTTGTTCAACACTATGCAGCACCTTCAAAAGGAAAAAGATGTCCCTGGATCTGAAGGGCAAAGCAACAGAGAGTGCAGCTGCTTCAGCTCCAAGCACAGAAGCTACACCACCCCCAGCGACAAGTATAGTCACTACTCAAACCACAGCAATAATCACTGCAGCTAAACCAGAGGACTAATTCATACCAATATCAGTTGCCCCTGTACACAAGAGGAAAAGCAAAAAGGAGGCAAGAAGGGTGAAGCAAGATGAAGAAACAATGTATTCACCACCTGGTCCAGAATCTGAGGAGGAGTCATCATCGCATGATGACGAAGAAGAAGAAGAGGTGACTTCTCGACCTCGGACCTCAACTGAGCTACGGAATATGCGAAAAGATTTTACCCGTCAACCAGGGGAGCACATCATCACCTGGTTGCTCCGATGCTGGGACAATGGGGCCGATGGTCACGAACTAGAACGTAGTGAAGCCAAGCAGCTGGGATCACTTGCTAGAGAAGGGGGAACTGACAAAGCAATTGTAAGAGAGAAAAATTCCCTCAGCCTTTAAAGGCGGCTCTTGGCAGCTGTGAAAGAAAGGTTTCCATACAAGGACGATGTTATGAGTCGTTCGGCCAAGTAGACTACTTTAGACAAAGGCATACAGAAAGCAATTGTAAGAGAGAAAAATTCCCTCAGCCTTTAAAGGCGGCTCTTGGCAGCTGTGAAAGAAAGGTTTCCATACAAGGACGATGTTATGAGTCGTTCGGCCAAGTAGACTACTTTAGACAAAGGCATACAGTCTCTGAGGGAATCGGCCATTGTAGAGATGATCTATCACATCAAGCCGAATAGATCCAGATGAAGTCGAATGTACACGACCCATGTGGCAAAAACTTACATGGAGTGAGCCGTCATCTTATGCCCGTTCATTGGCAACAGTAACCTGGAATGACATGGTACCACCAACAGTGGATGAAATGATTCATAAACTCCAAGAGTTCGAACAGAATTTCACCCCTTCCATCATCTCAGCTGTGGAAAAACCGTCCCAGGATCTCAAACAACTGAGAGACAATCTATCTGATCTATCCAGCTCCTCACGTATACCAACACACGTCTCAGCTATTAAGAAAAGGTGTCCGACTGTTCAAGAGAGAAGATACAGAAGGTATACGCCATGAGCTACCCTATGGTTTTACCTGCAGGATCACAGAGAAGACATGATGAAGTGGGATGGAAAACCTACTTCAGTTTTGGAGGAACAGGTGCGTGAATTGAGGAGAACAAAGGTCAAGGCTGATCATCCCATGAAAGCTGCAGCTTCAGTCTCTGGTGAGCAGGATCCCAGATGGAGTGGAAGAGCTGATTTTATTCCAGCTCCTGTGATAAAGAAGAATAATCCCTTTCTACAAGACTTAAGTGTCCAACGTTGTGATGACTACTAGAGGGGCCCTGCCTCCAGCCAGGTGGAGGTAGGGGACAATCGGATTTACAGGACTGTGTGGATCAGATGGCCTGGCACATCAGTCCCACAGGCTCTAGTAGATACCAGTGCACAGTGTACCCTGATGCCGTCAAGCTGTCAAGGTGTTGAACCCATCTATATTTCTGGACTGACAGGAGGCTGAAATCAGCCTGAGTGGGAGGAAATGGCAAAAGCACCCCATTGGGACTGGCCCAGAGGCTCCATGCATCCTCGGCATAGTCTACCTCAGGAGAGGGTACTTCAAAGACCCGAAAGGGTACCGATGGGCTTTTGGTATTGCTGCTTTGGAGACAGAGGAAATTGAGCAGCTGTCCACCTTGCCTGGTCTCTCAGAGGATCCTCCTGTTGTGGGGTTGCTGAAGGTGGAAGAACAACAAGTGCCAATCACGACCACAACAGCGCACCAGCAGCAATATCGCACCAGCCGAGACTCCCTGATTCCCATCCATATGCTGATCCGTAGACTGGAAAGTCAAGGAGGGATTAGGAGGATCTTCTCACCCTTTAGCCCCATATGGCCAGTGCGAAAGTCTAACGGAGAGTGGAGACTAACAGTAGACTACCGTGGCCTGAATGAAGTCACACCACCCTTGAGTGCTGCCGTACCACATATGCTAGAACTTCAGTATGAATTAGAGTAAAAGACAGCCAAGTGGTATGCCGTGATTGATATTGCCAATGCATTTTTCTCAATTCCTTTGGCAGCAGAGTGCAGGCCACAGTTCGCTTTTACTTAGAGGGGTGTCCAGTTCACTTGGAACCGACTGCCCCAGGGGTGGAAACACAGCCCTATCATCTGCCATGGACTGATCCAGACTGCACTGGAACAGGGGCAAGCTCCAGAACACCTGCAATACATTGATGACATTATTGTGTAGGGCGATACAGTGTAAGAAGTTTTTGAGAAAGGGAGGAAAACAATCCAAATCCTGCTAAAAGGCGGTTTTGCCATAAAAATGGAGTAAGGTCAAGGGCCCTGCACAAGAGATTCAATTTTTGGGGAATAAAATGGCAAGATGGATGTTGTCAGATCCCCACAGATGTGATCAACAAGATAACAGCTATGTCTCCACCAACTAGTAAGAAAGAAACAAAAGCTTTCTTGGGTGCTGTGGGGTTCTGGAGAATGCACATGCCAAATTACAGTTCTATTTTAAGCCCTATCATGTGACCTAGAAGAAAAGTCATTTTAAATGGGGCCCTGAGCAACAACAAGCCTTTGAGCAAATTAAACGTGAGATAGTTCATGCAGTAGCCCTCAAACCAGTCCAGACAGGTCCAGATGTAAAAAACGTACTCTACACCGCAGCCGGGGAGAATGGTCCTACTTGGAGTCTCTGGCAGAAAGCTCCAGGGGAGATTCGAGGTCGACCCCTTGGCTTTTGGAGCCGGGGGTACAAAGGATCTGAGGCCAGCTATACCCCAACTGAGAAAGAGATACTGGCAGCCTATGAAGGGGTTCGAGCTGCTTTGGAAGTGATTGGCACTGAAGCACAGCTCCTCCTGGCACCCCAGTTGCCCGTACTGGGCTGGATGTTCAAAGGCAGGGTCTCCTCTACACATCATGCAACCAACGCTACATGGAGTAAATGGGCTGCACTGATTACACAACGAGCTTGAACAGGAAATCCCAGTCATCCAGGCATTCTAGAAGTCATCATGGACTGGCCAGAGGGCAAAGATTTTGGAATGTCACCAGAGGAGGAGGTAATGCATGCTGAAGAGGCCCCGCTATATAATAAACTGTCAGAAAGTGAAAAACAGTATGCCTTGTTTACTTATGGGTCCTGTCATATTGTGGGAAAGCATCAGAGATGGAAGGCAACTGTACGGAGTCCTCAATGACAAGTTGCAGAAATTGCTGAAGGAGAGGGTGAATTGAGTCAGTTTTCCAAGGTGAAAGCCATCCAGCTGGCCTTGGACATTGCTGAACAAGAAAAGTGGACAGTACTTTATCTCTACACTGACTCATGAATGGTGACAAATGCCCTGTGGTGGTGGTTGCAGCAATGGAAACAGAGCAACTGGCAACACAGAGGTAAAACCATCTGGGCTGCTGCACTGTGGCAAGATATTGCTGCCTGGGTGCAGAACCTGGTGGTGAAGGTATGCCATGTAGATGTTCATGTAGCCAAGAGTCAGCCCACTGAAGAATACCAGAACAACCAACAAGCTGATAAAGCTGCTAGGATTGAAGTGGCTCAGATGGACTTACATGATACTTCAGGCCATCAGGGCAGAGATGCAACATACAGATGGGACTGTGATCTAGGGGTGAACTTAACAATGGACACTATTGCCCAGGTTATTCAGGAGCGTGAAACAAGCCAAACAGTTAAAGCCTCTTTGGTATGGAGGATGATGGCTGAAGTACAAATATGGGGAGGCCTGGCAGATAGATTATATCACACTCCCACCAGCCGGCCAAGGCAAGCGCCATGTGCTTACCATGGTGGAAGCAACCAGTGGATGGCTGGAAACATACGCTGTGCCCCACGCCACTGCCCGGAACACTATCCTGGGCTTGAGAAACAGATTTTGTGGTGACACGGCACGCCAGAGAGAACTGAGTCAGACAATGGGACTCATTTCTGGAATGACCTTATAGACACTTGGGCCAAAGAGCATGGCACTGAGTGGGTATATCACATCCCCTACCATGCACCAGCCTCTGGGAAAGTCGAACGGTATAATGGGCTGTTAAAAAACACACTGAGAGCAAAGGGTGGGGAAACTTTCAAGCACTGGGATACACACTTACCAAAGGCCACCTGGTTGGTCAACACCAGAGGATCTGCCAACAGGGCTGGTCCAGCCCAGTCAGAACTTTTACATATTGTAGAAGGGTAGAAAGTTCCTGTGGTGCACATAAAGAATTTGCTGGGGAAGACAGTCTGGGTT
Organism: Lathamus discolor; assembly: GCF_037157495.1. Lineage (NCBI taxonomy): Eukaryota > Metazoa > Chordata > Aves > Psittaciformes > Psittacidae > Lathamus > Lathamus discolor. Next base: position 128,706,297 of record NC_088885.1, on the reverse strand, counting down.
ATTCTTGCTTCAGGTAAAGGCAAACCCACTCGTGGGATTGCTTTTGCTCAGAGACCCAGATATACTTGGTGATTAATGCGGGAAGATGGGGAAGT